>NC_137289.1:116215000-116815000 GCF_054371585.1 Giraffa tippelskirchi | reverse complement strand
TGGATAACAGGAATGAGGCACTTGGTGCTCCAGGAAAACTGGTGGAACAGGTGTTAAGTTAGTTAGATATTTTCAGGAACTGACCTTCTGAGCCCCATCCTTGCATCTTTTCATATCTAGAAAAGCATTAAAACCTTTCATGGTGACATCAGCTCCCTGTGACTAGCAGAAAACCTTTTTGTAAAATTAGTGCTTGATTGCATGAACTCCACCTTCACCAAAATCACATATATATTGACCTCTCCCTCCCCGCCCCTTTTTGGAGCTGTTTCTCAAAGCCATCTGAAGTGCTGTCTTCCAGGCTGCAGTCCTCATTTTGCCCCAAATAAAACTTAACTCACAACTCTCACATTGTACTTTTCTTTGTTTTAATTTTTTTTTGGTCAACAAGGAGAACCTTCCAGGGGCTCAGAGCAGACCAAAGAGAGCCACAGAATATGTAGGGCCTTGTATGGTTTCCTCACATGTGCACATTAGTACTCAGATAAATACTTAAAAGAAGGTCCTTCTATGGAACTTCAGACTTTTCTCTCTGTCTTTCTCTAGTCTCACATAAGCTGTCCTATGCACTCTAGTTGCTTTGATTTCCCCAGATTCATTTGCGTCCTCAATTCAGAAATTCTGCTGGGCTCCACCTAGGTTCCTTTCCCTACTCTGTTTCTGTTATTTCCAGTTTTTCTATTATTTCCAAGATTTTCCATTATTGGATTCTTCCAAAATAGTTGTTATTTCCAATAGATTACCTGATATTTCATTATTTCAGGTAAGCCCAGTCTGTTACTCTGGAAGTTGAAGTCCCTCACATGAGATATTGTTACTGATTATTGTCTAATCAGAGGCACTATTAATTACAGAGTCATATTTTTGATGTACATGTTGAGTCTAATGGTACATCTCTTCTTAGGAGAATGAAGGCAGGAGGCTGGATAAAATGTCTTTTAAAATTTAAAAGGCAAGATTATATTAATATTTCAGTTTTATTATTTAAATTCAGTAGTGTATCAGTAACTGGATGTTTCCCGGGTGGCTCAGCTGGTAAAGAATCCACTTGCAATGTGGGAGACCTGGGTTCGATTCGTGGGTTGGGAAGATCCCCTGGAGAAGGGAACAGCTACCCTCTCCAGTATTCTGGCCTGGAGAATTCCACTGACTGCATAGTCCATGAGGTCACAGAGTCAGACACGACTGAGTGACTTTTCACTTCACTTCACTTCAACTTTCTACATTCCCATTCAAGTCTCACTTCCTTAGTAATTTTGGAAATTATTCAACACTTGTATAAGAATATTTTATGACTCATCTTGGTCCAAGTTAAGAATACAAGATGTCCTATACACATAAATAAAATAAATCAAGAATATGTAATTTAGAGGTAGGTAAAGAAAAATAAAGTCAAAACATAAACAAGAATAATTCATATAGTATGACATAAGTCCCATACAAAATTTCACAGTATATAGTGGTCAGAGTAGTAATCTTTTGTTGGGTACTGATAGGAAAAGCATGTGGAAGCAACATTCTGGGGTGCTGCAAACAGTCTCTGTTTTGAACTGGGTAGTGAATTTGTGGGCATAAAAACTCACATAATATAAAAATTCATCCATCCGTACACATAAAATTTGCATACTTTATTGTATGGAAATTATATATCAATAAAAAGTAATTAAAAGTTATTTGATTCCTGCATATTTACCACTGAGATATATCTTTAAGCTTCCCAGCAGTCAATAAATTTTAAATGGACATTTATTTAATTTCACAAGTCATCACTTAGAAAAGATAGAAGGTTCACCATTGCAATGAAAAGAATAAAATACTTAGAATATACCTACTTAAAGAAACAAAAGACCTATCTATAGAAAACTATAAAACACCGATGAAAGAAATCAAAGAGAATGCAAATAGATGGAGAAATATACCATGTTCATGGATTGGAAGAATCAATATAGTGAAAATGAGTATACTACCCAAAGCAATCTATAGATTCAATGCAATCCCTATCAAGCTAACAACGGTATTTTTCGCAGAACTAGAACAAACAATTTCACAATTTGTATGGAAATACAAAAAAAAAAAAAACTCAAATAGCCAAAGCAATCTTGAGGAAGAAGAATGGAATTGGAGGTATCAACCTGTGAGACTTCAGGCTATACTACAAAGCCACAGTCATCAACACAATATGGTACTGGCACAAGGACAGAAATATAGATCAATGGAACAAAATAGAAACCCCAGAGATAAATCCACGCACCTATGGACACCTTATCTTCAACAAAGGAGGCAAAAACATGCAATGGAGAAAAGACAATCTCTTTAACAAGTGGTGCTGGGAAAACTGGTCAGCCACTTGTAAAAGAATGAAACTAGAACACTTTCTAACACCAGACACAAAAATCAACTCAAAATGGATTAAAGGTATAAATGTAAGACCAGAAACTATAAAACTCCTAGAGGAAAACATAGGCAAAACACTCTCTGACATAAATCACAGCAGGATCCTCTATGACCCACCTCCTAGAATATTGGAAATAAAAGCAAAAATAAACAAGTGGGACCTAATAAAACTTAAAAGCTTTTGTACAACAAAGGAAACTATAAGCAAGGTGAAAAGATAGCCTTCAGAATGGGAGAAAATAATAGCAAATGAAGCAATGGACAAAGAATTAATCTCAAAAATATACAAGCAACTCTTGCAGCTGAATTCCCGAAAAATAAACGACCCAATCAAAAAGTGGGCCAAAGAACTAAACAGACATTTCTCCAAAGAAGACATACAGATGGCTGACAAACACATGAAAAGATGCTCAACATCACTCATTATCAGAGAAATCCAAACCAAAACCACAATGAGGTACCATTTCATGCCTGTCAGAGTGGCTGCCATCCAAAGGTCTACAAGCAATAAATGCTAGAGAGGGTGTGGAGAAAAGGGAACCCTCTTACACTGTTGGTGGGAATGCAAACTAGTACAGCCACCGTGGAGAACAGTGTGGAGATTCCTTAAAAAACTGGGAATAGAACTGCCATATGACCCAGCAATCCCACTGCTTGGCATACACACCGAGGAAACCAAAATTGAAAGAGACACGTGTACCTCAATGTTCATCGCAGCACTGTTTATAATAGCCAGAACATGGAAGCAACCTAGATGTCCATCAGCAGACAAATGGATAAGAAAGCCATTGTACATATACACAAGGGAATATTACTCAGCCATTAAAAAGAATACATTTGAATCAGTTCTCATGAGGTGGGTGAAACTGGAGCCTATTATACAGAGTGAAGTAAGCCAGAAACAAAAACACCAATACAGTATACTAATGCATATATATGGAATTTAGAAAGACGATAATGATAACCCTATACGTGAGACAGCAAAAGAGACACAGATGCATAGAACAGTCTTTTGGACTCTGTGGGAGAGGGCAAGGGTGGGATGATGTGGGAGAATGGCATTGAAACATGTATATTATCATATGTGAAATGGATCGCCAGTCCAGGTTCAATGCATGAGACCGAGTGCTTAGGGCTGGTGCACTGGGATGACCCTGAGGGATGGGATGGGGAGGGAGGGAGGAGGGGGGTTCAGGATGGGGAACACATGTATACCCGTGGCAGATCCATGTCAATGTATGGCAAAACCACTACAATATTGTAAAGTAATTAGCCTCCAATTAAAATAAATAAATTTATATTTAAAAAAAAGAAAAGATAGAAGGAAACCTATTACATCATAATTAACTGCAACCTATTTCTTCAAAATATTCAGAATTCTGTGAACAGTTGCACAGAAATATCTGCTTTTGGTATCTGTGTTCTGGGGGAGAGAGCAAGGAAGGAGGTTATTCAGTATGGATTGAGTTGTATAAATAATGTATAAAGTTAATTAAGCAAACTTGCTTAATATTATTTCTTATACCTTTCTTAAGCACACTCTAAAACCGTGTCCTAATTATATTTCAGGAATTAAAGGGTCATAGCTGTCCTGGGAGCCAACAGGAAATGATTCATTCAGCTATTGCGGAATGAACATTCCACAAAAATTCTTTTGTCCTTTTTGAGAGCAATACCTTGAATCATAGGACTCATGAACAGCTGTTTAAGGCTTCCTTCAATTTCCTGTAATATTATATACTGGGTTACACATTCATGAAAACTCTCTCCTCATTTGTAACCTAATAAGGTAGAGAAAGTGTTCTTAAGTAACCAAAAATGTCTTGGCCTCTGTTGCATCACATATCCAGACAGGCAAAAGAAATGGCTCAAAAACTGGAAAGCATGATTGAAATATGCTTTAGAGGATTTATATAGCTATAAAAAAGTATGATCTTTGGAATTAAATATGAAGATTCGTGTGTGTTTGTTAGCATTAAAATCACAATCCTCAAAGCAATACTAATCTGGCACCAAGGAAAATGTCAAAACTTTTCCTTTCTCATTCATTTTCTCCTCAGAGTTGAGATGATAAATAAATTTGTTTTAAATTAAGCCATTTAACTAGTTTTAGGAAATTCCCTGGCAGTCCAGTGGTTAAGATTCCACACACTTACAGCTGAGGGCCTGGGTTCGATCCCTTGTTGGGGAACTAAAATCCCACAAGCTGTGCAGTGTGGCAAAATATATATATATATACATATATATATTTAGACAATGATCAGAGCAACAAGGAGCTGGTTACCCAGAAGCAAATACTGTGGGCTGAGGTAGGGATAAGCAGGTGAACACCAGAAGGAAATTAGATTTCTTCTAGCACTTTCCCCTTTTCTAAGATAATTTTGCTGTTCCTTAACCTCCTGGGCTGAAGTTTTATTAATTTGCAGTAAGTTCAGAAAGTAGAAGAACTTTCAGCTTTGTTCCTAAAATAATAGGTAACAATAATAATTATTTTTATTTCAAAATGATAATTTTTAAATTATCATATTTTTAATAATAATTAAAAGCAAATGGAATCTGCTTTCAGTTTCATAGTTAGTAAAAAACAAAAAACACTGCTTTTAATATATTACAGTAACATTATTGTCAGTGTGAAATTTTTCCTTTTCCTTCCATAAGAGAATTTTTGGAAAACTACTCAAAATAATTGTGATCATGGGGATGTTTTACCTTTGAGCAAAATTTATGACAAGCAGAGATGCACCATGTAATAATAAAAGGCACTGGAGTACATTTCTTCAGGCTAAATTGCAACATCCTTGCTGTGGAATTACAAGCTCTACCTCAAGCAGTGAATCATCCTTTTGTTCCAATGGCATTTAGTATGATACCATAACCAGGCTGAATTAGTCTATGGTTTGCAATGTAACATAACCTCAATTTCTGCAAAAATTACAACTTAAGTAATACCTTTAGATTCATGGGCCCAATTTTAATATAAATTGAAAGAGTACTTGAGATAATTTTTTCCTTCTTAATGAAATATATTATTTCATATCATCAATTTATAACCAAAAGGTATCTTAGAATTGAATGGATCTTAACGAGCCCTTTCACTTGACCTCTCATTATATCATTTTTTGCTCTGACAGAGGTTAAATGCTTCTTTTTCCTTTTCTTCCTCTTTTTTTCTTTGCAGACAATCTAATATATTTGTAAGTTATAGCATCTGAGGTTGATTTTTTTTTTTTCTTTAAAAGAGGATGATAGTGGTGATGAATGTATACAGGTTTATTCACTCTTTGGAAATAATTTTCCCTTTGTTCTTCACATATAATCCCAATTAACTCCACTTGGAGTTTTGCACATGCATCATACAGGGAATTTACCCTTTTAAAGGTAGGAACAGGAGCATTTGTTCTAAACCAGCTAAGCAGATGGTGAATGCTTACCAAGCCTTTGAAAAAGAAGTGCTGCTAACCAGAAACATGTAAACAAAAATTTTATTTCTAATAAATGATGTGGTTGCTCTGATATCCTCACTTGCTTCTTAAGACAAACATGTATATAATTCTGGGTAATTTATAGGATATAATAGTTTGGAAACATCTAAATGTTTGGGGAGAAAAACTTTTTCCTGTACCCTTCTGAATTCTCTGGCTGGTCCAATAATCAAATTGCCATAAGACAGATTAACAGGGAAAAAAGCAAATTTAATTATGAATGAAGAGGGGCCCTGCAAAGACAATGAAACCCAAGAATAAGCCAGGCAATTAAGGCTTACATGCCATCTTGAGCTAAGGAATGGGGTAGAGTCCTGGGACTTTAAAGGGGAGGAGGGTTATTCACAGGACATAAGAAGAGCAGATGTTTGGTAATTAGATGTTGGCCCTGCCACACAAATGGGTCATTCAGAAAAAAATTATCTCTTGGTAATAGCTCTTTTTCTGGACCAGGCCTTTTATTTAAACTTTTTAAAGCAGTTAAGAGAGAGAAAGTTTTTCTTGAGTATTCTAGGTCTTGTCTGCATTCAGCTCAAAATAATCCACATGCCAAAGTGGTACATTTGGGGTGGGGTGAGGAGGATGGGATAGGTGTCATTCTGAACCTCTTCACAAACATGTGACTTACTGAGAAGAAGCAAATGATACATCCTTGCTCTGAGTACAGCAGATCAGTTATCATCTTTGTGTCACAAGTCAGAAAATATTTTAGGGATGTGATTTTGATTGGAAAAATGTGTGTTTTACCTCAACATTTGCCTTTAAGTTTTCACTGGAAACATTTGCTACTTTCTTCATTACTGGTCTACTATCTCATTTTCCTTCCTTCAGTTTCTACTGTTGTATTTATGTGTGCAGTTTTGATTATCTCTAAAATATCACATTTATATTTTCCCAGCCTTTCTTGATCTCCCAACAGTCATTATCAAATGATTAAGTCTTGTCAAATGACAAAACTAAAACAATTTAGTAATGAGTTTGATGTCCTTTTTTCAAGGGGGAAAAAAATATCCATGGGTTGGGGGAGTACAGTGCCTTAGTAGTACACTGTTTGAGGGATCTGGGGCAAGAGTGAGGTTTATACAGCATTAGAAGAGGCAATGTGGAAATGGTGCATGATTGCCTAGGAGGTCAGAGATTTCCTTAGAAGAAGAGCAAGTTCTAGGATAAGGTGAGCTAGCTGGAGCTGAGTTGAAAATATAACTGGTGAATGTTACCTTTCTCTGATAGGTGTTTACCATAAATGCAGGTTGATTTAGGTTTAGATTTGTGAAGTAGGCTGAACGATTGGGGCAGCCTCCATTTTGTGGGTCCTGATATACAAATTAACTTTATTAGTCTAGATTTCTAAAACTGCATTTCGAGTTCCTGGCAACCTAATGTTTAGCCTTTCTTCTTACTGCTTGCCTGCAGTGACAACCCTCAGCTGCACTTATGCAAATGTTCTCCTAATACTTTTCCTATTCCCTTGTAAGATTCATTACCTTTAAAATACTTGACCTCTGCCTCTTATATGAAACCTTTTCTGGCCTCTTCAACTTACATTGCTTTTGTAACACTTCTAAGAATATATGCTAAATATTTCTTAATATCTGTCATCTAATCTCATACTATTTTTAATAGCTTAATGTTAACAAATTTGAGTGCCTAGCATCTATCAAGTTCCTTACTTTTATATTGCCTTGATCTGCTACTTAAATTCTTATATTTTTATTTCCTCATATTTTTCTTCCATATAGAGAATAAATCTCCAGATTCCTTGAGAGTAAGCAATAGAACTTTTGTGATTTCCAAACCATTTAGCTCAGATGCAATGAACAAGAGAGATATAATTCATGCCCTATGGATTTTATATTCCAGTGGGAAAGTGGATAAATGTATACAGAATTAAGTCTACATTTATTATTTAATTGTAATTGTAATGAACACTCTGAAGCATAAATTACAATATGAGTATTCGTTCAATTAACATGCTTTTACTACAGGGGAGGAAAAATAATTTTCTAGTTTCTTAACTGAGATGACTTCTCCCCCAATAATAAAAAAGACAGATTAACGGAAGAAAAACAAAAGTTTAATAACATGTGAACTTCTCATGAGTAACTCCCCAAAATAGCCCAAGCCAACAGCTTAAATACCATCTCCAGCTACAACAAAAGAAGATGTTGGTGGGGGAGGTCAGTTATGGGAAAGGCACAGTAAACAGGGGAAGGTTATTATGCAGGTTTAAGTCTCTGCTTTCTCCATTGATAAGTTTCTAGAGATTTGGGGACATCTTTCTCTTCCTGGTACACCTAGGGAGACATTCTTACAAATGGAGATTTCCCTTATAAATATAAATGTCCCTTACAAAAGAGTAGTTTCTACTAGGTTTTCAGAGCTTTTCCTGTATCTGATGTTTCTTAAAAGTAACCAGCTCAAGATAATTCTTATGCCAAAAGGGTATATTTTGGAGTGGCAAATTCTATTCCCCTTTGTTATTGAATTCTTACTATGTGCCACACACTTCTAGACACTGGGGACACAATCGAAATAGAAAAAAATTGCCTTCATGGAGTTGACACTTTAGTAAGGAACTCTTAAAATAATTAACAAATAAATAACACCCTTTTAGGAAGTGACAAATTATATTAAGGAAATTAACAAAAAGATTGCAAGAGGGACAAGAGAAAGTGTTGGGACTTTTTGATAAGGAATTCAGTCAAGGCCTTTCTGAGAAGATGATATTTGAATAAGAACCCAAGTGATGAGAAGGAAGGATAAAACACTAAGGTTGGGGAAGAACATTCTAGAAAGAGGAACCAGCAGTAGTCTATACAGTGACAAGTGTATTTTCTTATGCATATTAGGCAGGCAATAAGCATTGATTGCTACACCAATATGCATTTCTTTAAGAGGATGAATCTATAAAAATTCTCAGGCAATGAGTGAAAAAAAATTCATGAGCTCTCCAGAAATAAGTTTTGCAAGTGACTGAACAATCCTTGAAGAAAACCAGGAAATATTCAACGCTCAGTGAATCTAAAATATTAGATCAACTTCAACAGCATGCATACATATTATAAGTTTCATTTTCTTCATCTGTCAAGCTCAGAAAACAGCATATGAAGGAAAATTAGCAAAGGAAAATAACTTCTTATCCCAATTCTGCGTCTTATTAATTGTGTAACTTTGCATCAATCATTTCCCCTTTCAGTTTCTCAGTTTCCTATTATGTGAGAAAATGAACATTAATTCCTACTCTACCAAACTTACCAGGTGGCTGTAAAGATTAAATGAGATAATAAATGTGCAATATATTTATTCAACAAAAGGCAGTATCCAAAGAGAAAACAGCTTTATTTGAAAAAAATGTCATTTCATTAAATTTGCAAATATGGGTTGGCCAAAAAATTTCATTCAGGTTTTTCATAACAGTGGGAAAACCCAAATGAAATTTTGGCCAACCCAGTAATTGCATGAACAATAATAATATTGAGCATCTACTAGGTATAAAGTTGTGGATATAACAACACAAATTTCTGCCCTTGTGGGACTTATCTTTTAGTGGTACGTCAAATAAGAAATAAGTAGAAGGAAAAGGAGGAGAAGAAGAAGGAGAGTGTTAAGTACTATGTGTGTGTGCTAAGTCACTTCAGTCGTGTCCAACTCTTTGAGACCCTATGGACTATATAGCCCGCTAGGCTCTTCTGTCCATGGGATTCTCCAGGCAAGAATACTGGAGCGGGTTGCCATGCCCTCCTCAAGGGGATCTACTCAACACAGGGATCAAACCCAGGTCTCTTGAGTCTCTTGCTTTGGGAGGTGGGTTCTTTACCACTAGTGCCACCTGGAAAGCCCAATAAATGCTATAGAGAAAATTAAAACAGAGTAAAAGGATAAAATGCGCTCAAGCAGGAGTGAGTTTTTCAGTTCTAAACACATTGGCCTGGGTATGATTCACAAAAGGAAGATGAGGGAGGAGCCCTGTGGACAGCCGGACTAAGATAGTCAAGCAGAAGAGTTAAGAATTTTCCTGGCACACTTAGAAAACATTGATTAGGCCAGTAGCGCTAAATTGGAGTGAATTCTGGGGAGTAAGTAAGAGATGAGGTCAAATCTAACAACAAGCCAGAAATTAGAGGACGTTATAGGCCAGTATAAAGTAAAAGATTTGGTTTTTACTCTGATTAAGACAGAAATTCATTGAAGGGTTTGAGCAGCTGAACTGAAATGATCTTACTTAATTTTAAAGGAATAATTCCATTTATATATTTTTTTTAATTAGTTTATTTTCTATTTTTTAACTTTACAATATTGTATTTGTTTTGCCATACATTGACATGAATCCACCATGGGTATACATGTTCTCCCCTTCCAGAACCCCCCTTATATTTTTATCTTATTCTATATATTATTGTTGCTATTTGAAATCCTTTGTGAAATAAAGCAGAATACATAAAAATCAGCCAGTTCAATTCAGTCGCTCAGTCATGTCCGACTCTTTGTGACCCCTTAAATCGCAGCACGCCAGGCCTCCCTGTCCATCACCAACTCCCGGAGTCCACCCAAACCCATGTCCATCGAGTCGGTGATGCCATCCAGCCATCTCATCCTCTGTCGTCCCCTTCTTCTCCTGCCCCTAATCCTTCCCAGCATCACGGTCTTTTCCAATGAGTCAAGTCTTCGCATGAGGTGGCCAAAGTATTGGAGTTTCAGCTTCAACATCACTCCTTCCAATGAACACCCAGGACTGATCTCCTTTAGGATGGACTGGTTGGATCTCCTTACAGTCCAAGGGACTCTCAAGAGTCTTCTCCAACACCACAGTTCAAAAGCATCAATTCTTCCGTGCTCAGCTTTCTTCACAGTCCAACTCTCACATCCATACATGACTACTGGTAAAACCATAGCCTTGACTAGATGGACCTTTGTTGGCAAAGTAATGTCCTGCTTTTTAATATGCTGTCTAGGTTGGTCATAACTTTTCTTCCAAGGAGCAAGTATCTTTTAATTTCATGGCTGCAGTCACCATCTGCAGTGATTTTTGAGCCCCCCCTCCCCCAAATTAAAGTCTGTCACTGTTTCCACTGTTTCCCCATCTATTTCCCATGAAGTAATGGGATCAGATGCCATGATCTTAGTTTTCTGAATGCTGAGTTTTAAGCCAACTTTTTCACTCTCCTCTTTCACTTTCATCAAGAGGCTCTTTAGTTCTTTGCTTTCTGCCATAAGGGTGGTGTCATCTGTATATCTGAGGTTATTGATATTTCTCCCTGCAATCTTGATTCCAGCTTGTGGTTCATCCAACAGCGTTTCTCATGATGTACTCTGCATATAAGTTAAGTGAGCAGGGTGACAATATACAGCCTTGACATACTCCTTTCCCTATTTGGAGACAGTCTGTTGTTGCATGTCCAGTTGTAACTGTTGCTTCTGACCTGCATACAGATTTCTCAGGAAGCAGGTCAGGTGGTCTTGTATTCCCATTTGTTGAAGAATTTTCCACAGTTTTTTGTGATCCGCACAGTCAAAGGCTTTGGCATAGTCACAGAGATCACATATCGGCTAAACTACAGAGCCAGGATTTAAATGAAGATCTAACTTCACAGACAACTCTTTGGCCACTAAAATATAGTCTGATAATATAAGAAAACAGAGTCAATTTACAAATGGTTCATCTGCATTTTCACAATGTTTATTGAAAGTCTATATATACATTCAGTTTTCAAAAAATAAAAAATTCCTGTATATATACCGCTCATTAGTTTAGAAGAGGAAAAATAATTTTCCTTCTACCCTTCTAGGTTTTTGCTGAGACCCACCTCCTCATAATAAAAGACAAATTAACAGAGGACAAACAAACAGAAGTTTAATATCATGTATATCTCCTGTATATATAGAAGATATCCAGGAAAACTGAATACCTCTGTGAAATACCCCAAGCACACAGCCTAAATGTCATCTTCAGCTAAAGACAAAAGATGTTACACAGGCAGGAAGGGAGGCCAATTATGGGAGGTTATCAGGAAAAGTACAGCGAACAAGAGTAAGGTTTTTATGCAAATTTATGTCTTGCTTTCTCCATTGATAAAAGTTTCCTAGAGATTTAATCATCCCCCTCTTCCTTGTACAGTGAGGGAGAAACTTACAAATGGAGGTTCCCCTTATAAATGTTAAATATCTCTTCTTGGTTTTCAGAGCTTCTCCTTTGTCTGCTGTTTCTTATAAATAACCAGCTCAAGATAATCCTTATGCCAATGGGTACATTTTGATGTGGCAAATTCTCCCCTTCTCTAATAATCTTTTTTCTAAAGATGAAAAAGATATTTTCTTATAAATGAAAATGCAAGGACTATAGTAATAGTCTGTCTCCATTCATGCTTAAATTCTAGTTATTCTTCAAATTCAGTGTGATCCTCAACTCCCCCTTGAGACTTCTTCATAAATATGAGCCTTTAATGATCTTCCTCTTCTATAAACTATTAAGCTTGCAGTAGTGCCATACAGATTTACACCTAAAACTTCTCTAATAGAATTATTTCTACTCAATGTATCTCCCCAAATAAAAACTAATGTTACTAAACTTAACTTGAGTCCATTTGCACACCACATAGCAAATACACCATTGCACCACATTGCACACTGACACTGGGTTGTGGTGCAGGAGACTACGGCATTTATGTGCAGGGCATCGAGCAAGGAGAAGGAGAGCTTGTGTTTAAAAGACCCAAACTCCCCAATGGCTCTCAGGGAAGAGTTTTTAAATGCAACATTTGGGATGAGGGTTGCAGCTTGTGGACTTTCTTCTAATTGGTTGGTGGTAAGCTAACAAGATGATGTTTTGGGAATCCTAATTATCAACTTTCTTGTTCCAACCAGTGTGGAGTCTATACGCATGGAGTCACTATCATTTACCAGAGTGGGGGGTCTTAGTTTCTGCAGAACTCAAATATATGCATCAGATTGTTGTGTATATTCCTTGAGGAGCAACTAGAACTCTGTTTTATTGCTGAACTATTGCTTTCCCTTTGTTGTTGTGTTCTCTCACTTCCCTAATTAGTAACTGATTGAGTCTGCTCTTTGGAGCTCAGGGAAGGCCTAGGAGACTAAAGCCTTTTTTCTACAAACAAGAAATGGAGGAGCTTTTGTACCTAGGAGGACCCTATAAGATGCTGCTTGGATTTAATCTTCCATTTTCTTTGATACTCCTCAATCCTGAGGTGAACAGGATGAAACAAGAAAGAGAATACAGTTTTGAGCAGAAAGGTTAATCATAAACTCTGCAGGGGTAATCAGTTTCACTGTTTACTAAAAGTAAAAACTGTATCTTGTCTATTTTGTACTGTATATAACACTTAGAGAAATTCTGAATTCAATAAATATCTGTTGATAAGAGTGCTTGATAGTATAAGAAATTATTCAGAAGAGTTATAAAAATTGACGGCTCTTGAGGACACAATTCAATGAAGTACCTAAGCATTGCAGTATAATTTCACATAATGCTTTCCCAAGTATTCCAAGAGTAATCTGGGTGATACTTTAACTTTGCTAAAAAAGTATTATTTGAATTACAAAGCCTTTTCAATGTGCAAAGAATATTTTAAAGCCTTTCAATGTGAATTAGAAATTCATGAACTTTTGATGTTCATGATCCAGATTTTGCCATTCTACTTGCAAAAAGGAATAATTTTCACAATAGCAAGGAAGGCTATCATTGCTGGAACGAAATGAAAAAAATATTGATTTGAAGACCCTCAAGTTTTCAAAATAGTGTGTGAACAGTATTGGAAACTTGTCAGAGCCATTTTTCAAGCTTATACTAAAAAACAAACACTATTTCCTGGACCACAGTGAGGAGCTGAATAAAAGTGGTATACATTGTATATCATTTTTATTTTGAAAGAGCTAGGTGTGTAAAGGTAGTATAAAATATCAAACCTGATTTTTAATTATATTCTTTCAATTGTAAGCAAAAGGAATAAGTTGAGATAAATTAAACTCCCAGGTTTAATAATCATTCTTTTGATGCCTTTATTATGTCTGAAGTATAGGTGTCAAGGAGTATATGATATTTCATAGTTAAGTATTTATGCAGGTTTTATTTAACCAAGCAATGAAAAATGACAGGCCTCACTGAACTTGATATTCAAATTATCTTTTAAATATCCCCAGTGTCTTCTCCCAGTTATTATGTGCAGAAAATTATATTGAAGTGGTTGGCAAGTGACTGGTGTCAGTTAGTCCATATATTTAATACTGAAGTCTTAGATAAATAATTATTATTATGAGACCCTAATTTCCATTTATAAAATTAGGCATTTTAATCAGAAAATAACTGAAATATATTAAGTGAGGTATATTTCTTAAAAAAAATTTACCAATGAAACAGCCATAACTGATTTCTCATTTCAAATACAAGAAGCTGAGTGATGATTTTTATCATTAACAGAACAGAATTACATGGGCAAATGTATACGTTCTAATTTTAAGAGTAAAAACATCTAATCTTTCCTAATTGGCTTACAATGGATGGTGCAACATCTAAGTATTTATCAAGTGTTTAACTGAATATCTTTAAAGTTGTTTTTCTACAGTGTAAAAGGCATTTGTTTTTCCTTGCTTGCTAGAGGAGAAGTTTCAGCACACAATAGTGCTTTTGGTTACACTGAAAATCTACAGTCATTCACTAAATGGAAGCCAACCTATTACATATGAATTTGTCTTGCCAAGATGTAGTTAATTGTTTGCTTTTGAGACAAATGAGGGAACTAAGCATTCTGTAGATGATTGGTATGTCAAGGTTTCTGTAAATGTATGCTATAATCATCCATCCTTCTTAATCTTTCAGAAGAATGGAACAAAATAAGTTTGACTCTACAGCAAAAATAGTTACAGAACCTGTGCAAATCTGGTGTATGACAGAAGAATGAAAACAACAACCCTAGCCATAACACCAACACTAGTGATGATGAACACTTACTATATTCCAGGCACTGTGATTTGAATTTCCCACACTTTAACTCATATACTCTTCTCAGCACTCTGTAAGATAGGTACTGTGTTTATTTCATGATGGTAAATTAATTGCTCAAAGCCACATATTAAATACTAGCAGCTTGAATGTGTATTCAAACCCAAATTCTCAATTGTAAATTCCTACTATCTATGACTCACAATCAGAACATTGCAGAATGTCTGAAACATGATAGGGACTTTAAAATATTGAGATTAACTGCTACTTTTATGAATTAGTACATTAAAAAAGAAAGAAAATCTTAGCCTATTGAATATTTTCCTACTACATCTGACCCTTGGACAACAGGGAAATAGAGGTGCTGACCCCCCGTGTAGTCTAAAATCCCTATATGATTTATAGTCAGCTTCTGTATCTGTGGTCCTTTATCCACAGATTTAACCAACCTCAAATCATGTAGCAGTGTACTGAAAAAATTCCACATATACATGGATCTGTACAGTTTAAACCCAAGTTGTTCAAGGGCCAACTGTATATACAGATGGTCTAGGTAGTTTAAATCACTCCCATGATTACTTTTGTGGTTTAAGGTTTCCCTTGAAATTATTGTTAAACTTGGGGAAATTAGAGAAAGATCAGAACTCATTCTGAAAATGGATCCATTTGTCAAAAATATTTAAACACTGTCTTAAGCCCCATATTAGACACTAGTGATATAACCTGTATAATACAAAAAGTGTCCTTTCATTCTCAGAGTTCAAGTGGAGCGATTCTTCCAGAACAAAATAAAGTCTACAAAATCTCTTTCCCAGGAAACTGTTATCAAAGCAAAACCTGTTTCCTTTGCTTAAAATGCCCTTCATTTCCTTCCATCCTAGTTGATACCTACTCATTCATTTATATTTCAAGAATTTGTTTAAATGTTACTTGCTTTGAAGAGACTTACTAACGATAACCACTCCCTTCTCAGTATTATCATTTCATAATATACCTCAGAAGTGTTATATATATACCTCTATGGCAAGTCATTGTTATTGCTTAACATCATGATTTAGATTTAGTAGGTATTTATTTTAGATTAGAAACAGATTTTCAGTCAAGGAATTCTGTGTAAGTGATTTATTAAGGTAAAAGTTTCAACTGACTGAGCTATGAGGAAAGCCCACTTTAGGTAGTGTAGTAATATTAAATCGTGTTTTAATCACATAAATTTCTATTTCACTTATCCCATTCTAAATAACTATTCAAAGAATTTTTTTTTAATTCATTGTGGTGGCTCCTTTTTTTTAAATAAAAAAAAAATTACTTCATTGAAATAATAGCTATGCATTGTAAACAACTGTTTTGTTGAGACTTATAAAGCAAAAGTCAAATTAACCTAAGAACTTTTTTGAATGAGAAAAATCGGTGTAGGAAGCTTCATTGAAGCTTTCTCAATGGGCCGTTCAGTTCAGTTCAGTTCAGTCGCTCAGTCGTGTCCGACTCTTTGCAACCCGATGAACCACAGCACACCAGGCCTCCCTGTCCATCACCAACGCCCGGAGTCCACCCAAACTCATGTCCATCGAGTCGGTGATGCCATCCAGCCATCTCATCCTCTGCCGTCCCCTTCTCCTCCTGCCCCCAATCCTTCCCAGCATTAGGGTCTTTTCAAATGAGTCAGCTCTTCGCATGAGGTGGCCAAAGTATTGGAGTTTCAGCTTCAACATCAGTCCTCCCAATGAACACCCAAGGCTGATCTCCTTTAGGATAGACTGGTTGGATCTCCTTACAGTCCAAGGGACTCTCAAGAGTCTTCTCCAACACCACAGTTCAAAAGCATCAATTCTTCTGTGCTCAGCTTTCTTTATAGTCCTGCTCTCACATCCATACATGACCACTGGAAAAACCATAGCCTTGACTAGATGGACCTTTGTTGGCAAAGTAATGTCTCTGTTTTTTAATATGCTATCTAAGTTGGTCATAACTTTCCTTCCAAGGAGTAAGGGTCTTTTAATTTCATGGCTGCAATCACCATCTGCAGTGATTTTGGAGCCCAAAAAAATAAAATCAGCCACTGTTTCTGCTGTTTGCCCATCTATCTGCCATGAAGTGATGGGACTGGATGCCATGATCTTAGTTTTCTCAATGTTGAGCTTTAAGCCAACTTTTTCACTCTCTTCTCTCACTTTCATCAAGAGGTTCTTTAGTTCTTCTTCACTTTCTGCCATAAGTGTAGTGTCATCTGCATATCTGAGGTTATTGATATTTCTCCTGGCAATCTTGATTCCAGCTTGTGTTTCTTCCAGCCCGGTGTTTCTCATGATGTGCTCTGCATATAAGTTAAATAAGCAGGGTGACAATACACAGCCTTGACCTACTCCTTTTCCTATTTGGAACCAGTCTGTTGTTCCGTGTCCAGTTCTAACTGTTGCTTTCTGACCTGCATACAGGTTTCTCAAGAGGCAGGTCAGCTGGTCTGGTATGCCCATCTCTTTCAGAATTTTCCACAGTTTATTGTGATCCACACAGTCAAAGGCTTTGGCATAGTCAATAAAGAATGGGCCCTACAGATGCTAAAAAGAGCAATTGAGAATATCAACTAAAAAATTGGAAAGAAAACAAAAAAGGTCTTGCTATTATTTCCCACCAGATTCCCTGGGCACAGAGTGCCTCACTCCACCTTGAACTCCCTCAGGTGTTGTTGAAGGTCAACATCTATAGCAGGACAGGGTTCTCCATAGAGGCAAATGGCAAATGCCTTTGTTGTTCAGTCATTGGCAATGCTCTTGGTAAGTGCCAGTTTGTAGTTGACAAGCTATTTTGGGACAGTCAGGCTAAGGGCCTGACTTCCTCAGCTCTACCCTACTCTGGGGATCCCAGAGCCTTTTATTAAAAAGTAGTTAAAATAGACAGGGAACAAAAAGAAAAAGCCTTTTAATCTCTCCACTAAGACCAAAGCTCATTGATTGAGACCTTATGAAAACTAAAGATATAAAATTTGGTGGAATCTAGATAAAGATATATAAATTGGTATACTTAAATGGGCTTTATGTAAGGTGGTCATCTGAATTAAATTTGCCCATTCCGGTCCATTTTAGTTCACTGATTCCTGAAATGTCGATGTTCACCCTTGCCATCTCCTGTTTGACCACTTCCAATTTCTCTTGATTCACGGACCTAATATTCCAGGTTCCTATGCAATATTGTTCTTTAAAGAATTGGACTTTGCTTCCATCACCAGTCACATTCACAATTGGGCATTGTTTTCACTTTGGCTCGGTCAGGGGAGTGTGTAATTTCCTCAGTTCTGTCCTGTCACAACAAAAATTTGAAGCGACGAACATTAAAGCCCCCGGCATGCCCCCGGCATGTCACAGCTCTCGAACAGTGTTACAGCCCAGTTTCATTTAGAAAATAAAGGAAAATACATCCTCAAGGCGTGAGGGCATGCCGATCCAAAAGACACAAAGAGAAGGGGGGGAGGGAGAGAGAGAGACTCCTGGCCCTTTGGCTCCTCTTTTTATATGTTTTTTCCTCCCCCTGGGCCTGCTCTATGTGAATTGGGCTATCCAGCAGTGCTGTTTGTTCTACCTGAGGTCCTCACTCTGGTCCTCAGACCCTCCTTTGTTCTATTTTCGTGGGCTTTTCCCTTCCTTGTCTTTTAGCCACTGCACTTCTGGACTTCTTTTTCCTTTTCTAACTATCTAACAGCTCCATCTCTTCATTCTTTCTGGAGTTATTTCTCCACTTTTCTCCAGTAGCATATTTGGCACCTACCGACCTGGGGAGTTCATCTTTCAGTGTCATACCTTTTTGCTTTTTCATGCTGTTCATGGGGTTCTCAAGGCAAGAATACTGAAGTGGTTTGCCATTCCCTTCTCCAGTGGACCACATTTTGTCAGAACTCTCCACAAAGACCCATCCATCTTGGGTGGCCCTACATGGCATGGCTCATAGTTTCATTGAGTTACACAAGGCCATGGCCCATGTGATCAGCTTGGTTAGTTTTCTGTGATTGTGGTTTTCATTCTGGCTGCCCTATGATGACTAGGATAAGAGGCTTATGGAAGCTTCCTGATGGGAGAGACTGCCTGTTGGGCAAACTGGGTCTTGTTCTGATGGGTGGGGTCATGCTCAGTAAATCTTTCATCCAATTTTCTGTTGATGGGTGGGGCTGTGTTCCCTCCCTGTTGTTTGGCCTGAGGCCAAACTGTGGTAGTGGTAATGAAGGTAATGGCAATCTCCTTCAAAAGGACTTGTGCACACACTGTTGTATTCAGTGGCCCTGACCCTGCAACAGGCCACTGTTGACTCATGCCTCCACTAGAGACTCCTGGACACTCACAGGCAAGTCTGGCTCAATGTCTTATGGGGACACTGTTCTTTTCTCCTGGCTCCTGGTGTGCACGAGGTTTTGTTTGTGCCCTCCAAGAGTCTGTTTCCCCAGTCCTGTGGAAGTTCTACAGAACTTTGATTACAATCAAATCCCACTGGCCTCCAAAGTCAAATTCCCTGGGGGTTCTCAGTCCCTTTGCTGGATTCCCAGGGTGGGAAATCTGTTGTCAGTCCTAGAACTTTCTTAACAGTGTGAGAATTTCTTTGCTATAATTGTTATGCAATTTGTGGGTAATCTACTCAGTGGCTCTATGGTGGGGCTAATGGTGACCTCCTCCAAGAGGGCTTATGCCACATGCTGGGTGACCCAGATCTGCTGCAGCCAGAGCCCCTGTCCCTATAGCAGGCCACTGCTGACCTGTGCCTCTGCAGAAGACACTCAAACACTCAAAGGCAGGTCTGGCTCAGTCTCTGTGGGGTCTCTGGGTCCTGGTGTGCAAAAGCTTTTGTTTACACCCTCCGAGCATCTCTGGCAGGTATGGGGTTTGATTCTAATTGAGATTTTGCCCCGCCTACCATCTTATTGGAGCTGCTCCTTTGCCTTGAACGTGGAGTATCTTTTTTTGGTGGGATCCAACATTCTCCTGTCAATGGTTGATCAGAAGCAAATTGCAATTTGGAGTTCTCACAGGAGAAGATGAGCACACACCCTTCTACCATGCCATCTTGTTATTTCTACTGGAATAGGTGAATTTAATTCAGATGACTATTATATTTACCACTGTGGGCAAGAATCACTCAGAAGAAATGGAGTAGCCCTCAGAGTCAACAAAAGAGTTCGAAATGCAGTACTTGGGTGCAGTCTCAAAAATGACAGAATAATCTCTGTTTGTTTCCAAGGAAAACCACTCAGTAACACAGTAATCCAAGTTTATGCTCCAACCATTAGTGCTAAAGAAGCTGAAGTTGAATGGTTCTATGAAGATATACAAGACCTTCTAGAACTAACACAAAAACAGATGTCCTTTTCATCACAGGGGACTGGAATGCAAAAGTAGGAAGTCAAGAGATACCTGGAGTAACAAGCAAATTTGGCCTTGGAGTAAAAAATGAAGCAGGTCAAAGGCTAACAGAGTTTTGCAAGGGAACAACCTGGTCATAGCAAACACCCTCTTCCAACAACCCAACAGACAACTCTACACATGGACATAACCAGATGGTCAATACCAAAATCAGACTGATTATTTTATTTGCCACCAAAGAGGGAGATGCTCTATATAGTCAGTGAAAACAAGACTGGGAGCTGACTGTGGCTCAGATCATGAACACCTTATTTCCAAATTCAGACGTAAATTGAAGAAAGTAAGGAAAACCATTAGACCATTCAGGTATGACCTAAATCAAATCCCTAATGGTTATATAGTGGAAGTGACAGATTCAAGAGATTAGATCTGATAAACAGAGTGCCTGAAGACCTATGGACAGAGGTTTGTGACATTGTACAGGAGGCAGTGATCAAGACCATCCCCAAGAAAAAGAAATGGAAAAAGCCACTGTCTGAGGAGGGCTTACAAATAGCTGAGAAAAGAAGAGAAGCAAACGGCAAAGGAGAAAAGGAAAGAAACACCCATTTGAATGCAGAGTTCCAAAGAATAGAAAGGAGAGATAAGAAAGCCTTCTTCAGTGATCAATGCAAAGAAATAGAGGAAAACAATAGAATGGGAAAGACTAAAGATCTATTCAAGAAAATTAGAGATACCAAGGGAAATTTTCATGCAAAGATGAGCTCGATAAAGGACAGACATTGTATGGACCTAACAGAAGCAGAAGATATTAAGAAGAGGTGGCAAGAATACACAGAAGAACTATACAAAAAAGATCTTCATGACCTAGATAACAATGATGGTGTGATCACTCACCTAGAGCCAGACATCCTGGAGCATGAAGTCAAGTGGGCCCTAGGAAGCATCACTATGAACCAAGCTAGTGGAGGTATTGGAATTCCAGTTGAGCTCTTTCAAATCCTAAAAGATGATGCTGTGAAAATGCTTCACTCAATACGCCAGCAAATCTGGAAAACTCAGCAGTGGCCACAGGACTGGAAAAAGTAATTTTTCATTCCAGTCCCAAAGAAAGGCAATGCCAAAGAATGTTCAAACTACCACACAATTGTACACATCTCACATGTTAGCAAAGTAATGCTCAAAATTCTCCAAGCCAGGCTTCACCAGTACTTGAACCGTGAACTTCCAGATGTTCAAGCTGGTTTTAGAAAAGGCAGAGGAACAAGAGATCAAATTGCCAACATTTGTTGGATCACCGAAAAAGCAAGAGAGTTCCAGAAAAACATCTACTTCTGCATCATTGACTACACTAAAGCCTTTGACTGTGTGGATCACAACAAACTGTGGCAAATTCTTCAAGAGATGGGAATATCAGACCACCTGACCTGCCTCATGAGAAATCTGTATGCAGGTCAGGAAATAACAGAATCGGACATGAAACAATGGACTGGTTCATAATTGAGGAAGGAGTAGTACATCAAGGCTGTATATTGTCACTCTACTCACTTAACTTATATGCAGAGAACATCATTTGAAATACCCAACTAGATGAAGCACAAGCTGGAATCAAGATTGCAGGGAGAAATATCAATAATCTCAGATATGCAGATGTCACCACCCTTATGGTAGAAAGCGAAGAGAAACTAAAGAGCCTCTTGATGAAAGTAAAAGAGGAGAGTGAAAAAGTTGGCTTAAAACTCCACATTCAAAAAACGAAGATCATGGCATTTGGTCCCATTACCTCATGGCAAATAGATGGGAAATAATGGAAACAGTGACAGACTTAATTTTGGGGGGCTCCAAAATCACTGCAGATGGTGACTGCAGCCACAAAATTAAAAGACACTTGCTCCTTGGAAGAAAAGCTATGACATCATATTAAAAAGCAGAGACATTACTGACAAAGGTCTGTCTAGTCAAAGCTATGGTTTTTCCAAGTCATGCATGGATGTGAAAGTTGGACTATAAATAAAGCTGAGCACCAAAGAATCGATGTTTTGAACTGATGTTGGAGAAGACTCTTGAGCGTCCCTTGGATTCCAAGGAGATCAAACCAGTCAATCCTAAAGGAAATCAGTGCTGAATTTTCACTGAAGGACTGATGCTGAAGCTGAAGCTCCAATACTTTGGCCACCTGATGCGAAGAACTGACTCATTGGAAAAGACTGTGATGCTGGGAAAGATTGAAGGCAGGAGGAGAAGGGGATGACAGAGGATGAGATGGTTGGATGGCATCACCGACTCAATGGACATGACTTTGAGCAAGCTCCGGGAGTTTTTGATGGATAGGGAAGCCTGGCATCCATGGGGTTGCAAAGAGTCGGACAGGACTGAGCGACTGAACTATGTAAGGTGGTTACAACTCTTACTTAGTTACATTTTGGGGTAAACATCCCCTGTGGCTCAGCTGGTGAAGAATCTGCCAGCAATGCAGGAGACCTGGGTTCAATCCCTGGGTTGGGAAGATCCCCTGGAGAAGGGAAGGGTTACCCACTCCAGTATTCTGGCCTGGAGAATTCATGTACTCTATAGTCCATGGGGTTGCAAAGGGTCGGACACGACTGAGCAACTTTCACTTTCAAGCCAAAGGAAACTGGTAAGGCAGTGGGGCAAGCACCAGAGGCAAAGAGAGGGAGTCAAGCAAGGATATGATTTCAGGGAACTTCCTATAAAGAGATAATACTTCACCCTGATCTACTAGAATGACTGTGGAGTGAGAACTAAGCCTCAGGGTTATCTTGACCCAGGAAAAGGAAACTGGATTTTCATGCCCTGGCAGTCAAAGAGACTATAAATCCAAAGACATTCAATCTCTGTGTGTGAACTAAAGCAAAGAGACACCAGTAGCCCAAGGGCAATCCTGTAGAAAAGACTCAAAGTTTCCGGCAGCTGGATGCAAAAGCACATCAAAGGGTACACATGTAGATGGCAGAAAGGAATCTGAGGGATCAAGGCACAGCAATGATATTATCAACTGTGCACAATACTTATTTCATGAATTAAAGAATGAATGACCCAGTCTTGTCTCAGGCCAAGGCTTTCTACTACCTGGAATAGGTTGCATGAAAAATCAGTCGTCTAAGAGTCAAGGTTGAGGTATGGATGAGAAACCAGGCAATGGCAGTTAGACTCTTGACATTGATCTCTCTCAACCTGCTGCTTCCTTATTCAATTTCTATCATATAATTACCAAATCTCACTACTGTCTACTGCCAGCTAGAATAAGGCTGCAAAAGAGCAGTTACAGAAATAGAAATAGTGTCTGTCACAAGCAATTCCTGATCTAGAGAACTGAGAGTCAATATGGGTCCATGGCCAGGTATTCTCAGATTCTTTTTATCCAAAAGAAATAAAAATTACTTGGGATATAAGTTGAATTTAGAGCCATATATTTTCTCTTCTTTCTATTTTTCTGTACAGTCCTCAGATTTATGACAACCATAGAAATCCCTATTCAAGGAGATGTATACCCAAATTTGTGACTATCCATTTTAGCCTATTTTAGCCCAACAAGTTTTATTCTCCAGGGACTTGACATAACAGTGGGAACAGTATGTATAAAATGTTGTACTCACAATGTAATACTCACAAAGCCTCTTAGATCTCTCAGTTCCTTCCTACCATAAAGCAGACTCCAAATATTATGCCTCTTTTCCCATAGTTAGCAAATCTGCATAACAGTCATTTATCAGCTAACATTTTGACTGAAAGTAAACAGTGATAGTTTAGAATATGATAGATCTGGTCCTGAATCTTGCCCCTGCTATGTATTGGAAGGGTCATCTTACACAAGGCATTTTACCTAAACATTTTTTCTTCGTGTAGAATATATAACTGGCAACATTACGTGAGCATGAAATGTAAACTCCAACCTTCAGTGCTTAACAAACTGAAAACAACCCATAGATGGCAGTACGTTATCAGCACTCTAGCCTCTAATTTTTTTTTTTAAATGGGAGAAACTTTATCCTTCAAGCTCTAGTAATCTAGCCATAAAAATCTGCGTGTTTTGCTACAGAACAGGATATTGATCAGATTTCCCAGTTCACCTCGTGTGTTAATTCAGGGCCTCCAGGAAGTAGGTGACAAGATGGAGTAAGAAATATTTATTTCTTACTGGGATGTGACAAAGACTCTTTGACCAAACTTTAGATAGGCTGTCCTCTGAGCCCTCTTTACAGCTAGCCCTTGTCCCTGGGCCTTGTCTTTGGCCGGCCTAGCAGAGTTTTAGTAAGAATCCTGCTAAGTCAGCTTGGTGAGAGCCCCCTACCCTTGGATATCTAATCATCCTGGCCTGCCTTCAGCAAGAATCCTGTTAAGTCAGTTTAGCAAGAAACCATCTATTCTCGATGTCTCCTTTTAGTAATTTCCCACCCAGTGACTCCTCTCATCTTGCTCATTGGCACTAAATCCTCAGCTGTCTTTGCTGTGTTCAAAGTTAAGCCTGATCTCTCTCCCCTTTCATGATAGTGTTGACATGTATCACAAAGGTTCTAAATAAAGTATATTTTCACCATTTTAACAAGTATCAGGATAATTTTTGTTTCAAATATGAAGTCTATGTAAGATAAAAGGTATGGGAGCAGGAGTAGGTAGTGAAAGCCTTTAGACCTTAATACAGGACTTAGCAAATAAACAACAACGACTGGCCTGACACCTGTGAAGGGAGAGGAAGAAGGTAGGAGGAGGGGATTGGAAGAGCCTCAGACTGCAGTGCAACTCTGAGAAAATCTCAGCCTTCCCCACAGGGAGCTCCAGAAGAAAGATTATGCATAGAAGAGCCAATGCATTGGGAAGAAATGACCAGACTCAAATACCCTATCATGCTTAGTCATCGGCAGTGATAGGGGAAGAGGAGGCTTCCTGGGGAGAATGTATCATTGGCTCAAATGCCTGCAGCATATCCAGAATCTTGCCCAATGCAGCTGGAGGCTGTAAGCTAACTGCACTCTCCACAGCAGATTCTCTCTTTAAGGGCTACCTGAGCAGCTGCCACATCTAGCCAGGTGCTCACGTTCTATGTTCAGGTGACAGCGTAATTGAAGGCAACACATTTTGAGCCTGTCCCTTACTAGCTGTGTGTCCTTTATGAGCTGTCTGTTGAAGAGCAACTAAAACTCTCTAACCTTAGAGAAAATGTGTGATAGTGGCAGTTCAAGTTTAATCATGAGAACTATGATGCTTCATTGTAGTCCCAGGCCATGGATTCTAACAAGCAGGGGGGGTGGGGGTGGGGGGGTGGTTATTACCAAGGTTTTCTCTCCTCTTTCACCATTTCTAAGACCTGAGTTTTTCATCTGCTTATAAAACCTTAATATAACCATTATGTAAGAAATTGCTTTTTAAAAAATTCTTCTTACTCTGTTTTCCCACATTTAGCTTATGCTAACACTAAAAGCTAAAAACTTGCATCAGTTGAGATGATTTAGGTAATATTGAAGTGACAAACACCATGAATATCTCAGTGGTTCAGTTATTCCACATCCCCGTCAAAGGTTAGGTGAGGCTCTGCTCTACATTGAGGGAGCAGCCTCAGCCTGGAATAGTGTTGGTCATTGTGGCATAGGAAAGAACATATGGCAAACCACATATTCAATATTAAAATTTGGGCTAAAAAGTGACATACATCACTTGGCTAAAACATATCATATGACTAAGCCTTATGTCAGCAGAGCAAAATACATAATCCTCTTACAGGATTATTCAATAATAAAATCTACTACATAGCCCCAGTTTCACACCTTCAACCTAGAATCTTAATGTCATTTTTTTCCCTTACAACAGGTATTCTGATATTAGTACCTCAGTTTGTATAGTCAACAGAAACTTAAGAAATTAACTACATGCATCCCTATTAAGAACTCCTTCTGAAACTCCTTACTTGAGCTCTATCATTTGTTTGCCTTCTTATCACTGCAGCACCTTAGCAAACATATTCTGAGGATATCGTGGGCTTTGTTTGAAATGCATTAATCATTCATGCCATTTTGATCGACTTCTCTTCTTTTTGCAGTATATGGCAGCCAAACAAGGTCATAATATAAGATTTATTACAAAATATCTTACTGACAATTGATTTTTCTCCTAAATTCTTACTGTGATACATTAGTCTATGAGTTTTTACTGCTCGCTTTTTAGGAGGGAAAAAAATACTCTATCTGTCCTAATTCTGTGACAATTGGCCATTGTAAAAGGAAACACAGAGGGGATGAATTTTTATGTTCTAATATCTCCCTAATCATAAATGTGAGATAAGTTGGTAAGGCCAGTGGGTTAGTTCAGAACATTGACTGGGCCCAGCAGTTGTTATCATTAGTGCTGGTAATGTTTTGGGTAGAAATGTACTAAAATTTCAAATCTACAGTAACGTGAAGCTGTTACTTATTCCTAGACTAGCCTGTCCTCATTTTCCATTAGAATGTAAAGAAACTTGTGATTTCAACATAATCTTGAGTATAGAATATTAAATTATTGAAGTAGTAGAGGGTTTTATAAATTCCAAAGATTAATTTATATAATGTACTTTTTTCTCTTAATGTTTTTGGCAAAAAAAAGGGTACAAGTAAGAATTTTGTTATACAAATCAAATACTTCTTAAGAAGATATTTGAAAGATGGATATGGTAATTCCCTTTTTTGAATACTAATTGTCATCTCCTGGTATTTTTCATTTACTTCTGTTATAACTGTAATCTTATCTCCCAAACTGTGCACCAAGGCAAACCAAGACACAAAGAAATGTGCTAAATTTTCAAAAGAAGTCCACCAACATTTGTAAGATGCAGTTCAAACTACGAGTCCAAAGTAGTTCAGTTTCATCATTAGATCACGTGAAATTCTCTTTGATTATATCATATTTTGTTAAGCTGGATTTTGTCAGTTACTGTGATAAAAAGCAAGTACTGTACAAAAATCAATGTGGGACAAGAAATGAGGGTATCCAGAATGATTCCAAGGTTAGGGATGTAAACAGCCTAGCAGGCAAATACATCCTTAAATAATAAGGATGAAATAAAAATTCTTTTTTCTTTAAATTTATATGTATTATTTTTTCCAAATGGCTACTAAATTATTAGCACAAAAATACCTATTAAGTTGTCTGGATATAACAACTCAATAAATGAACTGCTACATATTACTATTTATTTTGACCTAAAATCCCACCAAAATTATTACTGAAATACCAAGAGCATCTTGGTGGGAGAAAATTTAGGCACTTTTGAACTATACGTATTATCTCCAATGTAATATTTGAATAAGACAAGGGATGTTGCAGTGGAAAAATTGTTTTCAACTTACACAGAATTATAGATGATGTGGATATACAAATTTATATAGAATGGTGTTGTACTGGATACCTTACATACCCTGTGAATCTAAAAGGGAAAATATGTGTTGCATCTTAATCCCATCTAATAATATAACCAGAGATGTTGGAGAGCAAAAGTATTCATACCTGTTCATAAAGTCTGGCTTTTTAATAATTGTTTGTTTAGCTGTTTAAAATATATCATTTTGAATGTAGTAGACATTGGTGATTGCTTTCCCTGGAATCTATCTGCTTACCATCATCCCACCGCTCCCAAAATTACAATCATAAGCACTCAAGAGGTAACCATGTCATTTGGGTGGGGCTGGTCAACCCCACCTATCCTCTTGACTCCAGTTCTGGGCCTACTCAAACCAATCAACATAACCCCATTCTTTTCGGACCAATTATTGGTTAAGAATGACCTTGTAATGTGACCTAGTTGGTCTAAGAGTGTTGCCCAGGACTTTATTTTGTGGTTGGAAGCAGAGAAGTTCTTACTGGCTCCTTGAAAAAGAACTAGGAGGCCTGTGGCCCAGGTTGCGTTGACACCCATCTTGAAAGAGCTAGGGAAGGTAGCCCCAGAAATAAGCCAGCCACATGAAAGGCAGAGTGGAGATACAAAAAGAAATTTGCTTTTGGTGACATTTTTACTCTATTGATTCAACTCTAACTTGAAGCAATCCACAACAAACTACAACATAAACACCTTTGGAATTTTCAGAAAATTGAACAAATAAATGTCATCTTTGTTATTTTAGTTTTTTGTTACTTGCAACCAAAAATAATATGATACAGATGTCTTACTCTTTTTGTAACTGCAAATAAGAAAGTCTTAGAAAAGACTGCTAAAATTCAAATTAGGAATTTTTCTTTGTGGGAAACAATTGGTTGTCATTCAAATAATAATAAAAAATGAAAATGATTTCATATATTCATGGGAAAAAGTCATTTATTCAGTCTCATGTAACTACCATGTATATGTTTATGTGTGTTTGTGTGTGTGTATCTATAAATACATAAGCTTGTTGGAAAAAACAAAAAAGAAACTAACATTTATTGAGTTTATATCATGTGCCAGACAAGGTGATCATACTTTAAATATGTTTTAGCATTGTATTGCTCTGTTAAATAAATACCCTTGAACTGTGCAAGTCCTCTTTAAGTAGAGAAACATATTTTAAAATAAATTACTAAATACTATCAGTTTAGAGACTTCCCTGGTGGTTAAGACTTCGCCTTCCAATGCATGAGATATGAGTTTGATCCCTGCTCAGGGAGCTAAGAGCCCACATACATCACAGCCAAGAAATGAAAATAAAAAGAATTTTAAAAAAGAAGCAATATTGCAACAAATTCATTAAAGACTTAAAAAAATATTATCAATTAAAAATTTCTGTATCACAAATACATGCTTAAAAACATGATTATTTAAATCAGTGATTCTCAACCATGGCTGTACATGCCTATTACCATCCTTGAATCAGTTCAGTTCAGTTTCTTAGTGGTGTCTGCCTGTTTGCGACCCCATGACTGCAGCCTGCCAGGCTTCCCTGTCCATCACCAACTCCCAGAGCTTGCTCAAACTCATGTCCATTGAGTCAGTGATGCCATCAGCCATCTCATCCTCTGTCATCCCCTTCTCCTCCTGCCTTCAATGTTTCTCAGCATCAGGGTCTTTTCCAGTGAGTCAGTTCTTTGCATCAGGTGGCCAAAGTATTGGAGTTTCAGCTTAAGCATCAGTCTTTCCAATGGATATTCAGGACTGATTTCCTTTAGGAATGACTGGTTTGATTTCCTTGCTGTTTAAGGGACTCTCAAGAGTCTTCTCCAACACCACATTTCAAAAGCATCAATTCTTCGGCACTCAGCTTTCTTTATGGTCCAACTCTCACATCCATACATAACTACTGGAAAAACCATAACTTTGACTATATGGACCATTGTTAGTAAAGTAACGTTTCTGCTATTTAATATGCCGTCTAGGTTGGTCATAGCCTTTCTTCCAAGGAGCAAGCGTCTTTTAATTTTGGGGTTGCAGTCACCATCTGCAGTGATTCTGGAGCCCAAGAAAATAAATTCTGTCACTGTTTCCATTGTTTCCCCATCTATTTGCCATGAAGTGATGGGACTGGTTGCCATGATCTTCGTTTTTTGAATGTTGAGTTTTAAACCAGCTTTCTCACTCTCCTCTTTCACTTTCATCAAGCAGCTTTTTAGTTCCTCTTTGCTTTCTGCCATAAGGGTGGTGTCATCTGAATATCTGAGATTATTGATATGTCTCCCTGCAATCTTGATTCCAGTGTGTGCTTCATCTAGTCGAGCATTTCACATGATATACTCTACATATAAGTTAAATAAGCAGGGTGACAATATACAGCCTTGACATACTCCTTTCCCGATTTTACATGGGTTTATTGGCATCAAGGTTCAGGCATTATTAACAACTCTCCAGGTGATTCTAAATGTGGAGTTAGGATTGAGTAATTCCATTTTATGTGATGTTACTCAGAGAGTTTAACTTTGTTCCCACTACCTATTTTTTCTTTAACCTTTGCTGCCAGCTTTTTAATCTAAGAACAATCAGCCAGCTGCTGTTATCCTGTTTGAATTCAGTGTATAGAAAGTCAAAATGCAGCAATATGTTGGTCTCTGTCAAGAGCTGATGCTAAAATATCAACCCTATTTTTTTCTTACTAAATCTTCCTTCAATAATTCACCAGCTACCAAACATCTCCTGTGGACATTGTAGCTTTTAAGAGTCAGTGCTTAACAAAATAGTGCTTTATTTCCTTAACTGGTTTGAAGGGTCTGAAATCTGTTGGTAGGTGTGAGAAACGGACTTGGGCATAAACCTTAATTTAAGTGATTTTCCTATGTCTATGAAGTAACAGGGATTGAGTGATTGCTTCCTCCCGTGTTTCTCCCAGGCTTTTAAAATGCTAAGCATTACTAATCTAAAGCAGGTAAATTAGTTTCAGAGAAACTGCTGGTGTTTATTCTCAAACACATTACCACAGAAGGTCTGTTGTAAATTTAACATCTGTGTTTCACTAAAAAAGAAGGTAGGAAAACCATGACTGTTTATAGCTCAGATCATTGCCATGTTGTTTTGTTTTTGTCTTAATAATGCTTTCTCAGTAGCTTTACCAAATTGCAGGAATCTCCAGAAGTGAAATAAATTTCAGAGTCTTAAGTATTATACTTCATTACAATAAGGAGAAACTAAAAGCTTTCAAAATAGTTTGATCCCTAATTTTGTGAGATTCAATAGAGATTTTCTGGATACGGCGGAAACAGGATATACTCTCATTTTCTTGTGATCTGAAGCATACACAATAGTACCAGCTGCTTCCGTTTTCTTACACTGAACAATGTCTTCACATAATGCCGATGGAGAACAGTGCTCTCGGGCATATTAAAGTCGTTTGTAAATTGTTGAAGGCAAAGATCACAGTTGACTGTACATTTCCCAGAATGTATTGTCATGAGGAGTTAGGCTAATTAAGTCACTTCCTGCTACATCAATGAGATTCCTGGGTCTTATGTATAAGTGTTGTGAAAATATAACAAAATACTGAACCATTTTCTTCCTAGCTTCTTCAATAATTAGCAGAACAAGGCTTTATCCAGAATTGTGAAATGTAAATAAAATATAGACTTTTATAGCACCAATATCTAGAATATTGGCTAAATTTATTTAGTTGTCAATGAAATCATTTAAGATCCAGATAAAACCCTACTTTCTATAAGATAAAGTGCTACTATATCCAATTTAGAGCTTTTCCCTATTATTTTGTGACATTAGTGCAGCCATCTGTTATAAGTAGTGATGGAAAAGGAAAAGCCTTCCCTCATCATTTCATACCTTCTGAAAAGTCCTTATCTGATTTAAAGAGAAAAACAAGTCTTGGAAAAAGAACTACAGACAAATGAAAAGAAAGATGAACATGAAAGATTCAAAGTTAAAATGGCATCTGCAGCCAGCAAGCTTGCTTGTCTCATCTGACAGTCAAAATTCAGCTCTTTTCCTCAACATTCGGTTTTAATGCATTTGCAGTAATGCAAACAATAAACAAATGGAAAAGCAAAGGAAACATATAGCTTAGAACCAGATGTCTGATTCAATTATCATGTAATCTGAAGAGTCAAAAGCCAATTTCACTAAATAAAGAAAAAGTGGATATGTAAATTTATAGCCTATGATTCTTTCACTGAAGAAGAGGTTGTTAATGTGATTATACATGTGAAGGTTACTACTGTCTCTAACACAAACATGCAGTGTTTTCAATGTTCAGAGAAAACTAACAGAAAAGACTGTTTTCTTTAATAAAATCAGTAGCACTTTAAAGCAATAAACTGAAGATGATTATAAGTTACACTTTCTGTCAAGGATTTAGAAGTTCCTCTAAATTGATCTTCAAGTATTTGTGTTGTTATTGGTTAAGGGAAAAACATGTAATGCTCAAAAAGTACAAAAGATTTTGAATATGTGAAGGCATTAGCAATACTCTTAAGATATATAATTAAGAAGATTCACATATTGTGTTCTTAAGTTGGTACTAAAGGTATCGTGGAACTTTGGGGTCCAAGGAGATCAACTCTCCTCATTTTATAGATAAAGAAACTCAATTCAGAGAGATCACACGACCTTCACAAAACATACAGCAGTCTGCCTAATAATCAAAAGGAGAACTTGGGTCTCTTGTTTGAGTGATATGTTTGCCACTACAGCACATCTCAGAAAAGAATCTGAAATGTCACACATTATTGTCATCTACAAAATAAAATACTGTGCCCTTAAACACAAACAAACTTATTTTAAAAACTGAGATTTTTCTCATTAGACAAAACGTATTCACTGGAGGAAAATATGAAAGTGAAAATAAGAACCACCGAATCACCACTGTGATTTTGTTGTATTCTGTTTTAAAAAATTTTCCTTGAGTACATCTTCCCTTCACCTTTTAAAATAAACTTTATTGAGGTAAATTTTATTTATTTTTAATGTATATTTATTTTATTTTTATTATTTATTTGCTGTACTGGATCTTAGTTGTAGCTTGTGGGATCCTTGATCTTTGCTGTGGCATGTGGGATCCTTTTCTTTTTTTTTCCAGTTGTGGCACACAGGATCTTTAGTTGCAGCATGTGAGATCTAGTTCCTTGACCAGAGATCAAACCCAGTCCCCCTGCTTGGGAGCATGGAGCCTTAGACACTGGACCTACTAGGGAACTCCCTTATTGAGGTAAACTGTAGACACAATTTGTTGTTGTTCAGTTGCTCAGTTGTGTCCAACTCTTTGTGACCCCATGGACTGCAGCACCCCAGGCTTCCCTGTCCATCACCATCTCCCAGAGCTTGCTCAAATTCATGTCTACTGGCTCAGTGACGCCATCCAACCATCTTGTCCTCTGTCATCCCCTTCTCCTCCTGCCTTCAATCTTTCCCTGCATCAGGGTATTTTCCAATGAGCCAATTCTTCACATCAGGTGGCCAAAGTATTGGAGCTTCGGCTTCAGCATCAGTCCTTCCAATGAACACTCAGGACTGATCTCCTTTAGGATGGACTGGTTGGATCTCCCTGCAGCCCAAGGAACTCTCAAGAGTCTTCTCCAACACCACAGTTCAAAAACATCAATTCTTCAGCGCTCAGCCTTCTTTATGGTCCAACTCTCAAATCCACACAGGACTACTGGAAAAACCATAGCTTTGACTATATGGACCTTTGTTGCAAAATAATGTCTCTGCTTTTTAATATTCTGTCTCAGTTTGTCATAGCTTTTCTTCCAAGGAGCAAGTGCCTTTTAATTTCATGGCTGCAGTCACCATCTGCAGTGATTTTGGAGCCCAAGAAAGTAAATTCTGTCACTGTTTCCGTTGTTTCCCCATCTATTTGCCATAAAGTGATGAGACCGGATGCCATAATCTTCATTTTCTGAATGTTGAGTTTTAAGCCAGCTTTTTCACTCTCCTCTTTCACCTTCATCAAGAGGCTCTTTAGTTACTCTTCACTTTCTGCCATAAGGGTGGTGTCATCTGCATATCTGAGGTTATTGATATTTCTCCCGGCAATCTTGATTCCAGCTTTTGCTTCATCCAGCCCAGCATTTCACATGATGTACTCTGCATAGAAGTTAAATAAGCAGGGTGACAATATATACATATTAGACACAATAGAATATACCAATTTTATGTGAAAGTGAAAGTGAAGTCATGTCTGACTCTTTGCAACCTCTTGGACTGTAAGCTACCAGGCTCCTCTGTCCATGGGATTTTCTAGGCAAGAGTACTGGAGTGGGTTGCCATTTCCTTCTACACAGGATCTTTCCAACCCAGGGATCAAACCCAGGTCTCCCACATTGAAGGCAGATGCTTTACCGTTTGAGCCACCAGGGAAGCCCAATTTTATGTAAACAATGACATACATTTGGAAAAAGTATATATGCATGTAACCACCACTCATTCAAGATATAGAATATTTCCATTATACCAGAACAGTTCCTTTACACTTTGCAGTCAATTCCCACTATTTCTGCCCCAGGCAATACTCATCTGCTTCCTATCTCTGTATACTAGTTTTACCTATTCTCAAATTTCATTTCAATTAAATCATCCAATGTGAAATCTTTCATGTCTGACTTCTTTCACTCAGCAAAACGCTTTTGAGATTCATCCATATTGTTTGAACATTTCAGAAGATTTTTCCCTTTAATCACTGAGTAGTAGTCCACTGTATGAGTGTCCCACACTCTATGCATTCACTGTTGATGAACATTTCAGTTATATCCAGCTAAGGGTTATTATAAACAAGATTATAAACATCCATATGCATGCATCTTTTTGTATGAACTGTTCCTCATCTGGGATTTGTCTAATATTTCCTCATGGTTAGATTCCAGTTTGCAGCCTTCACAAGATATCACACTTTACCCATCTGTCTTATACTTATAATCTTAATTTTGATCACTCTGTCAAATATTTTCCAATTTCTTCAGTGAACAATTACTATTTTTTCTTCCTTTGAAACTCATATGTAATCTACAAGGAGATACTTTAAGGTTATGAAGTTATCCTGCTACTCATCAAATTTCCCCCTAGATTTAACATCTATTAATGATTCTTGACTGACCCAATTTTTATCATTATGGTTGCAAAATAATGACTTTCCAACTCCAGTGTTCCCTTCACATTTACCAATCAGTCCTCAGAATTCTTCTGTAAGCAAGGGCTCTCCTACCCAACCCTATATCCGTTCATTTATTTATCTATTTATTGTGATTGTGGACTTGTGAATTTCTGTATTATTGCTGATTCATTATGGTTCTAATTTATTTTGATACTTAAATTGTCCTGGATTTAGCCAGTAGGAGCCATGTCAAGTTAGTTCCTACACCCTGTGAACTGTCTCTTCAATTATTTTCTTTTATTTCAATTTATTTCTTTCTGAAATAAGGAAGCTTATTTCAGACATAACAAGGTGCTCCAGGCTTATTTTGTATCCACTGTACCTTATATCTGGAATCAAACATTTCTCCAAGGAGCCCTGACTCTTTCATGAGAAGTGGTATTGGAGACCTAGATCTGGGTGCTATGTGTGCTCATTGCTCCTGGAGTGACTTTGCTCTTTGACCTTCTTATTGGGTAGAACTAGGAATATATGCCTATATATACTCATATCTAAATGTACATCCAAACATACATAGGCCCCTGTGTACACATATGCATATAAAGAAGTATACACATATATGCATATTTTAGAAACCATAGATAGGTACTGACACCTCCAGTTTTCACTCACTTCCATAGGGTCCTCTGTTCCCTTCTCCATGTTTCACATTTTTGTGTCCCTTCTTCCACAGTAAGAACACTGGTTCCCAAAACTATCATGAGTTTTACTCATTTGTGCTAATCTATAATATATGTAAAATAGTTTAAGAATTGGTTTCCTCTATGCGTGAGTGCTAAGTTGCTTCAGTCCTGTCCACCTCTTTGTGACCCCATGGACTGTAGCCCATCAGGCTCCTCTGTCCATGGGATTCTCCAGGCAAGAACACTGGCGTGGGTTACTATGCCTTCTTCTATGCAATCTTCCCAACCCAAAGATCGAACCCATGTCTTTTACATCTCCTGCATTGGCAGGTGGGTTCTTTACCACTGCTGCCACCTGAAAAGCCCAGTTTCTTCTATACCTCACTACAATAAAAAAATCTTTTAAAAATAAATCAACAGTTGTTTGAAATCTCCACTCCTCACAACTCTGCCCAAGACTCGGAATATATAATAAAATGCCTCATTCTTAAGCCAATTCAGTTCCTCCTTCCTTCCTTCCTTGTTCCCTTTCTCTTCACTGTGGGTATGGTATTTGTTTGAAATTAAATTAATTCATTTGTTTCCATTTGCTTTTACTTTTAGATTTTTTTCTTCCTCATTCTTGGTGGTTTAATTTTATTTTTTTAATATGTAAAACATTTACATACATTCAAAAGTAAAAACTTTCAGAAAGATAACACTCAAAGAAGTGTCATTCCCTACTATATCCTTTCCATCCTTTCCTCCACTATGTGTAATTAACTCATTGTTTACTGTATTTCTTTGTGGAAAGATAAGCAAATATATATTTTTTTATTTCTCCATCTTTCACACATACAAATTATAGTGTACCTTTATACTATTTTACACTTTACCTTTTTTACTTAAGGTCATCCCACTGATAATCACTCTATATCCATTTACAGAGATCTTCCTCATTCTGTTTTACATTTGCATAGTACTCACTTGGGCATATTTAATTAACATATTTAATTCAAGCTCTCTCGGCTTGTTCACTAAGGGTAACTTCTAATATTTTACAATTACACATAATGCTCTAATAAATAACTTTGACCATATGTATTTTCACATTGCTGGAGCCATACTATCAGAATAAATTCTGAGAAGTGGGACTACTAAATCAAAAGGTAAAAATGCCTATGTAATGTTTTTAGACATCACCAAATTCTCCACCATTTGATGTTCGATCATTTTGGATTGTCACCAGCCTTGTATGAAGATACCTATTTCCCCCAGTCTCCACATGAAATTTATAAGAAAATTAAGATGATGCTGTTTTTGAAAGTTAAGATGATGATGTTTTTGAAAACATTATTTTCCAGTTTTCAAAAATCATACTGTATCACAGACATTTTTACATGTCATTAAAGCTCTTTGTAAGTATGATTGTATACAGTTGCATAATAGTCAATTAAACAATCAACTATACCATAATTTATTCACTATGGGACATTTAGATTGTTTCTAAATATTAATATTTTACATTAAGTGACAATGAACTTTTTAGTGTATAATTATTTGTGTGTATAAGATGATATTGCTAGAAGAGATTTCTAATTTTTCATTCAGTATCCTCATTTTGCAACATGAAGGACATGAAGCTTGGACAGAGAGCAAAAGGCTTTGCTCACATGTTTGAGAAGTTTATGCATTCTATGAGACAACTTTAGCAGAAATATTGTGGTAAAACTAAACCATTTACACAAATCTATGGGCAGTAAAGTCTTTGTCAAATATAGTCATTAATGCAGTATAGAAGAGTGAAAAACTTCTAAAGAATCAACTGAAGTAATCCCTGTGGCCTCCAGGAATAATTCAAAATGTCTTTTTTTTTCATCCAAAAGTGCTGGGTTGAGTGAGCTTTAAGATTTTAGTAAAGAGCTTCAGAATGATTGCCAAGTACTTCAAGTGCTCTCTGAGTGCACTTTCTGTTTGCAAGGATTTTCATTTCACAGATTACTTTTTGCAATAATTTGAGAAACTTAGTGCCTTCATTTAAGCACCCAAAGCTGTGATTCAATCTGCATTGAAAATTTGCGGCCTTGTATTGCCTTCCTACCTAAGCATAGGTCACTCTTCTGAGAAGTAAGTTGAATTTTATTTTAATAGAACTTGCCTTTTCTCTAGAAACAGCAGGCTTTGAGAGTGGAATGCCTGCTTCCATGAAAACTGCAACGTATCTGTGGCCATTGGAGGTTTTCCCTGTGGACACAATCATCTTATAAGCTACAAAATACTGGCATTTACGCTGACAATATTGTGTCAGTCCTGTTCAACGACATGACTGTCCATCTCTTTGCTGCTGACACATCTGGCCTCTAGCCTGCCTTAATGTCATGCTCAATAAGGCAGCCCTCATTTAAAAACTGCTGGTGTTTTCTGCCTCAAAACTTGCATTGCTGCCCAGTTACCACCTTTGCCTGTGATTTTTCTTGTCTTTAGCCCAGGTTTGTTTGACAAAGTGCCTGCCAACTTAAGTTCAAGCTTCTTCACCAATTTCAGTCCAAATTGCATATTTCTTGGTATATGGCACTATCCACATCACATCATTGAACTATTTACATTTGGCCACGTCTGGGCCTAGGTAAGCAATATACATCAATTGCTCACTGCCATGAGATAGAGGAGCTCACATGTCAAACTGCATATTTCATCCAGCTGGCAAAGAGATTCATAACCTCTGGCTCTAGAACCTCAGAGCAGCTGTCCCAATCAATTCATAGGCTCAAATGTTTACTTGAAGAGGTTTTCTCAAGGTTTGGTGCCCAAAGCACATATTTTTAAGCCAAAGGGCCAGTTAGTGTGCCTTTACCACCAAGACAGAGAACATGTTCCTTTCTCCCCAGATCCCCAACCACCTTCCTCAATCACAGACACACAAACACTTTCAGTTGTGCTGTAATTTAATTACTCACATAATTTGCTAATGGGGGCTTCCCAGGTGGTGCTAGTGGTAAAGAATCCAGCTGCCAATGAAGGAGATATAAGAGACGTGGGTTCAATCCCTTGGTTGGGAAGATCTTCTGGAGGAGGAAATGGCAACCCACTCCTGTATTCTTGCCTGAAAAATTCCATGGACAGAGGAATCTGGTGGGCTACAGCCCATGGAGTTGCAAAGAGTCACACATGACTGAGTGTCTGAGCAAAATTTGTTAATATGTCCTTCTCCCAGACTAAACTGTGAACTTCTCATAAAAGAAAAATGAATCTTACACATGTTTGTGCCCTGCCCCCTTGGTCTAGCACACGACCTGGAATAAAGTAGTTTTCTAATTACTCTCTATAAATAATTAAAGTCACATTTGTGTTAATTCTTTTGAAGCTTTTGTCACAAAGGTCAAACAGGTGTTCAATAATTATTTCCAAAATAAAAGTTTTTCAAAGAGTAAAGCAGGAGGAAGACAAATATCAGCGAATCCTGAAGCCTCTTTCAGCAGGACTTCAACCTAATAGCAAACAATCACATCCCTTCTGGTTATGTTTATGAACTAGAGAATGGTCCCAATTGGTCAGTTTCACACAGGTCTGAATATACACATTTTGATTGAATTTGCTCAAAAGAAGATAGCTGTGCTGTCAATCATATTTGTTAGTTGATCTTAAGAATTCATGCATTTAATTGTTCTAGAATTAGAGATACACCTTGGAATTATGACTGAGAAATGGGTAAGAGTTTCATTGGGGATGACAGAAGGTAATGCTGAGCAAGAAGGAGGTTTGAAATCCTGCATTAATTCTGGAGTTCATCAACCCATGACTATGGAAATCTTGATATATTTGAATTGCAACAACAATTTATAAAAACTCTTAAATACTTTTTGTCCTTCTGTTTTCTCCTTCAATATAAGCCTACAAAATTATAAGGTACTTAAGGGTTGGGACCATGTCTCTGAATCTTTAATAACAAACACGCTCTCATAGTAGGTGTCCAAAACTATATTATTGATTGTTTCATATGTGAGTTGGGGAAAGATGCATTAAAATGTTTAAGCATGCTAGAATTCTATTTATTTATTTTTTTGGCTGCACCACTCAGCTTCCAGGATCTTACATCCCTGACCAGGGGTTGAGCCCAGGCCTTCTCCAGTGAAGGTGGTGAAAGCACAGAGACCTTGGGCCACCTGGGAACTATCTAGAATTCTTCATATAGCCATGATAGAGTAACTGGCATTAGACTTACCCTCTTATCATGAAGTACTATGAGTGAGTGTGTCACTCAGTCATGTCTTACTCTTTGAGACCCCATGGGCTGTAGCCCACCAGGCTCCTTTGTCCATAGAATTCTCCAGGCAAGAATACTGGAGTGGGTAGCTGTTCCCTTCTCCAGGGGATCTTCCCAACCCAGGAATCAAACCGAGGTCTCCTGCATTGCAGGCAGATTCTTTACCAGCTGAGCTACCAGGGAAGCCCTGCATTGCAGAAGGATTCTCTACCATCTGAACAACCAGGGAAGCCCTTTGAAGCACTATAACATTTGGCAAATTATTTGTGGCATGTGTCCAAGCATTGAAGAATAGGTAGCTCAAAACTTTGATACTCAAGAGAAGGAAAACACTTGGGGTGAACCACTTTTCAATCTGACTTTCTATATGGGGCACTTTTCAAGATGGTGAACAGGGAGGTGGGGCCCAAGTGAACTAACAGGGGAGAAACAATACAAAGTGATTGATCTCTTACCAGAAACAATGGCTGCCATAACATTATAGAACATCTTTAAAATGCTGTAAGAAAAAGAGAAGGAAAAAAACATTTCAATTCAGAATTCTACATCCATTGAAAATATCCTTCAAAAAAGAGGGTGATAAAAGAAAAATATTTGTGACCATGGATTATGCAAAGATTTCTCAGATACAACACCAAAAGCATGATATAAAAAAGAGATAACTGATAAATTGAACTTCATTAAAATTAGGAATGTTTGCTCTTTAAAAAAAAAAACACTGTTAAGAGAATGAAATGACAAACCAAAGACTAGGAAAAATATATGCAAATCACATACCTGAGAAAAACTTATATCTAGAATATATTAATCAAAATAAATAACATGAAAAGAAAGCTTTGAACAAACACTTCACCAAGGAAGATATACAGATGGCAAATTAGTAGATGAAATGATGCTCAATATCATTAATCATTAGGGACTAATCCAAATTAAAATCACAGTGAGATGTCACTACTGACCTATTATCAATACAATGACAAAAATACTCTAAGTTCTAGCAGTGATGTGAACCAACTGGAAATACATTGCTAGTATAAATGTTACATGGTACAGCCATTTTGTAAAATAGTGTAATGGTTTCTTATAAAGTTAAATGTACAGATTTACACAAGTGAAATGAAAATGTATGTTCATGCAAAAATCTGTTCATATTTGTCTATAGTGGCTTTTATGCATGATCAACAAAATTTGAAACAAGACAAATGTTTCTCAAATGTGAAGTGAATAAACAAATTTTGGTATATTCACAGCATTAATAAATACTATATAGCATAAAAAAGAATGAATTGTTTTTAATTTAATTTTTGTTTTATATTAGAGTATAATTGATTTACAATGCTGTGTTAGTTTCAGGTGTGCAGCATAGTGATTCAGTTATACATATACATATATCTATTCTTTTTCAGATTCTTTTCCCATACAAGTTATTACAGGATATTGAGTAGAGTTCCCTGTGCTATGCAGTAGGTCCTTGTTGATTATCTATTTTATATATTCAATAGTGTGTACATGATAATCCCAACCTCAAAATTTATCCCTCCCCCCACCTTCCCTTTTCAGTAACTAAAAGTTTGTTTTCAATGTCTGTGAGTCTGTTTCTGCTTTGTAAATAAGTTCATTTGTATTATTTCTTTTTAGAATCCATATTTAAGGGCTATCATGTGATATTTCTCTTATTTCTCTTTCTCTGTCTGACATTTCACTCAGTATGACAATCTCTAGGTCCATCCATGTTGTTATAAATGGCATTATTCCATTCTTTGTAATGCATGAATGATATTCTATTGTGTATATGTACCACATCTTCTTTATACATTCCTCTGTCAATGGACATTTAGGTTGCTTCTAAGTCTTGGCTATTGTAAACAGTGCTGCAGTGAACACTGGAGTTCATGTATCCTTTCCGATCATGTTTTTCTCCAGATATATGCCCCTGAGTGAGATTGTTGGATCATATGGTGATTCTGTTTTTAGATTTTTAAGGAAAATCCATGCTGTTCTCCATATTGGCTGTACCAATTTCCATTCCCACCAACACTGTAGGAAGTTTCCCTTTTCTGAACACCCTCTTCAGCATTTATTGTTTGTAGACTTTTTGATGATGGCCATTCTGACCAGTGTGAGGTGACACATCATTGTAGTTTTGATTTGCATTTCTCCAGTAATTAGTGATGTTGAGCATCTTTTCATGTGCTTTTTGGCCATCTGTATGTCTTCTTTGGAGAAATGTCTATTTAGATTTTTAAAATACTAACAGTATTCAAGTAACACACAGAAAAGAAATACATGAGGACAAAGGAAACAATGTATGGTACAAATAGAAAACAACTTATAAATCAACTATACTCCAATATAAAGTAAAAAACTGGAAATTAAAAAAAATCACTTACACAAAAAGAAATAATATAGAAAACAAATAGGTTAGAAGGAAGATTTAAGTTAAACAATACCAAAAATTGTCATTTCTTTAGGAAGACATCATAATTTTAAAAGAGAATGTACCAAATAACAGAGCTACAAAATAAATGAAGTAAAAACTAATAGAACTAAAATCAGCCACAGTTATAGTTGGTGATTTCCTTACCCCTCTCTCAGTAATTGATAAAGCAAGTAGATCAAAAATTCATAAGACTGCAGAACATTTAATCAACATTAGCAACCAATTCAACCTTATTGATATTTCTACATCAACTCAATAATCACTGAACACACTATTCATAGGCACATGAAATTTCCATCAGGATAGACCATATGCTGGGCAATAAATATGTACCATATAATCTGAAAAGAGTAAGCACTCACGGAGTACATTCCCTGAACATGACAGAATTAAATTAGAAGTTAATAATAGTAAAATATTTAGAAAATGCCCCAAACTTTAGAAATTAATCAACAGTCTTTGAAATAATCCATGGGTCAAAGAACACATCACAAAAGAAACTAGAAAATACACCAAACTGAACTGAAATGAAAACATAGCATGTCAAAGTTGGTGGGATGCTACTAAAGCAATGCTTAGGGGGAGATTTATACCTTTGTATGGTTATTTTAAAATTAAGTAAGTTTGAAAGTCAGTGACTAATTTTCCATTTTAAAGGCCCTAGGTTTCCTAATTCCAAGGTTTTCTATGCTGCAGTAATTGAGATATTATGATATTATAAATAGGCATATACCTCAAATGAACAGAATATATCATCCAGAAAAAGATTCACACATAAAATCAATTGATTTTCAGGAAAGAATTCAATGCAGTTCAAAAGAGAAAGGAAAGTATCTTCAACAAAGTAGGCTGGATAAACTTAATGCTGCTGCTGCTACTAAGTCACTGCAGTCATGTCCAACTCTGCGCGACCCCATGGACTGCAGCCTACCAGGCTCCTCCATCCATGGGATTTTCCAGGCAAGAGTACTGGAGTGGGGTGCCATTGCCTTCTCCAGATAAACTTAATAAACATGGAAAAAATTAACCTGGCTTCTTGCTTAATGGCACACAAAAATTAATTGGAGATGGATTAAGATCTAACTATAAAAATTAAAACTATAAAAATTTTTAAAAGAAAACATTGCAGAATCCTTATAAATATGAAGTCAGCAAATATTTCTTAGTATACCACAGAAAAAATATTGAACTTAAAGAGAAGTGATAAATTAGACTTCAAAAGTTTTTAAATTCTGTTTTTTAATAATTGTCTTTATGAAAATAAAAATGAAGTTCACAAAGAAGTTGAAAATATTAACAACATGCATTCTTCACAGAGGACCTAGGTCCATAATATATAAAGATCTCTCAAGAATGACATACATACTGCTATATTTAAAATAGAAAACCAACAAAGACCTACTCTAGGGGACAGGGGACTCTGCTCAATATTCTGTAATGACCTAAATGAGAAAGGAATTTGAGAAAGAACAGGTGCAGGTGAATCACTTCACTGCACACCTGAAACTAACACAACATTGTTAAACAACTATACTCCACTATAAAATAAAAATTAAAATAAAAAAGGGTGACTAATAAAAATGGACAAAGTACTTGAACACATAGTACACGAAAGAAGATACGTAAATTCTCAATAAGTGTATGTGAGGATTCTCAATATCATTAGACATCAGGGAAATGAAAATTAAAACCACACAGTTTGGAAAACTAGTTGGCAATTTCCTAAATATTTAAGTATACAATACCCTTATGATCCAATAATTTCACTCTTTAGTATTTATATGAATTTTTGTCCAAATACTTATATGAGAATGTTTGTAGCAGTTTTAGTCATAATGGCAAAAACCTGGAAATAACTCAAAATCTATCAACAAGATAGTATATTGTGGTATATTCACATAATGTAATAATGTCTACCAGTAATGTTAAAACACACACCAATGTGTATGAATCTCATAGACATAATGTTGACTAAAAGATGACCAACACAAAACACTACCTATTATATGATTCCATTTAGAGGAAGTTCTAGAATATACAAATTTAACCCATGGTGACAGAAATCAGAACAGTGATTGCTTATCTGGGGGTGAGATATGACTGGAATAAGGCAACACCAGCACTTTTTGATTTCTTCCTGAGTGGCTATAGATTGCACTTGCTTATCTTATATGTGTACGTGTGTGTATACAATCAAATATCATTGAATTGTACACTTAGAATAATGCTTATTTCACTGTATGTAAATTTAACTTCAGTAATTAAAAAAAGTTCCAAGTTAATTATTGGAGAAAAGATATATAAGTTGAATAATAGAAGGGGAAATTTGCCCAACGTGCAATATTGTTTTTCCTTTTCTGATCTAGTTTGTTTGACCTACAAATATTTTATGATATATACTTGTGAAATCTCAGTGAAAACAAACTTCTGTTTTGTTGCTCTATTGTTAAAGGTTATTCAAGTTCCCCAAAGTACATCTTTTGATTCCACAGTCAATGTTAGCTTTTAAATAATTGTACATAAACCATATAACTGCTATTATTCCTGCGAATTGAAGTTACTGCTTTTTTGGGGGAGGGGAAGATTTTTAAATTTATTTTAATCAGGGAGAATAAACCATTCAGATTATTGAATAATGCTCCCTAAGATACCTTGTAATCTGCAGTGTTGAATAAAAATCAGAGAAAAATCCTTGAACTATGTTAGCGGTTTGGGTAAAATGAATTGAAACTTTTAAGTTACTTGGGGAGGGAATTTTCTGGCAGTCCAGTGGTTAGGACTTGGTGCTTTCACTGCTATCACCTGGATTCAATTTCTGGACAGAGAACTAAGATCTCACAAGCCAGGGGGCACCACCAAAATAATAATAATAATAATAAAATTACTTGTAGCATTAGCCCACACCTCTACATTTAACATCTCTTGAAGAAGATATGATCATTTGCAAATGTGCAATTTCTGGAGGAAACACCAACTATTAACAACTATTTGCAGTACTTAGAGACAGCAGATCAGAGGATTCTGACACAAATTATATGACTAGGCATGACATCAGTAATTCAGCATAGCAAGTTGCTGAAAACGTAAAGGAGATACTCTTTTTTTTGTCCTGATTAGAATGTCATCATTTATCTGTTCTAGCTAATCTCAACAAGGAAAGGTATGGGGAAATTTAGATGTCTGCGGCTTTCAGAAATTGGTTCCTCTGTTTCTAAGCTAAGTGAATTATTTATCAGTGACTCAGCACATCACTGGTGTTTGAAGGCATATTGCATAAATTTAAAAGTAGATTTTATTTATTTCTGCAGTCAGGAAACAAATCCGATTAAAATAAACAGTTTGGAAAGATTTTTATTTCTGAAAGTTAGAAATAATTTCTTCAGTATAAAAACTCAGTGTCTTCATTTTATGAACCACTTTGTACTTAGACGCCAATGCATTTTCAGTACTCATCTCTTCACGTGCTAAATGACATGAACTACTATTAAATGCCCATGTGGTGTAGATAAAAATCTCCAAGATATTATTATTATTTTAAACTTTGGCCGCACCATGCAGCTTTCAGGATCTTGCTGACCAGGGATTGAACTCAGGCCATGGCAGAGAAAGTGCTGAGGCCTAACCACCTAACCATTCAGGACCACCAGGGAACTCACTTGAAAATAATAGAAAACAGAGTGGAAAGCAGTTGAAACCACACTTTCTCTTTCCTAACAGAACCTCAATTTTGTTTAGGTATCTACTCTATTTCTAGCTCCAGAAGGAGTTCCTATTTGCCAACAGAATAAGAGCAAAGAATTTCTCTTGCTCCGTATAGTGGCACAACGGTAAAAAAATCCACCTGCCAATGCAGGAGACACAAGAGATGCAGGTTCAATCCCTGGGTCGGGAAGATCCCCTGGAGAAGGCAATTGGAACCCGCTCCAGTATTCTTGCCTGGAAAATGTCATGGACAAAGGAATCTGGTGGGCTACAGTCCGTGGAGTCGCAATGAGTCAGACACGACTGAAAGATTGAGCACACACACATACACATATAGCCATGTGACCTAAGTTGGACTTACGAGAATAAATTTTATTCCATGTTTCGTGGAAAAGTTATTTTCTTTTCTTTTAGTGAACAAGAAAGCAATCACCCTTAGTTGCCATTGGCATTCTCTTGAAAAGAGGTTGTGTTGGAGAAGGCAACGGCACCCCACTCCAGTACTCTTGCCTGGAAAATCCCATGGACAGAGGAGCCTGGTAGGCTGCAGTCCATGGGGTCGCTAAAAGTCGGACACGACTGAGCCACTTCACTTTCACTTTTCACTTTCATGCACTCGAGAAGGAAATGGCAACCCACTCCAGTGTTCTTGCCTGGAGAATCCCAGGGACGGGGAAGCCTGGTGGGCTGCCATCTATGGGGTCGCACGGAGTCAGACACGACTGAAGCGACTTAGCAGCAGCAGCAGTGCCTAGCTCAGCAATGTGTTAAAGAACTTTTGCCTTATCCAGGTAAAAGAATAATACGACATCAGGAATGTTCTTCGTTGGCCACACTTGGTGACTCGGTGTGTAGTTCAGAAAATAAAGATGGAACCTTTGTGAGTCCTCTTAGGTTTCAATAAAAAATGTACCGTGTGAGAAAAAAAAAAAGAAGAAAGAAAAGAGGTTGTGTTAAGGAGAGCAAACTAGTGAGACAGATATTTTACCGAATTATTAAATCACTGATGTTTCAGTACTTGACTCTGTACTACCTCTAGTCTTCCTGGTATGCAAGGAAATGCATTTCCTTATTGTTTAGGAAAGTTTAGTTTTTCTTACCTCCCCCTACCAAAAAAAAATTTCTTCTAAGCAACTTGGAAGCATCTCATTATCTGTACTTAGGCCTTGACTCATAGTAAAATACTTTGCTATTCCACTGAGTTTCAGGATAAAATAACATATGCATAGTTCATGCTTCTTGTCTACATACAAGCAACAGAAAATAAGTGAACATGTTTTGTTTTATATGCTGTACTCCAACTCTTAAGTAGTTTATCAAACCATCTCCAAGAATATCAGAAGATAGCAATTGTGGTAGCTGAAAGACTCTAAAATCTTCTAAATTATGGAAAACTTCAGGACTTAAAAAAAGCCTCAAATATTAAAATCTCTCACAAGATCCACAGAAGCAAGCAACTATGGATTGAATCCAAGAGGATTCGACTGAGGATAACAATTTTAGAAAGTTGAGATTCAGTTCTGTTCAGTTCAGTCGCTCAGTCGTGTCCGACTCTTTGTGACCCCATGAATAGCAGCACACCAGGCCTCCCTGTCCATCACCAACTCCCGGAGTTTACCCAAACCCATGTCCATCGAGTCGGTGATGCCATCCAGCCATCTCATCCTCTGTCGTCCCCTTCTCCTCCTGCCCCCAATCCTTCCCAGCATTAGAGTCTTTTCCAATGAATCAAGTCTTCGCATGAGGTGGCCAAAGTATTGGAGTTTCAGTTTCAACATCAGTCCTTCCAATGAACACCCAGGACTGATCTCCTTTAGGATGGACTGGTTGGATCTCCTTGCTGTCCAAGGGACCCTCAAGAGTCTTCTCCAACACCACACTTCAAAAGCATCAATTCTCCGGCCCTCAGCTTTCTTCACCTTTCAACTCTCACATCCATACATGACCACTGGAAAAACCATAGCCTTGACTACATGAACCTCTGTTGTCAAACTAATGTCTCTGCTTTTTAATATGCTATCTAGGTTGGTCATAACTTTCCTTCCAAGGAGCAACCATCTTTTAATTTCATGGCTGCAGTCACCATCTGCAGTGATTTTGGAGCCCCAAAAAGTAAAGTCTGTCACTGTTTCCACTGTTTCCCCACCTATTTGCCATGAAGTGATGGGACCAGATGCCATGATCTTAGTTTTCTGAATGTTGAGCTTTAAGCCAACTTTTTCACTCTCCTCTTTCACCTTCATCAAGAGGCTCTTTAGTTCCTCTTCACTTTCTGCCATAAGGGTGGTGTCATCTGCATATCTGAGGTTATTGATATTTCTCCTGGCAATCTTGATTCCAGCTTGTGTTTCTTCCAGCCCAGCGTTTCTCATGATGTATTCTGCATATAAGTTAAATAAGCAGGGTGAGTTTCAAACATTTCAAACATTTGCATTTAAATAACTTTAGGTATCAAAAGCCAGGATACTTTTTTTTTTTAGTTCAACCTTGAAATCATGGATTCATTCATTCATTAGCTATTTTCTTCACTTCTTTGGTCACATTTATGTCCCTCTTACACCCAAATTCTTAAAACCCTTAAAAGTCTTATTGAAGAATTCCTTTGCTTTCTTCTGCCTTCCAGTTCTATTTTAAAACTCTCCGTAGCACAATGATCATTCTCTCATCTTTTCTGCATTCTTTGCCTTCACCCATTATTTTCTCTTCAATCCAGAAATAACCAACTATTTTCCTGCAGTCCAAGTCTATCTTAAGACTTAGTCCTCATCGTGCTTCAAAATGAATTGAATGTACTGCTACTAAGCAATTCCATTTGCAACCCCGTGGACTCTACAGTCCATGGAATTCTCCAGGCCAGAATACTGGAATGGGTGGCCTTTCCTTTCTCCAGGGGCTCTTCCTAACCCAGGAATCGAACCCAGGTCTCCTGCTTTGCAGATGGGTTCTTTACCAGCTGAGCTACCAGGGAAGTCCAGGAATACTGGAGTGGGTAGCCTATCCCTTCTCCAGCAGATCTTCAAATTGGGGTCTCCTGCATTGTAGGTGGATTCTTTACCAACTGAGCTTTCAGGGAAGCCCAAGACTTAGTCCTCATTGTGCTTCAAAAGGAATTGAATATAATACTACTAAGCAATTCGAAGTAGCAAGCTAGTGATAAATGTAACAAAATGGATGAATCTCACCAACAGTGTGTTGAGCAAAAAGAGCCAAATCCAAATTGGCTGTGTCATTCCATTTATATTAAGTTCTTGAAAAGGCCAGTTTAAGTTACGGTGGTTAGAATAAAAGCTGCTGTTCCCTCCAAGGGAGGGGAATTGACTGAAACAACTTTTTAGGGGGTAATGGAAACATTCTATAACTTGTTTGGGATAAAAGTTATATGAGGTTATATGAGTGTATATACTTATCAAAATTTATTAAGTTACATATTTTAAATATATATAATTTATGTAAACTTCATCTTATAAATTTGAAGGAATGAGGACTCAAAAACTAACAAAAGTTATTATAAATTAATGTTTAAGTGATTTTTTAAAATAGCAGCCCACATTTTCAATTTAGATATCTGTTATTCTGACTTTTTATTGAAAATGGGAAAACCTAGAAACATTGTACCCACCTTCACACATAAGCCTAGACTACATGACTCTGGTCTTAATCCCTTTCATTCATTTATGGCTTTTTTGTTGTTGTTAGGTCCTTTGGTCTAAATTCTAGTCCTTACTCCCAATGTGACTATTGTCCTTGTATTCAGACAAACTCACAGTATCCTAAGATTACACATACATACCAATAACATATTCACAGTCACATGGAAATGAGAGACCCCAAAGTTTACCTGACAAAATATGCCATAGACCTAAGCAAAGTCATGTCCTTACCATTGACCCAGAGACACTGGAACTAGATGCCTTTTATAAAGATACAAAGATGTAATAGAATAATAAAAAATATACATGGCCTGTGCATAATGAAGACACTACTTAATGAATGATTAACTTTTCCTGATCATTTCTGAGTTTAAATTTATAAGGATATCAAAACCTAAAGTCTATGTCATTAAAATCTCTGAGTGTGTCTCATTCCACAGTGACACTATTCTCCAAAGGGCTTGCAATTAAACACAGAGCATGTAAGTGGTTTTATTAATGAGATTTTCTGCTAATTTCAAGTTATTCCATTTTAAAGACTGCCTGAACTTTTATAGGTCACAAAAATTTTTTTTCAAAGATTCCTTAATGGAAAAATGACTGAAATAGGTTAGATCAAGATAAACTTCACCTTCCATCAGAGACTAGGCATGAAATATTTTCATTCTGAAGGAGGATTTGGGGGGGAGCTTAGGTTGACCTGATGAATGAGATATGAAAGGCAGATTTCTACCTTTGCTTGGGAATTTTATTTAAGAGAACGTATTCCTCTCATTTCTATTTAGTAGCATACCCAGTGAAAACAGAAACACTACAATTAAGTAATCATCAAGTTTCCCCATAAAACACACTGTGTTTCAGATAATATCAATAGAACATGATAAACAATCCCCAGGACATAGTCCCCAGGACTACCAGCAGAATGTTTTGAAACCCATTGTCAACAATATTTACTAGGCATGACTTAAGAAGACGGAGGAGAAGAAAAACAGTAATGACTAAAAAGGTCTTTAGGCAAACACCTGTAGATTGCAATTTGAAAAGCAATTTTCTTAGAATCAAAAAGAAATTTTAAGTAAGTATGTTATTTTCCTCCCTGTAAACATCTCCACTGATCCACTTCTCTGGGTTGCTAGCCAACAGGGGTCCAGTTGCATTGTGCTTTATAGCATCTACAGTCCAGAAGATAATAATTTGCATTGCTAAATTAGGAGAAAATACAAATTAAATTAAGCTAAATTTCTGCTTCTCACACTAGTAATAAACAGATGGAGGTATGGTTTGAAATATGAGTTTTGATTTTGGTCAAGTATCCTAAGCCCACAGGGAGGTAAAGGCCTAAGAATGATAGAATTTTCTTAGACACACTTGGAAGGTTCAGATCAATTTAAACTTTGATGCCTGTTAGGGAAATGAAGTCGGGTGAGTAGGGAAAAAAGAGAATGAACAAAGTAACATTGCAATCAGTTGTGCACTGGTGTTTACAAATGTTGGCCTGGATTTTTAGAGCTTTCAGGAACAGAGTTAAATTATACTAGGCCAGGGCCCTGAATGGTTTTGTGTAGTCAGGCACTTGTGAAGTTCCAGAATGATGCTTCCAAAGTATTCATGACCTTTCTCACCAAACTAAATCAATGGTGTTTGGACATTAAGTTTGTTTTTTCATAGATATTAAACATCCTGAAATAATCTTTTATTTCTCTCTACATGAAATAGTAAAGGGAGAAATAAATTTGAGAATCTGAATTGTCCAGATCATTACCTAACTTTTCCAAATTTGATATAATGCAGTCAAATATGTTTTTCAAACTTTTATCTCTAATGCAATTAAAGATAGTGATTTGAAACCCCTAAATAGTGAGCATCTAGTGTACTTTGTGCTTTATATTAATTATCTGATATAATCTTCACTATGTCTCTATGAAATAATGCTTATTTCTATTATAATTCCCATTTTACATATGAGGAAACTGGGATTTTAATTTGTTCACAGTCTCTATGCTAGTAAGTGCATGATTTGGGGTTTAAATTTGGATGTGTTTTACTTCAAAGTATTTTCAAGCCTATGTTGTGACACATTGTTGCTGGGATACTGATTAAACTTTTTAAAAAGTAAAATAATTACAATAGAACAAAGCACAGTAGAAAATATTAGACAACAACAGAGGTAGCAATAGTTCATGAAACTTTTATTTCAGGTGTGTGTGTATATGTGAAACGTGTATTAATATGAGCTAAAATTAAAATAAATTTACTTTATCACAGTAAAAGTAGTCTGAAAAATAATGAAGCCTATAGTCTTGAATCAAAATAATCTGTGGCAATTATAATATGCAAAAACAGAAAAACCCTAAAATACAGTGCTATAATTGGAAGATGTGATTGGTAACTTTCTCAGCTTTAGAGGCTGAGTGGGCTATTTTTCAATTTTTCCTTCACTAGATATATAAGCAGATATCTCTCAGATGGTTCTCTGGATTCTTAATGCAAATCAGAGCTTGACCAACAACTGTGTGGCATTTCAGTGTACACACTATCTCATTTGACGACAAGTAACTGTATGAGTTAAAGTTAGAGCGAAAGTATTCTGTTGTGTCTGATTTTCTGACCCCATGAACTGTAGCCTGCCAGGCTCCTCTGTCCATGGGATTCTCCAAGTAAGAACAGTGGAGTGGGTTGCCCTTACCCTCTTCCGGGGGATCTTCCCATCCAGGGATCAAATCCAGGTCTCCCACACTGCAGGCAGATTCTTTACCATTTGAGCCACCAGGTCATAGGTTAACAGTGTCAGCTAGGGCTTATACAAATATTAGATAAAATGACCCTGAACTTTTTAATAGATACCTTTCCCAAAGTCATCCAACTAGTACATGACAGAAATAGGAATCAATTTTGGACTCTGTGGTGTCATGTCCCCTTCCCCTCACACTTCTCTTTAGATGGCATGTGGAAGGTGTTAATTATACACACAGCTTTCAGGTTGAGAGCAGAAACAGGATGGTTAAGAAGTATGAGTCCTTAGGATGTCACTGGTATTGATAAGATGCTATGGCTTTTTACACTACTAATAAACATATGTCCTTCCTGATTTGACAGCACCAACAAAATAAATCAGTGCAATCATTTAATTTCATAAGTATTAAGTAACAGAGTTCTGCAGTTTTAAAATTATCAGTGTTTTGGAGAGTGAAGAATCCTTTGGTACTCCTGACCTTAGTGTCAACAGGTAGGGAGGAAGCAACTGGGTCTACTGTAACAAAGATACTAACAGACAAGGAAACAATTTAGCAGCAAGGTATGATAAGCCATTTCAATAGCTTATTGCTCTTTATAAATATTCTCTCCTTCTGAGTTGTATGAAATATTATTTGTAACTGGAATAATAATTTAATTTCGATGTTCATTTAAATGACTCATCTGAATCCATACATAGGGAAATCAATTGTATCGTAACTGTATGGTACTTACTAATGTAGTCAATGGACTGAGTAGAGGCCATCACAAAGACAATACATGGAACATCTCTATAAACATTGTGATGCACAGTTTAGTGCTAAATATGTAATAGGCACATATGTAAGATTAATCCAAATGTATATTTACACATAATAGATCTGTTTAACTGGCTCAAATATAATGACATACAGGTAAAAAATATATTTGGAAAAAACACCACAGCCACTGTGGTTAGGGAAATACAAGCAAGATGAGCATGAAATAATGTATTTTGCTATAACTCACAAATTCTCAAGTGCTTTTGAAATGGCTTTTCTGAGAGTACTGATATAGCATTTAGCTACTACCAGCTTCATTTCTATTTCTAGAAGCTAGTAACCAGGAGATGGAATGCTACGGGGGTTATGGTTGGCAGAAGACCAGGCTTTTCAGATATCAGTACTCATTGGCAGTGCATGAGTTTTATGAGGATAAAGAGTTGGGAAATTATGTCTCTGTGTTATATATAAAGTTGTGCTATAGCTAGAATTATATATCTATCACCAAGCATCTCAAAATGCAGCTATAATATAAAAGAAGACAACTAAATTTAGAGTCAGAAGACTACATTGAAGTAAAAAGCTAAAATTTACTAGCTGATTAACTTTGAAAATTAATCAGGCTTCAGTTTCTTCCACTGAAAATTATAGATGATAATTCCCTTTTACAGGATGTTGTAATAGTAATTTGAGGTTGAATCATATAAAATTGCTGCTATTTGATCATTTTTATCTACAAAAATGACAGTTGCATTTAGATAAGCCTAATAGGAATAGTTTCACATTTATTGAATCCTCTGTCTTATATGCACTTTGCTTTGTTTTACATGTTATTGTAGATTATAATGATGGCTTCAATTTTTTACCCATCCCGGTATTTATGTGCTTTGCAATATACATCTTTAGTGTCTTCTCATCAAGAGTGGGCTGACCTTCCCTATCTCTGGAGTCTGGACCCAATGACTTTACTTATTTTGTTGGTGGAGTATCAGCGTGGGTAAGCAGACAAAAGCTTGCGATTAACTTTAGCAACAGGGCCTCCTTCTTGTGCTGAAAGAACATGTCCTGGACAGACTGCTGGAGAATGAGACACATCTAAAACAGAGTCAAGGACACCCAGTCATTCCAGCCTAGACTATCTTAGGTTAACTGACACACAGCCAATTCCCAGACTTGCTCAGGAGACCAGGTGCGATTAGTATAATCAAACTCTAGCCAAACTCCATCTATCAACTCACATTTGTATACCACTAAGGATTTGTATCATCAGTGCACACAACTAACAGATACAGAGGATGATCTCATCTCATTCACACAACAAATCCATAGGCACTATTATCATCTCACTGAACAAAAGAAGACACTGTAACCCAGAGAAGAGTCCAGCAAACTGTCCTGGGTCATATTAACAGATGTAAATGACAAAAGAAGGGTCTGAAATTAGGGAACCTCAGTCCAGAGGCCATATTCTAACCAGTACACAGAATGGCTTTGTTCTTATAAAGATGAAATGAGATTATTTTTTGAAAGTGCTTTGTCAATGTTAAAGCACACCAAAAAATATGTCATTATTATGAAGCTGCAACTCCTTTTCAAAGATGCTGTAAAATTCCAGCTAAGTTTTCCTTAGACTCATTAAAAAAAAAAATTAAAACCCCAGGCAAGCACTAGATGATTTAAAAATGCACTGTTCTTTGATATGCCAGTTACACAGGGAAAACTGATAAATGGAGAAATTTAACATGCCACCTTCCTTCTGAATCAGTGATAGACCACTGCTATTTGCTAGGCAACTACCAAGTAAACAGAAAAAATAAAGCTACCGTTTTCTTGGCAAGTGTCATTAATAATAGATTAAGTTTACAGTAAATATAATCTGTAGCATAGATCATACAGACAAAAAAACCTAACGGGGAAATGAAGGCATTAATAAGATAGTTCTTAATTTTATGAAGCGTTATACACATCAGACCACTGAACCAAAATAACCTAGGGAAATAGCAATGAAACAGGGCATTTATTCCTCAGCTTCGAGGAGGCATGCAAGTACAAATGGTGCAAAACAAGAAGCTGATTATGCCTGGAAATTGGAATAAACATAAAAAAGAAAAGTCTGGTGATGCTAATAGGCATTAAGTTCATGAGGTGTGACTTTATTTACATGGACTATTTTCTACAGGCATGAATTTTTAAAATTCCATTGAATTTTTCATTTTTACATATATTGAACCCCCCAAATTATTATTTTCTTCAAAAATAAAACAGAACTAGAATGCTGCACTGGGTGGAATGAATAATGGGGAGAACTGAAGGCAAACAGGATTCTGCATGGAAGTGTGCACTGAAGTGGAGCCAGGCATAACCAAAAGAGGGAATTCTTGATTTGGAAGGTTTTTGTCTGCAGGAGTCCTCTTTTTATAAGACAGAGAGATGACTTTTAAATAAGTAGAAATTTAAAAAATGAACTTAACAGAAGAAAAGAGAAGAAAAAAGAAAAAGAAGCTCCAAAGAAATGCATTAAACAGAATAGGAAAACAGTTCTGTTTTGGAAAGCATAACCAAGATTTAAATGATTTATACAAAACCTGTTGTTTCAGAAATATCTCCCCCAAATCCTAGGTTTGATTTAACTGGCTCTTATTTTAATCATTTGCTTCTCCTTTGATGATTATCATCTAATTTTCTTGGTCTTTCTTTGAATAAAAAGGAAATTTAGAAGGAAAAGGGAGAGAATACTCAGAAGAGTTTTATTCTTGACTGTCACTTTCTCTAGTATTTGGCTTTGAAAACAAATTATTCATTCACCAACAAACATCTAGGGAGAAAAATCATAACTCCTTGTTAGGGCAAACACAAGTACTGCTGAGAGAAAGCCGATTGCACCACTTGATGTACATTTGAATAACACTTATTTTTTCCTGACAACTACACCTTCATGTGGACAAGGAAATGGCAACCCACTCCAGTATTCTTGCCTGGAGAATCCCATGGACAGAGGAGCCTGGCAGGCTGCAGTCCATAATGTCACAAACAGTTGGACACGACGGAGCGACTAAACCACCAAACCACACCTTCATAAGATCCCACTATCTTTTCCATGTGCAGTTCTTTGATACTTAGTCTTCTTATACTGTACTTGCTGAGAAGATGTAGTTTTGTATTTTACCTTATTGTCATTGCTTCATTGTCCTAGCCTGTCAATAGCTCTTAACCCTGACAGCATAATTCTACAATGCTATTTGCAAATTTTTATGTATTCTTAAAAATCATTGAAAAAGTTTTCTACAGGCCAGATGACTAAAAACAACCTGAAAAAAAATATTGGCACTGTATTTATTACATGGCACCTGGGCATGCAAATTGATACCACTGCCTTGGAAAACTGCTTGGAAATACTTATTAAGTTGAACATGTGAATTCCCTACAACCCATCAATTATGTTCTAAGTTATATGTATACAACAGAATTATGTGCACAGTTTTATCAAAGGGCCTGTACAAGAATAATCATACTAAAATATTTGTAACAGTCCAAACTGAAAGCAAACTATATGTCCAGCTTTAGTATAATGGATACATAGTGGCATCTTCATATAATGGAATGTTATACAGTTATGAGATGAACAAAGAATGACTTATATGCAACAATTTGAACAAATATCAAGAACATAATGCTGAGCAAAGTAAGACAGAAACAAAACAAATACTCCATGAGTTCACTTTCCTGAGTTCAAAAATCAGACTAAATGAAACTAATGGATAGCAATGAGTAGTTAGATACTCAAGCTACTTTTAAAAAAGGCACAAGGAAATGATTATCTCTAGGGTGGAGGAACTCAGGGAACAGTGATGAGTGGAGAGTGAAAGATCTCTGAAACGCTGGCAATTTCTGTTTTTTTATCTTGGCTATAATTATATGGTTGTTTGCTCCGTGATAAATGACTGAGGTCTGTATATTTGTACACTTTTGTGTGCATTTTATTTCATAATAGAAAATGATTAAACAAACAAACAAGTAATTATAATTAGAATGTCATGTTTGGAAGCATCTCTATAAGGTCATCTGGTTCATCTCCATTTCTTTAGCCTAAGCTTCCATTAAGCATCATACTTTTTTAATGAGTGCTTTTTTATGGAGCAAATCTTTCAAATAAATTACTTAAGGTCTTTTCTAATATTTGTCACCCTTATTATTTTGTAAATAAATGATGTATTAGCCTGGAATTGCTAGGCTGGAAACATATTTCAGAATATATATAGATGCTGCTAAGTCGCTTCAATCGTCTCCGACTCTGTGCAACCTCATAGACAGCAGCCCACCAGGCTCCCCCGTCCCCAGGATTCTCCAGGCAAGAACACTGGAGTGGGTTGCCATTTCCTTCTCCATATATAGATGAGACTCCCCAAATTAAAGAAATGGAAAAATAATGACTGATATATGACAATTAACTCTTCATAAAACTCAAATATTTAAATCATAACTAAGAGCTAATTCTGAAGTGAAAATCTTTTGGTGGTGGTGGTGGTTTAGTTGCTAAGTTGTGTCCGACTCTTGTGACCCCATGGACCCCAAGTCTGCCAGGCTTCTCTGTCCATAGGATTCTCCAGGCAAGAATACTGGAGTGGGTTGCCATTTCCTTCACTTACAAATAAGTAATAACCATATTTCATTAATCCTAAAACTTATTTTCTCACATCTATGAAATCAGGATGCATCTTGTAATCAACTGCATCCTCAGTCTTTGTCAGCCTGAATCAAAGTTAAGGTCTTCCAGAGCAAATTTTCACTTACTTTTGCCAGCCAACTTCAGGCACTACCCATCTGAGACCATTTTATTTTCTTTTTTAATAAATTTATTTATTTTAGTTGGGGGCTAATTACTTTACAATATTGTAATAGTTTTTGCCATACATTGACATGAATCAGCCATGGGTTTACATGTGTTCCCCTTCCTGGACCCCCCACCCACCTCCCTCCCCATCCCATCCCTCTGGGTCATCCCATTGCCCCGGCCCTGAGCCCTTGTCTCATGCATCGAACATGGAATGGTGTTCTGTTTCACATATGATAATATACATGTTTCAATGCTATTCTCCCAGAACGTCCCACCCTCACCTTCTCCCTCAGAGTCCATAAAATTGTTCTATGCATCTGTGTCTCTTATTCTGTCTCGCATATAGGGTTATCGTTGCCATCTTTCAAATTCCATATATATGCATTAGTATACTGTATTGTTGTTTTTCTTTCTGGCTTACTTCACTCTGTATAATGGGCTCCAGTTTCATCCATCTCAGTAGAACCGATTCAAATGTATTTTTTTTTTTTAGTGGCTGAGTAATATTCCATTGTGTATATGTACCACTGCTTCCTTATCCATTCGTCTGCTGATGGACATCTAGGTTGCTTCCATGTCCTGGCTATTGTAAACAGTGCTGCGATGAACATTGGGGTACACGCGTCTCTTTCAATTCTGGTTTCCTCGGTGTATATGCCCAGCAGTGGGATTGCTGGGTCATATGGCAGTTCTATTCCCAGTTTTTTAAGGAATCTCCACACTGTTCTCCATAGTGGCTGTACTAGTTTGCATTCCCACCAACAGTGTAAGAGGGTTCCCTTTTCTCCACACCCTCTCCAGCATTTATTGCTTGTAGACTTTTGGATAGCAGCCATTCTGACTGGTGTGAAATGATACCTCATTGTGGTTTTGATTTGCATTTCTCTAATAATGAGTGATGTTGAGCATCTTTTCATGTGTTTGTTAGCCATCTGTGTTTCTTCTTTGGAGAAATGTCTGTTTAGTTCTTTGGCCCATTTTTTGATTGGGTCGTTTATTTTTCTGGAATTCAGCTGCAGAAGTTGCTTGTATATTTTTGAGATTAATTGTTTGTCTGTTGCTTCGTTTGCTATTGTTTTCTCCCATTCTGAAGGCTGTCTTTTCACCTTGCTTATAGTTTCCTTTGTTGTGCAAAAGCTTTTAATTTTAATTAGGTCCCATTTGTTTATTTTTGCTTTTATTTCCAATATTCTGGGAGGTGGGCATCTGAGACCATTTTAAATTAAATTCTCTGCTTGAAGCTTTTTGGACCACACTGGAATTGTGAATTCAGACCTCAAACTTGCATGAGTACCAACTAGTCATTCAAATTCTCCACCCAATGCCAAGTTTGAGATATTAAGGTTCCCTTGCTGTTCTTTTCTCTGTGGCCACTCTATTGAGTTACTTAGTTTGAAACTAATACAGCTTTTGATGACCCAGTTTTATCCAAAGAACTCCTGTTACACCATGTCTCCACCCAATCTTGGTGTGTTTTTTCCTTTCTTACTGGTACATGAATTCTTGCAATCCCTGGTATCTTAGATTATACAGGCAGAGATTTGCTTTTTTCTTTTTTCCAAAAGAAAATATTTAGCCTACGAGTGCACAGAAAAACCAGGACTGATTCTGCTGTGTATCTGTTTAACCATTTTAATTTTGGTCAAAATCTTGCTACATACTCTGTATTGTTAATAAAATATTAGTTTGCAATTAAAATTAGTGAACTTACTTTGAGAACTGTAAATCATATCACCATGTGAGGCAGAATTATTGTTTCTGTGTGCACATTTTGTGTTTCCTACTTGAATTATAAGACCCAACCAAGGAAGTCTCAGATTATACCTTTACTAATGTCACATTGCCTTGCACGTTATTGAGCCCATATTAAAGACAATAAAACTTAGTTTGGAGGGCTGAAAAACAACATGAGGTTTGCAAGAAACAAACACAACCTTTCATAAATAGGCTGTGTGTTTGTCTGTGTGTCCGTGCCCATGTGTGTATGTGTCTCTGTGTGTGTCTGTGTTCACCTGAATGCAAAGTAAAAGTCAACATCTGGGCACAGAATCAAAGAAAGCTTGCTTGTTGGTCTTCATTATGAAAATATTTCAACTTTGCCAAGATTAGATATTATGGAAGAGTGCTTGGGAGGGGATTGGGAATCCTATCTACAATACTTGCTCCAACAGATTCAATTCACAGCCTTAGCGGGTAATAAAAGAAGCCTCTGGACCATGTAAGGGATTGCCCAGGCATAGCTAGGTACATTGGTCACTTTATGTATTAATGCCAATCTCAAATAAATCACTTTTCTGTTCTGCTGTGGAAGGAAAGAGGATATTTCTGTCAGTAAGTGAATGGAGGATTACTGACTTGCTGACCTTTCCTGACTGTGATAAAAGATGACTTCGTTCCTTTTAGCAATACTTCTAAAGTGGAAATTGCTCTTTTAAGTGTACAATGTGAGAATGAAGTAGGGAGCCCGCTACTATTCCATAAATAGATCTTGGCAGAGGGCACACCTTGGGAAAGGGGGAAATTCTCATTAGGGTTATTTTTCTGAGAGCTGTCAATATGCATGTGTTTGCATTTAAAGAATGGAGAAAGGAGGAAGCCAGTCCTGACCGGATGTATTTTTTTAAGACTCTATTCTTATTTCTGCAGCATTTAAATATAGTGTGTAAAATACAGCACTCCTAAATGCCTCATGCTATGTTTGTTCTGAGGATTCTTATGTCATTTTCCTGATGAAGGAATCAGGAATGCAAAATTATTTTGCCTTGCATTGTTAGATCCAAATAAGAATAGAAAATAAGGCATGTGTTTTACCTTGACCCAGGATATGTAACAGATGCCTGGTATTTCAAAAACAAATGGCTTTTGTTGCTTAGGCCACAGGAAAAAAGAATGTGTTAAAGGATTGGACTTGGTGTTAAATGTGTTTAAGGGTCTTTAAAGGCCTGAACAATTTAACAAGTGAGAAAATGATGATGCAGAATATTTAGTGATATCAAATACTGAAACAACTCAAATGACCCAGAAATCATACCATATCTCTGGAGTGTTCTACTCATTAAGTCTTAAATGACCTTTCTTTCAGTAGTACCAGTTGTCAGAACTAGTTTTTTGTTTTATGTTCTCTGTGCATTTGACTTCTTTGGACAATATGAAGGTATTGTTCACAAAGAGCGAGGATCCTGTGTTATACCAGTAGATGCTTCTGGTGATGAATCTGTTTTTCTTAAGGGCTCGAGGCCATCTGCTGTCATACAGAATCACAGAAAAATGGGAAAGCTAAAATCCACATCAATCAATAAAACTTTGTTTTGAAATTAAAAAGGAAAAAAAAAAAAACTTCTGAAAGTGAATGACTTAGATGACTTAGCCCCAAGATGAAAGCTGTGTAGATGACAGGTAATTTGACTGCCTTCAATACTTTGCTCTAAGAACTAAAAAAAAGAAATCATGCTAGCATATTATTTAAACACCTAAATATTTTTGGACTCATTGCAAGAAAGAATAACCCTCTTTTTGAAGGTATTTTTCTATGTCATAGTGCATCTGATATTGAAACACATAATATACCAGTGAATTTTCAAGAACAAGTAATGGTCTTTTCTTAAAACACACACATTTGCCTTTGGGAGGATACAATAGCAAGAAGCAGGAGGGAGGGTTACTTCCCATCTCATTTAAACCCAAGTTGAGTTGGGAACACAAATGTGGGGGAGATTAATTCCTTGACCTTAGGCTCAGTTGTTGTTTGTATATAACTGCATTTTTCATATGTTAAGCCACTATTTTAGCCAAAGGATGATCCAAGAATAATTGAAACTGTTAGGTTAACTTAAGCAGCCATATAGGTCAAGTCTCCAGAAGAGTTGGATGAGTAGACTCTTTTACCAAATATAGTTAACATGTTCACTCCAGCATGCTTGATCCTAATTGGTCTTGATTCACCTAAGCCAAAGTGGGAAGATCCCCTGAAGGAGGTCATGGCAACCCACTCCAGTATTCTTGCCTGGAGAATCCCATGGACAGAGGAGCCTGGCAGGCTACAGTCCATAGCATCACAAAGAGTCGGACAAGACTGAAATGACTTAGCATGCATGCACGCATGCACACAAAGCAGAACCAGAGTGGAGGCAATTGAAACCTTGGTTGATAGTATTGTGAGTGTGAGGTATTACTCTGAAATCCTCAAAGGAAGCAATTAAGTGTAAAGAAACAGGCAAAGTCAGCAGGACTAGCATTTTTAGAAAATACATGTGAATGGTGTTCTGCAGAGTTGTGCAGTACGACAGTTCTTATGGACTAAGGTGGATTGCCACTGCATTTGAGATGTAAGAGGGAGAAATTACCATGAGTGGCTTTAGAGATTCCAGGACAGTTTTCATGTCATCTAATAATTATTGATCTTTCCCCCTTAGCATATGACTTTGATGCTGGGGAAAATATACACACAGAAGGGAGTGTTTACACTAAAATATTTTCACTTCATTACATTTTACTGTGACGAGACAACTGGGAGCAATTTCAATGGGGAAGTAAGAGTGTTAAGGCACCCTGGGGTGGGATGGGAAGTGTGTCAAGAAATCTTCGTGTACTTTCCAATTCTTTTTTTGAGATTTAGCACAACCTGAATGTTGAATCCTCTAACAAAGGGTGCTTTGTCTAACAAAAGGTTCTATTGGTCCAACTAAAACTAGTTTAATCAAAGCAGAAAATTATTGAAAGAACACAGGAGCATTTCATGGAACACAAGGCAGCTGACCTAAGAACTGGGGTCACTCACTCTTCTCTCTGCATCGTATAGGGTCCCTCTTGACTGCTTCTCTGTTCATATCTATTGCATTCCTTTATTCTCTGCAGTTTGTCTTTGCATCCTTGCACATACTCCCGAACTCTGTAGTTTATGCATTTTATTACTAGCTACATGCAGAGAACAATTCCAAATTAATGGGCAAGAGAAACAGAGGGGGCTAGCTTAAGGCAGGAACCATCTCTGATGTATGTAATCACCTCTGACCAGGGGTACAAGTCATGTGGTGCAAATATGGCTGCCTGCCAAGCCCGCTAATGTTCTCAGAAAAATCATCATGGGTGGAGGCTAGACTCCAAAGCTAATCAACTGTATCAGCCTTTCAGATTTCTACCCTCATAAAACTGCACAGTCTTATACCACAGTTTTGACTAAATAGTAAAAACCAGAAGATCCATTTGTTAGATTTCCTATTCCTGTATATATTTTTTTCCAATTCTTATGCTCACTTTGTATATTTTCATAGATTGTAGATAATTCTAAGAATGCTCTGATTTCAAAATAAAAAATATGTGCAAAACATTCTAAACATAAAAACGCATAAATTTGTATTTATACTCATAAATCGAAACGAGCCTAACTTTAGGAAAACAGTATGTTGCATGTGTGCATGTGTTTCTGCTATCCAAACAGCGCAGTAGCCAAACAAGCCTAACTGAAATCAAATAGTGCTTTGCTTTTGACTTGAATGGACATAAGAAGTCTTAATTGTTGACTCAACTTTTAGAGCATTTCTGATTGAAAGATGTCATGCAATCAGAAGCAGCAGGAGGACGTTGCCCTGTTTAGGATCATACCTGAACTTCCTAAAGCTTAAATATCTGTCCCAATACACACTAATATTTATTGACTTTCTGATACAAATAGGGAAAAAATAATTATACCCATGTCTGAAAAAAATGTGGAAAAGAAACTCAGAATATTCCGTGTCTTTCAAGTTCGCTAGAAAGATGTGCTAAATATTGAGGTTTGCAAAGAAATATTCTGAGAATGGATTTTCCAAAATTCTGCTTCATTAAGCATTTAAAAATGTAACTGAAAATTTTATATGAAAAATATAACTGGAAATTTTATATGAAACATTATGCCTCTATAAGGATTTCTATATCAAATTTATGCAAAATTTGTTCCCATAGTGAATAGCACCCGTAACTTGGGAGTTGAATGAGAAGCATACTTTTCATTTCTACTGTATAGCACACGGAACTATATTCAAAATCCTGTGATAAACCATAATGGAAAAGAATATGAAAAAATATATATATATCTGAATCACTGTATCTGCATCACTGTACAGTAGAAATTAACACATTGCAAATCAACTACATGGGCTTCCCAGGTGGTGCAGTGGTAAAGAACCCACCTGTCAATGCAGGAGACACGAGATGCGGGTTTGATCCCTGGCTGGGGAAGAGACACTGGAGTAAGAAATGACAACCCACTCCAGTATTCTTGCATGGAAAATTTCATGGGCAGAGGAGCTCGGCAGGCTTGTCCAACATAGAGTCACAACATCTCATTCTGCTTCTTTCACACACACCATGACTCAAATAATTAACATAGACATAATGGCTGGATAATGTGTAAGAAGAATCACCTTAAAGTTAAAAATTGGAAAACTTGTTCTTGATGTCAAGAATTGCCATTATTACCACTGAGTAGTGATGTGGCCACAAAGGGGAAGTTACTCGCCAAAAATGATTTGATCCACTAGTTTTTCAGGGAGAGGGCGCATGATAGTATTATTTGTATCTTCTGTTAAAACATTATCAAAGTCGAGTGAAGTAGTGTTTCTCCTCCATTTAACCCTTGATAATATAATTCTCCATTCATAATAATTTTAAGAGAAATGTCTTCTCTTCGGTTTAAAACAATTTCTTTGAACTCTTCATTGTGAACTGTATTTTTACTAAAAAATGAAATAGGTTGTATGATATTGTTTTACCTTTATGATGATAAATTCAAAGCAACCAAGGGGCAGTCTTGAGTACCATCATCACATATATGTAAAGTGTTTTACCTCTATGCCTGTCTCTCTTTTGTAGTATAAGAAATGCCTTCAGGTCACCCACAGAACATCCTCACTCAAGCCAGAATTGGTATATAAACTTTATACACTTATATAAAGTAGGAGCTTCCCTGGTGGCTCAGACAGTAAAGAGTCTGCCTGTAAAGTGGGAGAACCCCTGCAAAGTGGGAGAACCGGGTTCGATCCCTGAGTTGGGAAGATCCCCTGGAGAAGGAAATGGCAACCCACTCCAGCATTCTTGCCTGGAAATTTCCACAGACGGAGGAGCCGGGTAGGCTACAGTCCATGGGGTCACAGAGTCGGACACGACTGAACGACTTCACTTTCACATATACATATAAGCTATATATGTATATACACACTATATATGTATAGTATATATGCTATATATACTATACATATATACATATATAGTGTAGATACTATTTTCTTCATTGATCCATGTCACATGCAGAAACTGAACTGTTCAAGGTTTTTGCTGGTTTGATGACATTTTCCAGTACTTGTTCCAAGCTTCTTTTATAATCACTATTTCTATGAAGTCATTCAACTTGAAAATAATTGCTTGCCAAAACTGAGTTTCTCTGGTGAACCACTCAACACAGTTTTAGTTTTACAAAGAACACCATTCTTTGTGTGCTGTTAATCTTGGCTTTGAAACACCACATATTATCCTTCCCACTTGAACAGTTCAGCTCCTGTTCTCTTGGTTACACTTTGGAACCATTAGACTTATGGCTGGAATATCAATGTGAGTCACCTAGCTGGTGACTCTTTGAAAACAGATTTTCCAAGTATGGATATATGGATCCTCTGCTCATAGCAACATCTAGTAGTTGTTAAAAATGTGAGGACTTCCCAAACAGTCTGCAAACCTGCATTTAATCAGAAAAATTGTTGGCATTTATTACATGGAGTTTTGTTACTTAGTCTGATTTTAACTTTGACATTAAATATCTATGACATTGTGTCCCCAATACTTGACACAGAAGTCATTCAAGTTAAATTATTCAAATAAATTAGTGCTTCCTGTGAAAATACTAAGAGCTTAATTTTCATTTTTATTTGCTCCTTTAATCTTATCTCATTTAAGACCGCACTTCTAAAAAGCTATTAATGAAGGTCATAACATGAAAATCTGATAAATTAAAAATCCAGGTATTCAGTGGATTATTCTACAGAATACAAAATAATTTCACTATCAGCTCATTTTCTAAACAAAATGACTTAAAAGACTACCAAGATGGAACATTTTGTTGACAAAACATGGGCCTGACAATAAAACAAACCACAAATTGACTACATGGCCATTATGGCAAAGCAAATTAAAAGTTTTCCTATTTCATGTTCACAATTAATCTCTGAAGGCAGTGAATTTTCCCTTGTCAAATCCTAGTGAAGTTATGTCTCCATGTCTTCCAAATTCACAGAAACTAGGTCATGGATAATTACCAGGCTAGACATGTTTGTAAAGGTGTTTTGTACATGAGAATTCTGTATGAAAATGAAAGTACTTTATACTGAAAATATAATACATCAAATGAAAGATGCTACTCCATCAAAGTAGAATAAGGTCATTGAAAAGGAAACTCTACAATGGTAGAAAATTTGTGAAAGTGTTAGAATTTATTTGCACTGGCCAAATAGTTCGTTCAGGTTTTTTATAACATCTTACAGAAAAACTTGAACAAACTTTTTGGCCAACCCAATATAACTTAAAACATGCATACTTTTGAACATCTGATATTAAATATCTCCTAGATTTACTAATGATTTATAATTTTTCAGCAGAAAAATATACTGTGAACCTGTCAAGATTTGAGGGTTCATATGAGATACAAAAGGATGTCTTCATGACAAAAATATGTATTTTTAAACTGATTTTATCAACACAGAAAGTTTACTCAATTACGTATGGTTCTATTTCTATCTCCCAGAAAATTTTCTGACAATCATACAAGTAAATTTTTTGCTCTAATATAAATTCCTTTCCAAGTATACTCATCATTTATTAAGCACAAAGGGTGATAGGAAATTTGGACTTAAAATTTATGAACTTCTTCACATACACACACGCGCATTGAAAATTTTAAGTGTCTAATTAAAAAACAGAAATAATGCAGGAAAGTCTGCTTTAATGTACACTGCAACTATTGAAAACTGAACAAAAAACAAAATAGAGGATCAAATCCTTCACTACTCCTCTAACTGTGCAATAAGAGAGTAGGAAAAGAGATAACCTACACTCTATCTCCTCTCTGTGCCTTTTAAAATGAAAGTTTTAAAAAAGACATTTAATATCCTTTATTTTATTGCTCACATAACTCAGCTGCAGAGAACAGAAAGGATTTGGGGAGATAATCTGAAACAAAAAAAGTTTAAAAAATTTTTTACACAAAATGAACATGTCATATCAAGCTATGTTTTCTAAATAATATATATTTTACAAAAGAGAAAATGAAGTGAAGACATGTACTTTAGAAACCTGTTAAAAGAGTCCACACAGTAGAAAAGACACAAAGTCGAACCACATCAGGGAAGCCACTTTTATTTTTATTTTTTCCACATAGATAACTTCATGTCAGCTACAAAAATCATGAAATGAAGAACTGATTGTGAAACTGCAAACTCAAAAACCACTGGAGTGATTAACAGGATCTCCCCAAAGGACTGTTAAAAAAATAACCAGAATACCATGAATTCATATTTAAGTAGTAAACATGTCATATATTTTAAAATAATAAATATAGAACAGCAGTAGAGAAACTAATAGCATAAACAGCATGGAGTATATTTTATTTTTAAGACGGATGAAATTTCTAGGCACAGTTTTAGGCATTAAAGAGGACACAGAGGCATAGGTTAGTATGTGCCGCTCTGTACAAAAATACAGTCTGAATAAATTACATTGCTAGCCATACAATTAGACATCACTTACCAGTCAGCTCATTGCATGTTTAATAATATACAATTACATGCTAATCCATATATATCATTTATATTTCAAACACATAGATCTCTCTATATTTATGTCTTTAAAATTTACATGTTGAACTTACAAAAAAGCTAAATTGCTGTGCAAGAAATCCAAATAACTAGCCCTGCTGAGTACTTTATGCTATATGTAGGTGTGTGTATCTCTCTCTCTCCCCCTGACAAACAATGGGATTAGAGTTAATAGTTTGGCTAGTAAGAAAACAATAAAAAAAAAACCTAAAGCTGCAAAGACGTAATATTATTGTGGGTGAAAAATTCACTTGTGTTTATTCTGATAGACAAAACAGTATTTTGAATGAGCCATGATAACTTTCATGTTGTACTGAACTTGTTAGTAATGAAACACTTTCAACTATTGGTGATGGTAGAAATATAGCAAAGGGCTCTTCACTGGAAAAGAGGGTAAAAAGTAATATAAGAAATCTACTTTTCATTAAACTGCAAATATGTGTGCCTTAGCCTATACCATATTCTGTCACTTCCAGCTTTTTCAAATTGACAGAGAATGAAAACTTGATCAAGACTCGAGATGTGAGATTGGTCTAACAGCACACTGCATCCTCTACTAGGACTAAGAATAAGTGCCTCATTGATGTCAGCACCAAAGTACTGTTCTTCCATTATTCAAGAATAAAAAGATTCTCTCACAACAGAGAGTGTTTAGTAGCCGAAATCCCTATCCAACAAATATCATATTTCCCATGCTGCTCTGATAATATGCAATTAACTGCAAGACAGTCTGGCCCAGATTTTACTATTTCTCAAGAAAATTGCTTCAAACGGTTCTATAATAGTAATATCTTTCTGGAAGATGTCCACTCATAGTTTCTTACAATTCTATACAGGATTATATACTTTTATAAAGGTTTCTCTCTAGAATGCATTTAATTAGTTTTGTGTGTCACTGCTAAAATAAGAATAAGCCTGGTTCTTCAAATTTACTTCATGATTCCATAGAAAAGTCACAAGATAAGAGGTTTTATTTTAAGCATTTGAATAATAAAATAGTGGATTTTTTTCCTGTTGTTTTTGGCAACAGTTCTTAAGACAAGCTGACAGCAGAACTCTGCTTTGGGAGGTAAAGCAAATTATTAAACACTATTGATGTAGTCCTGTTCTTAACGGATTTTGCAATACAACAGAACATAGGTATTTTTTAAATGGTTTCTCCAATGCTTCTTTCTGCAAGAGGGCCAAATAGTGTCCTTGTTAACAAAAATAATTATTTATAACTTTTACATTAGAACTGTATATTTGCTATAAAAATATGTTTATAATTAAACTATCCAAATTTATATATTAAACAGGATTAACACAAGTTTGCAGTGTAAGATTCGCTGCAAACTTATTCCCTATTATTATTTCCTTCCATTTGAACAATCAATAAATGATTCCCTTACCATAAATCCATCATAATTGTGTGCACAAATCAGTTAGCCCATTAGTTAACTTCAGAGGACCAGGTGATAACCAGATGAAAACCAGATGAATTCTACTCCTCTACTGACAATTATATAAATCTATCACTATTCCTTCTTTAATGAAGACATTTAAAATACTTGGAAAAAAAGAAGCCTTCTATTTTAACGACTTGTAAACAAAATGATCATCCTAATTGCTACACTCTTTTGAACTACAGTGCTTACAAAAGAATCATTAATTTTCAAATTAACACCATTTCGATTTTTCTTCTTATACAATTCTATTTAACACTTTCCAATGAGAACATAGAGCAAAAGCTTTAAGGTATATGCACTTTTGTACAGTAAATAAGTGTGAATACCGATCTAAGCCTCTTAACAACGTGTACAAGGTTAGTGTTCAAATCACTTCACTAGAGCAAATATTAATTTTATGTGCAATAGGCAAATGCAGGTGTAGGGTTAGGGAACAACTTATTACCATTTATACTAATGGCTCACCTTCTATAAAAATACTTAAGCTTGTTACATATGCACAATTGTTTGCTGTAATGTTTGGTAAGTGATTTAAAGGGTACTTAGGACAAAAGCAATCATGCATATTTCTTTTTAGTTGCCCCAGGGAAAATAGAGATTCTCAATTTTTCCTCATTCTAGATATGGCTGAGGCACAATTTCTAACCACATAATGAAATGCACATGTCTCCAAATCTTGACTCCCTTCCCAGCGAGATGCTGATTGCCAAAGCATAACCTCCCATTAAAACGTAGGTGGAATATGTATCATTAACCCAGTTACATTCAGAACCTCCATTAGATGCTGAAGGGAAGTTTACTTTTCAAGAGTTCACTCAAGCAAATAACCAATGTAGTCATTGGATGGGATAAGCAGGCGATAAGGACTCTAACAGTGGAATCCTTGTCAGCGCAAAGGAACTTCTAAATGTTGCTTATGCCAGCTGTTCCCCTGCAGGCAATAGGAGATTCAGGCATTTCTCATTCCAACTAGTTTCTCACAATGGTTGCTGTCATATAGACCCTTCACTTGTCAAGAAAAGTGACACGAATATATTGGAAGTTTGCAGCATTTGCCTATGTCTAATCAGCTCTCTTAATTTGTGCAGGTCCCTAAAATGGATGTAAAAGCTGGTTATGATGTTGACAGCCAAAAGGCAAAAGATATTAAATCAACTGAGCAAATTGTTTGATGCTCCGCAAGTGTTTTAGAAAATGATGAATTAGAAAAAATGCAGACGTAATCCTTTTGTTGGATGGTTGATTTTTTTTTAATTTGAGACTATTGGTTCTAGTAATAGTCTTCGTAGTTCTTAGGGTTCAGGCAATAAAGGATGGCACCCCCAAATGAAAATATAGTTGCACCCCAGGCCAGGCCATAACCCCAGTTGAACTCATGGTAAATTTTCAAGCTCACAGTTTCAATGAACTTGATTGGGTAAAGAACCAGGCTGCAAACCTGTAAAACAACTGAAAGAAGAAAAACAAATCAAAATTAGGAAAATATTATTTACAGGAAATAAAATGATATACAAATATACATATGTATGAGAATTACACTTTAATCAAATAAAAAAGTCAAAAAATTTGAAACATTGCTTATTCTAGATGGTATACTTTAAAATACAACTTCTTCTGTTTAACACTACTTCACAGTACAGTAAGGATTACTCTATTAATAATTAGCAAATTACTATAATAGTATTTGGTGAAATAATTAGTGTAATATACTAATTTATATGAACATACAAAGTAGTGATTCTCAGTTTGCAAACACAAATAATTATCACTATTATGGCAAGTAGTACTAGTTTAGGTAAACTGTTTTACTATGTAAAACTTGTAAATAGCTTCCCAAGAATAGTGACCCCAAATACCAGCTAAAAACCTTTGCTATTTACTTATACTCTCCAGAAACTGGGGAGTCTGAATTCATTTGTACTGATTAAACTGGTGTACTTGTGAGTCAAGATTTCCTTTTTTGTTGTCACTTCTCAGTATCATCTAACTCAGCCCAATACTCAAGAAAATCCTACCTTGATGTCCTTACTTATATTACTATTTTTATTCTTTTCTTCTCATCTAGTTTATACCTCTCATCTTTTAAAATGGGTTCAAAAGTCATCTTTGTCAAGAAGCCACACCGACTCATACCTATTAGATGTAACAGATGACATTTATATATTTATACCTCACTTATTTTCAAAAAAGAATAAAGTCTCTGAAGGCACAGAACATAGTCAGACTAGAAAACCTAAGCTAATGATGTCTATCACAATAGGACACAAAACTTAGCTCCTACTTCTTAGTTAAATCTTAGTTCTGAGTCAGGGCTAACAAGGAAATGTGATGAGTCATACTTAGTAAAATATTTATATGAGAGACGCTGGATTACACAAGAGATGGTATCTTCCATTTAAAATCATAACCTTCTATTATATGTAATGTTACAACTGCTACATAATTTCTCTTTTATTTCAATCAATTTAATGAGAATTTATGGGATGCATCTGCCTTATAGATGCATCTCTACTATATGATGGCTCCCACTCTCAAGAAAGAGACAATCTTCTCTCTGAAAACTCTGAGATACAGTAGTATGTGACATTGGTGGGCAAACTACCAAATCTAGTCTGCTATTTATTTTTGAAAAAAGTTGTACTGGAACACAGGATCATTCATTTATGTACTGTCCATACTACCATGGCAGAGTTGAGTGGATGCAACAGAAACCATGTGGCCCACAAAGCCAGAAGTATTTACTATCTGGCCCTTTATAAAAAAAAGTTTGCCCACCCCTAATATATAACATAAATTCTGGGTTAAAATGATGCTTATTTAACTCATCTTAAAAATACCATAAATTGCAAAAATGTAACAACAAAAATGTGAATAATGTGTAGGAGGCAAGAATAAACTTTGAAAAATTAAAAAATAATACAGTTTATTAGATTTTTTAAAAAAGAGCAGCAGGATGGATAGCATATGTAATTAAACTGGAATTTCGTGCTTTAAAATCTACTCTCATCTATTCTCAGTACCTGTAAAATATCATTATTACTAATATGATTAATGTTCCTAGAAAGTCTACGTAACAGTCACCTGTCTCTGGCATAAAACTGATGAAATACAGAAAACTCCTGAGGGCATGATTCCTCAAAATCATTATTTTCGATAAGGCTCAGACTTGGAGGGACGTGACCTTTCTGAAACCAGATACAAGAATTCCAAACATTTTTGCTATGTAGCTCAACACTCCTCTGGGCCAGCACTGGCCTACCATACTTCCACATTACCACTGAGCTGTTCTTTGCTATTTAGTCAATTAAGTTGTGTCCGACTCTTTTGCAACCCCATGGACTGGAGCCCGCCAGGCTCTTCTGTCCATAGGATTTTCCAGGCAAGAATACTGGAGCAGGTTGCCATTTTCTTCCTTCTTGTGTTCTTGCTTTCTTGTAGTATCACATCTCTTAGCAACACCTGCCATATTTGATATTTCTTTACTGATAATGGACTGCCTAAACCATGAGGGTAGCAACTTCTGTTACCAATGCCTTAAACTGCATCACTTTAGAAACATTCAAGTATTTGCTGAATGAGTAAATGAATTTTACTCATTTACTAAATGAGTAAATATACTAAAATTACTAAATATTTAATATTTAATTCGATCCTGACCCAGAGATTGAACCTGTGTCTCCTGCTTGGCAGGCAGATTCTTTACCACTGAGCCACCTGGGAAGTCCTTACTACTGAGAGTGGATAGATAAATAGATCCATATAAAAAGAGAATCTCTCAACATTCAAAATAGAAATCACACTTTGTTTATAGTTTAAAAATCTCAGAAAAAGTTTTAAGTCATTGTTAGAACAACTAACAGCATATTACATAATCTACACTTCTATTTCCAGCCAGTAAGTGCTAAATGTGTATTTTTTTTATTTTAAATTAGTTTATTTTTTAACTTTACAATATTGTATTTGTTTTGCCCTGTAATTTAAAAACATTCAGCTAGGTCTGTGCCTTTGTGAGGGAAAGGGTGCTTTCATGTTTTAAATGTCTTAAAATTAACAAGAAGTCACTTAGTATCAACTGTGAAATACAGAAAAAAATACTTCAAAATTACTAAGTTAAAAAGAAAAAAAAGCATTTTTCTCCTTTGGTTTCTATACTCTGGTCACTAATCAAATCATGACTGATCCTGCCAGGATATGATTGAAATATGAACGTGAATTAGGAATAGTAAAATTCGTTTACTCATTCAACAAATATTTCAATGTTTCTAAAGTGATGCAATTTAAGGCACTGGTAACACAAGCTGCTACCCTCATGGTTAGGCAGTCCATTATTAGTAAAGAAATACAAAATATGGCAGGTATTGCTAAGAGATGTGATAATACAAGAAAGCAAGAACACAAGACAGAGAGCTGCAGGCTGCTCTTTTAGATGAGACCTGAAGGCCTCTCTGGGGAGGAGTCATTAGAATACAGACCTGAAATGAAGTGAGAGGTGCAAGTCAATACAGTAGGAGGTGAGTGATCCTGGGTAGAGGGCACAGGCAGATAACAAAACTCTAGATGAAGGAGCACATTATGTATAGTGGAATATCAGTAAGGATGCTGCAGATATAGTACAGCAGTACAGAGGGCAAGGAAGGGAACAGCATGAGATGAGATGGAAAATACAGCCAGGAGGCCATTCAGGAGTGGTCTTGTGAACTATGGTCAGGGGTCTGGATTTTGTTCTAAATGTGATGAGCAGCTCCAAGAGGAGTGTGAGCAGAGAAGTAATAACTGATCTGAATTATATTTTAAAAGGATTATACTGCTTCTTTGTCGATCGGTCAGTCCCTGGAGTGAGGTGTTTACCTAGCCTGCTCTTAATATTCATTTCAATGTATTTTATTTAGCAAATATTTGGCCTCCATGGTATAATACAAAAATATAGTCTCCCTCTAGTGGGAAAAATAGAAATACAACTCCATTAGGCTTCACTGGCCTCCTCCACTCTTCTGAGCAGCTTTCTTAGAGACAGAATTTTATTGTGTTGTTTGCCAGATAAAAATGACCCTAAAATGCTTTATGCTTCTTAATTATTTTACTCTCTTTGGAATCACTGAGAAAAATGTGTGTAATACAAAATTGAGAAAAAAATATAAGCCTGCATTTGTAAATGATTTTATTCATTTAACACAATATACAGATGCAGGTTAAAATGTCTCCTTGCCTTTTGGTGAGCTGCAAAGGAAAAAACAAACAAATCTAGAGTCCAGAACTCAAGAAAATACCGCCATACTCTACCACTAACCAATGAAACATAACAGATGCTGATCGTGGTATTTTCTATGCTCTATCTCAGAAGCGTAAAGTAAAGTTGTGTAGCATTTTAGAATTTGAAGGGAATTTGAGGTTCACTTTATCCCCTCACCCTACTTTTTAGAAAAGAAGCAACAAAACTACCAGCCATGAAATTGTGCAGACAGAAACAAGACAAGAACTCAGAAGTTCTTACATTATTTCTAGTTTTCTTTAAGGGAAGGTTTTTCAATGTTTTCAATGCTGAACTATTCAAAACACTCAATATTGAAATAGTCAATATTCTCTAACATAGGGATATTTCAATATTTCAACAAATATTTATTGGATGCCCACTGTATTCTAGGTGAAAGGGATAAGACAGATAAGACATGGCCCTTGTCCTTTGATATTTCATACCCTATCGTGGATACAGAAACACAGATACAAACAAATGCATTCAACAGTAGTAGCAGAGTCATGTTCACTTATAATCCATTCATCACATTTATTGAGCTCTAATGATACTCCAAGTACCACTTCTGCCTGGAGAAAGAAGGGAGGACTTCAGAGACGAAGCACTATTTGAACTTGTTGTTGAAGAGAAAGATGAAGAGACCTCTAGGAAGAAAAGGCAGTTTGCATAAAGCTTACATATAAGAGGGTGTGCCTACTGGGATGACCCAGAGGGATGGGATAGGGAGGGAGGTGGGAGGGGGGTTCTGGAAGGGGAACACATGTACACCCATGGCAGATTCATGTCAATGTATGGCAAAACTAATACAATATTGTAAAGTAAAAAATAGATAAATAAATAAATTTTTAAAAAATGAGAAAAAAAGAATTGTTTATATCAACAACAAAAAAAGAAAATTCACATGGATAGAATGAAGGGTACAGTCACATGGAGATGTTTGGTTTAGACTATAAAAGGTTTAGTATGTCATAAAAAATAATAAGACTGGTTTCTATAGGGAGACATCTCAGAGGTTATTTGAACTATAGATGCTGTTGGTACCCTATCCATATACTCTCATTCTCATCATTCCGGTACCTGTCAGCCTGACTTCCAACTGTCAGCACCTACACTTCTTTGCCTGACTTTTCCTCTGGCCACTAAAGCTACTTTGTCTGACTGTGGGGCAGACACAGTGTTCTGGGAAATTAACACTACTGTTGCCCCATCATCATCATCAACACCTCTTACCAATGACTCTCAAAATTTGGTTTATAAATACTCCAGCTCCCTAGTCCTTCCAGTGAGGTAACTCTGAAGGGCATGTTCTGCACTGGTTTCCAGAATTTTTCCGAGAAGATGAAGCTCCAGGTGCTTACAGTGACAACTGATTTGATAATGTACTGGTTATTGGCTGCCTTCTCTTTCCTGTCTCATTTTTCTTATCTGCTCTTTTACCTCCCAGATTAAGTACTTGCACTTGATTTGTGCCTTAGATTCTGCCTCTGGGGAAACCAAACGGGCAAATGATAAGACCAGATTTGTGTTTCATAACTATAGCGCATGTGTTTGTGTGCAAGACAGACTAAATGGGGAGGGAACTGGAGAAGAACAGGCCCCTGGGAGGTGAGTCTGGGCATGGATACCTGTGCAAAGTGATGATTAGGTAATGTCAGTGGGAAAGGTCAGGGAAGGAAAGACTATAAAAGAAAAACTGAGTAACTGGATTCTAGGGAAGGCAAAGGAAGGACTCACATACACAGTTTTAAGTAAACGGAAAAGTAAAACCAATTGGGGGAGATTCGAATTTGGGAACTGAGATGTTCCACTTGAGGAAGAGATATTCTCTCAACTAAGGCAGTAACGGTGGTATATATAAAAAAAAAGCTACAGATTTAGAAGATAGTTTAAACGCAGAATTGATTGGACTATCCAGCCAAGTCTTATATCAAATTTACATAAGGGAACCAATCATTTGGAAAATAAAAAGCATTTACACAGGAAAGGTCAACAGGAAGCTATCAATTTCCTTCCCTTTTAATTTAATCTGTTACTACAAGGTAAGCAGTACATATGAAATGAATTACTGGTGGTGATACTGTAAATTGTTCTAACCAAAGGGTAGTTTGATATGGATAAAGATCTCTGAATGGAAGAACTCCTTTTTAGTTTGAAATATAAGCTGGACACTGATTTGTCTGTCCAAATCTAGACTTGAGATACCTCCAGCCATCTCACTGCTCCTGATAGGATAGCGTGAAGGGCGCAAAACACAAGCCTTGAGTCAGAGATGGAAAGCAGGTGCAGGATCCACTCCCCCCCCCCAAATATCCCCATCCTGCATAAACAATCATTTACAGGAGGCTTTCTGCAGCAAAAACAGAAAGGAAACATCCTTAACAATACAATTAGTGGGGATTCTGTTATTTAAAATCTGGATTATGAACGACTCACAATTTCCTGCAACTTGTCTTAAAGGCCATGGGTGTGGGGGCGGGGGGAGGAAGGAAACACTCATCCTAACTCCCTAACTCCCAGTGGGGCAGGGCCTAAAATGATTCACAAAACCAGACAATAAAAAAGGGGCCAGAAAAAGGCAACCCTTCAAATTTCACTAAGTTTTTAGTGAGAACTAGATGTCAGGTATCAGAATCTCATCATGCATTATCTGTCACTGTCAATTACACAAAAAATAAACATGCTATAAGTCAACTGTACTGGACATGTGCACAATTTTCATGATGTACCAGGGTTCAGTCATCCTGTACTGATTAGTCTGTGATCTTTATAACACTTTGAGTTGCTGCTGTCCTTCAGGTGTTGCTCCCAAGAAGATGGAGTAACTCGAGTTATAAGATGGACTCCAACTACAGTACACAGTTGACAGCTGAATTGAAAAATTCAAGGCTGACTCAGCTCTTGTTTTCTACGTGTTACACATACCCCAAAACAGATGACTTGTGAAACTTCACTTGGGCTCTCAAGTCAGAGTGATACCCTGAATTGAAACCCTGGCTCTGTGACTTACTAGTTGGACAACTCTGGAGAATTACTTAACCCTTCTGATCCTGCTTCTTCACTGATAATATGGAGAAAATAAATACCTAATCTTAAGACTGTTATAGCAGAGATAGGACTATGCCATGGGTCTAGCAGTATGACACATGGTAGGTGCCCAGTTAATTATTATCAACATTATTATTATAAATAATATATTATTCTGAACTCTAAATTTGCAGGACCAAAAAGTGGAAGAGTTGTAGAACACAGATGTTTTAGATGGGCTGCAGCAATGGCTAGCTCTTAGCTCTTCTAGCCATTGTTCAAGCACCCTAAACCAAGGACCTCAGAGAAAAAGAAAAGATGAAAACCTTTACAATTTGTTTGCCTGTGTTTATAAGACTTAATCACCAGCTTTTAGTAAAAACCTTTAAGAGTATATTATCTAATGCCAGGATACTGTAGTTGCATACTATAGGCACCCACCATTTATTTGTTAAATAAATGAATGAAAAATGAATATATGAAAAATAATTTCCAAACTATTACTTTTCTGAGCTGTCTTGATCTTAAATTTGTGGTCACAGGAAACTTGCTGCTTCATAAATTCCCAAGAGAGCAACGGATTAAGAAAAACTGATTTACAGTTAGCTAGTTGTTTTCATGCCTGTCTTTTCCTATCAGATTATAAGCCACACACCTCAATCATCTTTCCATCATTCATTCAACTATTAACTGAGTGCCCCGGAGTACCAGGCACTGCATATGGTACTGAATTCATGATATAGTTCTGTGTAGAGATGTTTCCAAGTGGTAGTGCTATGTCTGTTTTGACTTTATGTACTGCATGTCTTAGCAGAAGCAAAAAAAGAAAAGAATTACTTCTTTGTTGAGGTAAATATCATTCCCTATGTGTGTGAATACAAAGACAAGGCTTAATATTATTTGCAGAAGAAAACATTGTGAGAAAAGCAGAGAAACACAAACCATTTTCAAGCAGACCACAATGAATAAAAAGGGAAAATAGCCTAAAATACACGTTTGCAAAGAATCACTAAACTGGTGAGACAAGCCAACCACTAGAGTTAAGTATGTTTCTTAAGAAGCAAGCAAGATAAACAACTGTGATTTTAGCTACATTGTTTCAAATAGGCAGATTTTCCAACTTTGTTAATCTCAACACTCAAATCATAAATGCATTATTATGTGTAATAAATATCTTTTCCAGAAATCAGCTACAGGCAACTCTCACAGCTTTTGCAGATGGAAGAGAGAAACCTTTCCATGACATGTCTCAAATAGCCAGTAAGTTTAACCTTGCTTATATACAAAGTGAACACTAAACTAATGGGTATTTCAAAGAAAGCTTCTATAAGCACAGTCTCAAAAGAGAATGAGTAAAATTAAATTTCAGCACATGTACATTTTCAAAATGTAGCAGTATAATGATCATTTTAGGTCTCAGCAGGTAGAATAACATATGAATACTGCTGTAGGACTTTGTCTTACTATTTTATAATTTACTAATATTTGTGGCAGCGAGAGCTAAAGCAAAAACTTTTTGACCAAATCCATTATCTTTAACTTATATTCATTTACAATGTTTTCTGCTACAACCAGTACTTAACTTTCACATTTTCATAAATTTTGCTATATGTGGAAAAAAAATATAGAACTTCTGAGGAAAAAACTAGAACTTCTAGTTATTTCTATAAGAATGTTTATAATAGGTATGTTAAACAACAGACTTCTTTATAGTTTCTGCATATGCCATTATGGGGAAAGTTAAAGGCTAAATGGGATGGTAATTAAGTAGCACAATAATACTGGATATTTACAAAAAAATGCCTACCATGCCTCTAAAATCTTCATAAATCAGAAATATATGAGTATTCTAAAAATTGTTCAAAACATAATTCATTTTAAAGAATCATATCATTTCAGAACAATTTATCAAATAATTCTATTATGATCAACTCTATGTTAACAAATCCTAGCTGCAAAGATAAACTTATACTGCAATTAAAATATCTACTTTATTTCATTTTAATAATAAAAAGAGTCTTGGTAAATCCATGAACTGAGAAATAAAGTGGAGAAGAGTGGTAGAATATTTAGGAGAACCTTCGTGGTGTTCACAATAGAGAACTTTATTACACATGAGATCAACAAAAAAATGATACTGTGGTATCTGCCTAAGAATTCAAACTATTTTTTGTAATAGTGTTTTCTACTCTATTAGACAGTATCTGCTGTGCTATTTAGCCAGTTTTATAGTGTCACAATACAATGAACAATCCATAACAGGCACGAAATAAACAGTGAATGAAGAATGAATGAGGGATTCAGTAGTGAATGAACCACCAGTTTAAGATTCAGTAGCCTCCTAGCCCCAGGTCCACCAGTAACTACAATGTGATTTTGAGCAAGTTACTTAAAAGAGATTTGAACTAGATCTATTTCTACATTCTTTCAGTCCTGTGGAGGTTTGTTTTTTATGACCCTTGCATTTCGACAAGTCCTCATGGGTATAAGAAGAGGAACACAAACAGCAGGGGGCAGCAGAACACTTCTTACACTTTTAGATCCAATGACCCTTCAAATCCTGAGAAATTTCAGCTATCCCCATCTTTAAACAGCTTTAAAAAATCCATCTAACAGGCTAGATGGTTCTGTCAGTGTCTTCATTATTGAGAGTCACAGAGGCTTATTTTGCAGTCTTCAAATCAGATATGACTGACAGGGTAAATTGAAGGTACCACAAAAATATTTCAGCTGGAGTCATTTTTAAGAATATTTAAGGAGATTCTTATAAATGAAAATTAAACCCATATCAAATAATGCACTGGGCTTTTAGCCTTATAAGCCCCTTTTCTAAACAGCCCCCTGACTTTTAGTAAAACTTTCATTTTACCTGGGTTGATCCAAGCTGTGCTTCATAGATAGATGGTTGCTAAGTGAATATGCCATTGACCTCACACAACTGAATTGCCTGACGGTTCATGTTATACATCATGATTTTTTAGTATAACCGTGTTTATTTCAGAACAGATGTATACCTTTAAGGGGACACATATTGGATTTCTCTTTTGCAGCTTTATGTCAGGAAAAAAATAACACTGCCTTAAGATCATCAATGGGGGCAGTAAAAGGAAGAAAAAAATATTAGATGTGAAGAAAGACTATTGGTAAATACACCTGCTGCAATTCCTAAGCCAAGAGCCCTAGCAAGAGACACTATTTACTCACGTTTTAGTTACAATTTTAGAAATTGCCACTGTGCTATGTGAAATGCTTTAATACACTGAAAACTGATACTATGATAAGCTTTAGACAATGTACCCTAAAATATAACAAATGCCTTTCAACCTGTAGGTAAATACAGCAACCACATATTGCTTCTTCATGAGAGGGGAGGATGGTAGAAAGGTTCATGAAACTTTAATACTGGTTTGAAAGTAATGAATATATTTACCTGCTGCAAAAAGCATGACAGCAACAGGTCTATAGAAGCGCCTTCGAGATCCCACGCAGATGGAAATCAAACCCACCAGGAATGCAATGAGAATGATGGCAGCACCACCCAAGAGTAAAGCCAGAGTAGCAATCTGCCAGTCTGCAAAGAAAAAAAGAAAAGCATTTCTTTTTTAAAGCAGTAAACTATGCTCAGCAGCAGTCACCTTGCTACAGCTAAACAGATGCGATTTTACTGCATACTAAACATCTTTTGGGATTTGAAATGTTTTGCAACAAAAATTACTATAAATGTCCTTATTCAGAAGTCCCCTATGTTAAGCTAAGCAGTTTTTAGACCATGGGTTTGCCATGCTTTTCTTCCAAGAATTCTATTAACATTCAGACTAAATTTGATGCCCCTTCTACAACCTATTTTCATTATTATTAAATTTTCTATTGAGCTGTAACATGCACAAATCATTAAGTACAGAAAGTAGGGAACTTAATGAATTTTTGTATACACTCATGTAAACACCATCCAGATTAAGATATAAAACATTTCTACCATCCAGAAGGTTCTTTTGTGCCCCTCCACAGTCAATAATCACCCTCCCACCTGGGCGACAAACCAACATTATTTGTGTATTCAATTTGATTGTTCTTAAACTTTATGTAAATGGTATCAACTCTTTTATGTCTGGCTTTTAACTCTGTGATATTTATTTTGTGTCTGGCTCTTATGTCTCTGATTCTCATCCATGTTGTTCCAGTGGTTGTAGTACTTTTTTTTTTTTTTTTTGCTGTTCTTTTAGAAATCCTTCCTTTGCACTAAACACCCCCCCTCCCAACTTTTTATTTGCCTTTCTCTCCCCACTCATGAAAACAACTCCCCCAGCAAATTAGCATCAGGTTGTTTGTTTTTTTTAATCTTACTGTTATATTTACCACCATAGGGATGGTTTCTAAAAATAAGTATTCTCAAGGTGCCAGAATGGACTCTAAACAGCTCCTTGGCTCCTTTCTTCATTCACACATATTAACAGTAAGCATATACTGACCGCTTACTACATGCAGGCCTCTGTACACAGATACTTAAAGAGTCTACCATGCCCTGAATGAAACATACACCTCGCTGAAATGTATTTGTCACTTCTTGTAAAATAGAGATTTAGAACGAGTATGACAGAAAACTGGCCCATTTTCCATTTTATAAGGGTAGAATGTTCTCTAAGAAGTAGAATGAATATATAAAAGCACCACTCAGCTTAGGAAGCATCATAGAAAGTGGTAACAGTGAACATTCTTCTGTGGGACTTGTTTGGAAGTTCCTCTTCTGACCCTCACCTTAATGTAAGTGCAGGAAAGAAAAATAGACTTTAATCCATGGTTAAATTGCAATACAGTCTATCTAAAGTCAAGAACTCATGATATTTTGATGCTGCACTTTGAAATTATTCCTCCAGAAAGCTTACCAAGTGCAATCTTTGCCACTGCAGGATAACAGGCAAGTAGAGAAACCTATAATGCCCTAAGATTTACTTCTTTTATTTACATTTACATAACCCTGCCTCAAGCATTCTTTTCCATATCCCCTCCTCCTAATAAATTCTGGATATATAGCTGGCACTGAACTAGAACTTGCACAGCGTTCAAGAAACAAACAAACAAGGGGAAAATAGAATAAGTCCACACTCCTTAAAATATAAAGATGAATCACCAGAAAGTGGAGAGCATTTTTCATGCCATCTATTTGTAACAAAGCAATATAACTTCAAACAAAAGTATATCTGGCTTTCAATTAAAGTTTAAAAGGATAGCCATACTATGGGTTTTTTTTGTTGTTGCTGTTGTTCCATAAAAGCATGTAGCTTTGAAAAAAAAAAAATAATAGTTCTTACATTTGGAAATCTCTAAATTTCTTTGAAAAAGTTTATTCATAGCACTATCTTATTGTACTTTAACATAACAGAATTCCTCCTGAAAATTTGAAAGTTGAAATTTCTGAATAATAAATTAGTTTTTCATGATTATCCAAGGGTTTGAGGTACAAAGAAAATAATAACATCAATCTATCCAGACATCAATCAAATCCCTGGAGGCTTTAAGAGCCAATGCTGAACATTTTCTTGCTGGAATATTATTTTCATAAAATAATTATTGCTTTTAGTAACTTTCTCCAATTTATTTTAAATAAATAATAATTTTGAAAGTATCAATTTTGTTTAAATCAAGATACAACTAAATATTCACTCACTTTAAAAATATCTTAAAAATAAAAGCACAACAGATTGCCTTTTTCTGATAAGCTCTTTCAAATAGCCCCAAAGGCATAAATTGCCATACATTTGACTATTTCTAATTTTCAATCCAAAATAAAACAGGAATTTTGATCACTTTTCTCTACTTTAAGTATCCTCAAATAGTTAAAATATGTTATTTATTTGGATTTTGTAAAAAACAAGACTAAGGAAAAAAACTGGCAAACTTTCCCCTATAAAGGGCCAGATAATAAATATTTTTGGCTTTGCAGGTCATGGCCTCTGTTATAACTACTCAACTCTACCACGCTGTGTGAAAGCAGCCCAAGACAGTATGTAAATAAACGAGCATGGCTGTGCCAAGAAAACTATATCTACAAAAACAAGTGGGAGGCTGGTTCTGACCCTCAGACTATAGTTTCTGACCTCTGGTCTATGCCTGTGTATCATTTTAAAATGCTAAACTTTCTTCTAGGCCTCTCAGACATAATAATTTCAAAATGAAGTCAATCTGATAAATAGACTAGTACAGGAGTACAAAGTGGTGCTTATCCAGCATAGCAACAGATAACGGCAAAAAAATCCTAATCTCACATAATGTTCAATTTCCTTAACACAGTAATACTTTATTTCATATGGAAAGCCAATAAAATGCAATAGAAGCTACAAGGAGAATAAGAAGTATTAAAAGGGACTAGAACCTAATTAGGAAGAGAACCTCTTACAGCACAGGAAATAGTTTTAAAAAGCAGATGAATACAACCAGTTCTGATTTTCTTCTGTATGTCCTATATTCACTTCAAGTATTGAGGCTGTGGCTAATGAGAAAGTCACTTCAGACACAGTGAAAAAAGAGCACCAATCACCAGCATCTCCACTGTTGTGATATTGCTACCCTTCCCTTTGGGCCACAACCATAGTTATGCCTGCTCAGGCAGAAAAGTCATTTTTATTTTCTGAGAGAGACTAGAATTGGGCCACATATGTCCGCCAGTGTCCTGGCCAGAAGCTGAGGCTGAGACTGAAGTATTGAGGCTGTATCCTTGGTGGACGGTGCCAAGTTTGGGGATTGTTGACATTATAACCATTCGGAATGAATCAGTCAGGCAGGTTGCCCAGGACCAAAGCTTTAACTCACTGACCAGTTGAGTATCAATCAATAGGTTGAAAAAGTGGTTTGATATGGCTACCATAGTTAAGGAGGCTCAGGGCAGTTTTCAAGGTTTAGCACTAGTGTTGCTTTCAGTAAGTAGCAACAGAATCCATTGTCCAAATATTAGGACCTGCCTCACAGATAAAAGTCAGGGACTACGTAGATTGGTCTGATACCATTTTCCTCTTTCTTACTGAACAAACCTAGGAAATGGGGAATAAAACAAACCAAAAATACTTTTACAGATAACTACTAATGGCCATTGGAGAAGGCAATGGCACCCCACTCCAGTACTCTTGCCTGGTGAATCCCGTGGACGGAGGAGCCTGGTAGGCTGCAGTCCATGGGGTTGCTAGGAGTCGGACACGACTGAGCGACTTCCCTTTCACTTTTCTTTTTCATGCATTGGAGAAGGAAATGGCAACCCACTCCAGTGTTCTTGCCTGGAGAATCCCAGGGACGGGGGAGCCTGGTGGGCTGCCGTCTATGGGGTCGCACAGAGTCAGACACGACTGAAGTGACTAAGCAGCAGCAACTAATGGCCATTAACTAATAGGCTGGGATTCCTGTTTACAAAGATATATATTTACTTACCTAGCAAATGTAGATTTAATAAGAATATATACATATAAAATGTTTGGTTATATACTATAGGACTTGGGCAATTTTACATTAACAGCATAATAAATGACCAAAAATCTCTATGCAAATTGCTTTTTCCATTAGAAGGTTTGTACGCCACAAATACTTGCTATCCCACATTCAATATCTGCAAAACAAATTAAAATATCATAAAATTCTCAATTTTCAGCTCCATTTCTTCAAAAAAATCATCTATTTTAAGTTCTCCTAATTGGTTAATTTCTGTATCAATCTTAGTTCCCCAATTTTCTAGCCCCCACAGTATTTAATCAGATGAAGTGTTAAGAGTCCTTAGAGATTTATTACTCTGCATTAGTTTTATACATTCCTATAAATGATAAACTGACGCTGTAGTGGAGCAGTGAGCATAAACCAGCTCTGCAGAACATCAGTGGCCACAGTGCTGTTGCGCAAACTGCAGTGCTCTGGACAATTAAACTTGGTCATTGTTCAATGTCAGGCCAGCTGATCTGAAATCTGAGTCTGGTTTCTAAGACCTGAGAGAACAAGTGATAATCGGTTTTGAGGAAATAATGTACAGCCTTGGTCCATAAACTGGTTAGGTCTCAAACAGGCTGGAAGGGATGTTTTGGAAATGGAAATACAACCTGAAATGAGGCTGCCATTTCAGGTTGTACTTCCACCTAAGAATATTTTGGCAAAACTGACACAGTGACACGCTGCAGGCATTGGCACTGCACCTACAATAGTTAAGGCTAAAGATAAGAATCCACTTCCCTATGAGAGCTTTCTCTAACAGAAAAAAAAAGAAAAGGAAAAAAATAATAAATAAATAAATATATATGTGCGTGTATATATACATATATAAAATACGCACACAATGTTATAATTTCCCTTGTAGTAAGAGAATAAAAATTGGGCAGTCCTTATATCATAACATCAAGTCCAACATTAATATGCAACTCAGGAATTAAATTCAAATCCTCTTTCAAGGTATTTTTATTAGCTGGTGCCAGAGCCTCCAATGTCTATAAATGCTTTAGTATTCTGCAGAATTGTGCTGACTTTCTTAACAGTCTAATACATGAGACTGGCCTGAAATTGCTACTGCATTATGAAAATTCTATGGGCCACATTACAGCTGCCAAATTGGAGACTTCACATTCCCTTGGGGAATTCATGGTCAAAATTTACTTCCGGATTTTCGGGAAAGGCAAAATCTAAATGATGATACACTTTCCACACTTTTTTGAGCCAAGATCAGTGTACCACACCAGTGCCTAAAGCTTTCCTCCACCTGTTTCATTGCAAAACCTTTACCTCATCAAACATTGGCTAATTTATTTAACTCTGTAGGTATTGTTTATACACTGAGATGAGTTCTACATATGTAAATCCCTGAGCACACAATTGTCACTTCTTTAGCAAATTAGATATAATTAAAAAGTAGTGAAGAAACAGATATTTACCCTTATAAATTCAACTCCCACAGCTGGACTGGGTAGTACTTCCCCAAGTGTATTCTAATGTTTTTATGCATGATTCTCACTATTCCTATAATTCTCATCACAAAGTAAAATACTGATTTTAATAACTTTTATAATTACATTCAAATTTTCCAGACAGGCACTTATATATTTACCTTTGAATTCTGCAAAAGAATATTAACCAAAATGGTATCCATAACTGCATCAAAAATCATTCAGTCTTCAACCTAGAAGAGTATTTTCTCCTATGATCTTGACACTGCCTCACAAGTCATCCAGAAGTTCTCCCTAAAGTTTAGTCTGCATTTGGCAGATGAAGTGGAAAACCAGAACCATTACTGAGGGACTTTAAACTTTGTTTTCTTGGCTAAGTTGCATCCTGACCTAAATCCGTCAGCATTGCATTAATTTTCCACTGTTCCATCAGATACAGACACAAACAAAGGCAGCCAAAAGAAGAGTCTGGATTCTAACTTCAAAAATTAAAATGACCATCTCTTTTCTCAAACAACTAATATCAAAACTAACCTTCTTCACATGCAAACAAATATTTATGGCCAATAACTATGTGTCTTTCATAAAATGACAGAGTTTAGACACTGTGTGCAGCGGGTTGCAGAAAGTTAAGTGGAATGTCAGAAAGAAGCACCTACTTTAAAACTCATGTTAATCAAGTTGGCAACAATACGATTTAAGTCTTACTCTTTAGGCCCATTTATGGATTAAAAAAATGGGTCAAAAGTACAGCACCAACCTGATTTTAAACACATAAATGACCCCAAGTAACCATCAAAATATACAATACAACAATTCTAATGACCAAAGTACAGGTCAATTTTACTAACATTTTGGTGGTAATTCTGGTGGTCTAAGAGTGCCAAACAGGCTATCAATTTTCAATCTGTGACAGTTACATTCAAGACTTTTGAGTTGTTTCGTGTTGATGCTTGATGAATACACATTCTTTTTTCTTTATAAAGGGGCACTTCTGCTGCTTCACAGAATTTGGCGGAAATATGATTTATCATCTAAACACCATAACATATGGTGCTTTTTCCCCCAAATAAAACCATTGTATACAGTGCTTAGCAAAAGCCCTACTATTAGAGTATGTTTCAGTATTTAGACAAAAAAGACACTGTTACTGTTAATGAGTGCTGTTTCTTACCAAGTATTATATCAGAAAGCTTATATCTGCATTTGATGGTAACTAATATTAACTAATGGGTACTGGTATTTCTCAGTAGTAATTACTAATGATAGTACATAAACTTGTGATGTATTTGTTACATCAAAGACTTTCCTTCTCCATTCTTTGGAAAAAAAACCTAAGAAAGTTACAATTTGAATAACTTGGTTATCTGGAAAAACAACAAGAAGAAAATCCATGCCAAGACTAGGAGTGGGTGACCTGCCTCTAAGCAACTAAAAAGCTTTTGTGATGGGTTTCTTGTAGCTAATAATAATCAAAGAGCAGATGGAAGACAGACAGCCAGTCACCCATGATCAGTATTAAGACACCCCTAGTAAATATGGAGGAATAAGTTTGGCAAGCTAGTGCTCCCACCAGTTCCCTGTCAACAAGCTTCTTTAGATGAGGGCCCTTCTTTGTCCCCCTGCAAAAGGTGAATTTATATTTATTTTCTCCCTCATACTACTTCGTACATTTATATTATTTCATTAACTTGTTTAAAAGAAGCCATTTGTTTCATTAATCACCTTGCTCTCACCACCAGAAAGACTGGCTGACTTTGTACCAGGACAAAGCCCACTCCCTCCTAGGAAATCAATGACTATGTTTCAACGAAGTTGACTCCTTGGATACATAAGAGGAGATAAGAAAGACCCTCCCCAGGGTCATTTCTCTCTTTAAGTCACCTCTTAGCTCTAGGAATAGACTCCAGGTTGCATTCACAAAGTGCTATGCATGACAATGAACATATGGTTTAAGGACCTTAAAATATAACAGAAAAATCCTTTGATGGAAATTTGAGTTCTTTCGTGCGTGTGCTTTTTCATGCATAGAGACTATGTGACTTTGGGTCCTAACTTCTACTTTGTATCATCGTTTTGCCTAACACATATATTTTATAAAGCTATAATTAAGATATGTGACATTATCTTGAACAAATGGCTCATTAAACTATCATTTTAAATCTCACAACAGTTAATAAGCTGTTAGAGACAAAATAATCTAGATATATTTTTTCCTGGTTTTCTGCGAACCATGGATGCTTCATTTTTGTTGGGGTTATTGTTTTATTAATGAGTCTTTGGTGCCAAAAGCAACACTGCAATAGAACAGAAAATTGATGGTCTACTAATGTCTCAAAAATCCCAAACAAATATAGCAGCAAAAAAGGGTAAAGGTGTCCTTGTCTAATTTTCAAGGGAGATGATCCAATACTTTGAAAAGACTGGTAAGATTTAACTGTCTATGACCTTAGACATGTGAGGATGAAATTCTGCTTAAGGAAAAATCTGCCACTTGATAAATAAGTGTATCTTTAAAAAAAATAAAACCAGAATGCAGTAATAAGTTGATCTAGTAAAATTTATTTGCATATTGTCAATTTAAGAAACTTGCATGGCTAGCTTCCAAAGGCTTTTGGAAGCGGTTTTCAACTTAAAATTAAGCGGTTGTTTTAAAGTAGACGATCGTGGAGAAATTTAAAGAAAAAGAATTTTTTGTTGATTTTTAAGGACTAGCCACAGCAACTGTAAAATTTGATGATAATAAACATCTAAAACCTAACAGACTTAACATATATGAGTCTATTTGAAAACTCTTTAAATTCCATAGGAAAATGAAATCTTGGATGATAAATACTCTTCTAAAAAGTAGGTATCTATTTCACAGTAGTCCTTAACTTCTTCATCCAAAGCTCCATACAGATGTGCTGTGTGTGCTATGTCACTTCAATCATAAGTGTTCAACCCTTTGCGACCCCATGGTCTGTAGCCCCCCAGGCTCCTCTGTCCATGGGATTCTCCAGGCAAGAATACTGGAATGGGTTGTCATTTCCACCTCCAGCGGATCTTCCTGACCCAGGGATCAAACCCGCATCTCTTATGTCTCCTGCATTGGCAGACAGGTTCTTTATCACTGGTGCCACCTGGGAAGCCCTTCCATACATGATAGTAGTCAACAATCCTTCACACACCTAGAGATAGCTATCTGCAATATCACTGGAAATTTTGAAAACCCATCCTGCAAAAATACTACAGCTAAGTACAATCTCTCTATTGAGTCTTTAATATTTTGTCTCACCTCATTTTTTTTATCTATGCAATAAATTCAGTTGGGCAAGATGATTTTAAAAAATCTTTTCTAGTCCAAATGTGCTATGATTCTGTGATTCAACATATGGGCAATTATCAGAAGAATCATGTTATTAAAATAATGAAAAAACAAGCAAACAAAAAACCTCTGCAACTCTCATACCTTTCTAGCACTATAAAATTTAACTACTGTCTGGAATTTTTAACTTTTTAACATTGTAGTGTTCATGTACAAACCATTTCATCAGACTCACACAAAACTTTCTAAAATGGCAAAAATTTTATCATGCAACATAAAGTATCAAATTAAGAAGCCAGATGGAGGCTTCCCTGGTGGCTCAGTGGTTAAGAATCAATCTGCCAATGCAGGAGACACGAGTTTGATCCCTGGGTGGGGACGATCCATTGGAGAAGGGAATGCAACCCACTCCAGTTTTCTTGCCTGGAGAATTCCGTAGACGGAGGAGCCTGGTGGGCTACAATCCATGGGGTCACAAAGAGTGGGACACAACTAAGCATGCACACATGCATTCTCAATCAATCTGATCCTTTTGAGACTATAAACCAAAAATGACTTAAGGTGTTTATATATAGACAGAGAAAAGCATTGTCTGTTTGTAGGCAGGTTAGGTTCTTGAGTCCATTTCCTTCCAAATCCAGAGTAATCCCATACAACTGACTAATCATTAAAGCCATGTGTTGGTTGAGGGCAGTTTTCACTCCAGCCAAACATTATTTATATAATTGATTCAAAGTTCTCAAAGAAAGGAGCTATGTAGTTGTCTTTGTTCTTCAGAGGCAATAAAGAAAGAAGGCAGATTTGTAGTTAGACTCTAGTGTCAGACTAGCAAACGTGGCCCAACAGCATTTCCTATCCTACATGCTTTTCTACAATGTGACCTTGCCACTGCTCCATCAAGAAATAGAACCCAGTTCTCTTCCCCTGGAATCTGGGCTGTACATATGGCTTCTCTGATTTCCCAGGCTGGTTCTGACAGGAGACTGGTTCTTTTCCAACCCTTGCTCTCAGGAAAACTACTCATCCTGTAAGAAGTCAACTGTCCTGAGACCACCATGCTAGACAGGCCAGTCCCAGCTGAGTCCAGCCTCCCAGGCATTCCCACCAATGTGTCAAATCCTGTGAAACTATTTGGAAGAGGATCCTGCAGTTTCACATGTTCTAGTTTACAGCCACTCAAATCTGGAGCTGTGCCCCAGCTCCAAACATCAAAGAACAGAGACAAGCCATCCTCATCATGCCCTATCTTAATTCCTGACCCACCAAAGTCATGGACATTATAAAATAAATGTTATTTGACACCACTAACTTTGGAGGCGGTTTGTTTTCCAGCTTTAATAACTGGAACATTCTTGGAAAAAACCTGTCTCTACCACTGATAGAGAACTTGGTAAATGTACAAAAATGCCTAGCCTTCTTGCCTGGAAAATTCTATGGACGGAGGAGCCTGGTAGGCTACAGTCCATGGGGTCGCAAAGAGTCGGACACGACTGAGCCACTTCACTTTCACTTTCTCAATAATATATGGGGTAGCATTACTTACATTTCAAATTTATTCAGCACTGGGAATAAGTGAGATGTCTGGCCTGGAACAGTACTGAATAAAAGGTAGACAGTAGGTAATAATTTTGTGATTAGGATCAACCAAGAGCACTGTTAAATGCTGGGTAGTACCTTTCAAAATTTAAATTTGAGATGAACAACATACTTAATCATTCGGTGCAAAAAAAAAGTTTACTACCTAAGGAAGAAAAAGTCCTCAATTAATGAAAAAGAATATATCATTTTGGGTTTGCTTCTCTGAATATACGATAAGGAAGAAATGCAACCCTAATGAGCAGGTATGTATGTATGTTTAATCTTCATGGCAAACTATGTGAAGATGTTAAGGAAGTTTTATGAGGTCATATGATTGGGAAGTGGCCAAATTCAGGGCAGTTTGAATCCAAAGCTTCCCTCATGTATTCTTCACAACACTACTCTGCCCTCTTACAGGATTATGCTATAATTTAGGATAGTTCATACAAACGTTGCTGTGATATTCAGGTTATGTAATCCAGGGACTTATTTGGGAACAGTAGTCCATAGGGTCTTAAAGAGTCGGACATGACCTAGCAACTGAACACCACCACCACCAAGCCCACTTAGTGAAATGGTGGAGTACTACTAGATACATTAGTGAAAAGGATTGTTGTTGTGGCTGTTGTTTAGTCACCAAGTTGTGTCTGACTCTTTGTGACCCCATGGACTACAGTACGCCAGGCTTCCATGGCTTACTATTAAACTTGAAAGTGATTCTTCAAATTTATTCCTGACAGCAGGCAAAATCTACTGCTTGAAATATGCTTTTGTTTGTTTTGGTTTGGTTTTGAAATGTTTTATGAAAGGCCAGGCTTCTCAGATATTCATCAAATCCCTTAGCTGACAAAGATTGATCTAAATGGCCCCCTGGAGATTACAATCATTCTATGATTGTGAGCAAAAGAAGAATTATATCTGCCCACAAATTAAAATGTCCTTTGTAAAAGTCAATCTGGGGAACTTCAGAATCTTAGGAGACCTTAAAAGAAAATCACCATGAGGATCTTGAAATGTTATACCTTGTTTTCTCTGGATTATTAAACAAGAAAGTTTCAGTGCTAAGTGCTGCTCTTTGAATAATTTTCCATCAGTCTACGCTGTATAGGTTAAATAAAATTCTTTTGTTCTAGTTCTGTTCTTTTTTAGGAAGCCAGAATAGAGTATAACTGTCGTGACCTCCCCGGCTTGCTGAGCTATTTGTAAACATGCATCAATATCAACTCATTTCAAGCAACAAGCTGAACCTTCCCTGGAGTAAATCATATTGTGAAGTTTTCCAAGGAAAATCAGTTTCCCAATTAAGGTATGGATTCAAAATATGCATACATGATACACATCTGAACTCAGAATCACTGTACCTTAGGTTTTCTAAGATTTGCAGGTGTTTAGACAGGTTTTCTCATAATGCCTTTTAAAGTGGATTTTTCTATCAGTTTTTAAAATATGAGCTGCATACAAAGCACTCTTAAAAGAACCCCTGTCAACTGAAAATAATAATATTCACCTGTTATTAGCATACAGTGCACTGCCATTTCAAAAGTGCCAGTGACTCATGTTACAAATACAGCTATTTTTAGGACAGTGCACGGATGATGTTAACAATATTGTATGAAAAAGGCACTAACTATCTGATCAAGTATTTTGTGGATAGAAAGACAGATAATTGCCATTTGTTATATTCCAAAATTACTCTCAGTAAATTGTGTTCATTTGGCCATCTGCACATACTTGCATTCTGCTTAGTCAATAAGTAACACAGACATCAAAAAAAGCAATCCGACTTATATGAAATAGCTATGTATTTATAAATTTTATAAAAGAAACATAAAATCACCCAAAGAGGTTATACAGTATGTTTGAAGTTAAGTTTAGGCTATCAGCTAAAGTTTAGGCTATCAGGCTTACTATACATTGAGTAATCCTACTTGCACCAAGGATTTCTCTTGTAATTGCTATGGCTGTGAAACTCTAAAAATTATATTCTAGAAAAAAAAGTTATCAAAATTAAATGTGACTAAGCAAATGTCTAAAACATTACTATCATTTAAAAGAATTACTTAAGATGTATCAAAAGACTGCCAAAATCAGAAGTGGGGAAAACCATCCTTAGAGATTCTGTGGCCGACAGCCATGTGAGGACTACCTATTCTAAACTTCCTAACAAGCATACTTGATCTTTTTTCTTTTCGTGTTTTCACTGTGAATGCCAGTCTATTAGCCATCTTCTCATTGGTCTTTTTGGGAAATTTATAGCTTAAAGATGAATGCCTGGGCAGTCCCCCATAAACAGAATTGGGACACCAGAGAAAAAGCATTACGGTTGACCGACACCCACTGGTTCATGCTAGAAGTGCTGACGCAACCTTCAATACACCAGGACAAAAAAGGCATGGTGCTGCTTTTGCTTAAAACCATAAAACAGGTTACAAGCAGTAAACGATGCATATTTGGTACCAAAATTAAAAATGCACCTGTAAAAATAATGGCTGAGAGTAAAGTTTCTGTAAAAACTGGGCCTAAGTAGGACATACTGGCATCAGTAGCAACATTCCTGAAATTTCCCTTCTGTATTTACAAGCTTGCCTCTTCACGGCAGTTTTAATTCTAATTAAGACAAAGGTTTTTAATTAAGCCCTGAAGATGCTGGTAAAGGGCCTTCAGTAAAACTGTCCTTGGTGGTTCCTCCGGAGGTAATTCATTTCGAGAGACAATGAAGTGGATCTCTTAAAATCTTCAGAGAAGACATTGCCCTCCCTGCTTTCGGCTATTCAACACAGCAAACAGACTGAGAAAAGCCGCCTGCCCTTTGGAACGGGCAAGAAAAGAACTGCTCGTTTCACTTCAAGCTTCCCCCCTTGTTTCAGAATACTGGTGAACAGAAGCTTCAAGTCCACCCAACACTGTAAGAAAACCGACTTTGTAAAGTGGAGAGATGGAGCAATTTTCCATATTGTGTTTCCTTTCCTCCTGCACCCTCCCCACCCACCACCGTGGGGAGGAAAAACGAACTGCTACTACATAAAGCAAGTCAAGAACTTGTTTCAGATAGCCTCCAAGCAAACCATCTCCACCACCCCCGTTCGCTTCTGAGGTATACTTTTTTCCTAGGACGAAAACTATTTTCAGGAACGAAAAAAGAAATAAATGCTGGAGTATGAATTTCTGCAAGAGGATAGAATAACGGGCTCGGGGTGGGGGGAATCAAAAACTGTACCAGCCTCTGATTTTTACCTTGCAGAGTCCTATTATCACTATATTTGCATTAAGCTTGGTCTCCCCATTTCCTTGCTTAAAGAGGAAAAAAGCAGAGATAAATGGGTATGGAGGCAATTAAGGAAATTAGCAAACACTGCAGACGCTCAACAAACTCGAGCTGTCTTCTCCCTATTCCCCACATTCCTGGTCGAGAGAAAAGGATATGGGCCTGAAAAGAAAATGAGTTGAAGCTCATTTCTCTAACCTATCTGCAAAGTCTTTATGCAATCAGGGGGCTATTATTTCAGGAGACAGAAAGGGGCAAAAGATTCACGTTGCTAAGGAGACGTGCTGAAGCTGGCATTCCTACATAAATTTCCATTTCTACTGGAGTAGAGAAAGAAAAGATATTCTCTCCAAAGTTTATTTGGATCTCCTGGTTACTGAAGAAAGGCATTTTACCGATTTATTTTATCTTTAGTTGTAAACAGCCAACCCTGAAAGAATTAAAAGACCTAAATGTTGACCTCCCGCTGCCAACCAGTCCCCTCCACAGTGAATTAAGCAACAAAGACAAAATCCTTCAATGGAAATTTTGAGGTAATATCAAAGAAAAAAGCCTTTTGTAAACACAATCAAATTTATGGAAGAAACTAAAGCAAGTGAACTAATTTTACCCTTATAACAAGAAAAGAAAGACAAAAGCAAATCTGATTTTTGTGGCTTTTTTCCTATTTTAACTTGCCTAGAACTTGACACGTTTTCAGTAAAGCTTTATAAACAGTCCCAGAGAAGACATGAAACTGTCACGAAGGAATTTAATGAGTTTCTCAGGGGTGCACGTGTAGGTGTGTAAAATCACAGCCAGGCCCTCTTTTATTCCCCTTTCTCTGCACTGACACCAGCTGCTGAAGAATCAAGATTAGCAAGGAATAGCGGTTTGCAGGAAGAAATCCGAAGTTTGGCAGATTTCTGCTAAGGGCGTAACTGGAGTGCAGGGGAAGGCAATCGGGGCTCAAGGAGAGAGTAAAGCAGTAAAGCCGCCCCCCTCCCCCGGGGACTACTTTCTTCATCCTCCACCCCATCCCTTTACAGCTTTCAGTGCTGCTTGAATAAGCTACAACTTTCCAGGCATCTTGTGAGTACCTCATGCAGAAGAAAACGATCTGGAGGATAGAGAAGGCATTTGGAGTGGGAAAGAAGGAAGAGCAACTCTTAACCAAGCACCGTGTCACCAAAAAAGGAAAGGAAATTAAAGCCTGTCCCTCTTCCAACTTTCCACATCCCTCAAAAATTTAAGGAACTAAAATCCAAACCGAAACTCATTGGGGACAAGCCAGATTAAAGTGGAGGACAACAGACAGAAACGTGGGCACCAAGAGGTAAACTCAGGCAAATTTCTTCTAGAGAGGAGAGTGGGGAAGGCAGAGAGCCCACAGCATCCCGGTGGAGTTGGGGCGCTTTTGCTTTTTTTTTTTTTTAACGGGGGTGTGGAAGGCGTTGCATATTCAACACAACCACACGGTTCTCGACTTAAATGGTAACAATTACCCAGAATAGCATACGTGTTACTCCAGAGCCGGAGGAATGGCCACAGAGGAGAGGGCGTGGGGCATCGCACTGGGTTTGGCGACCCGGACTGGGGAGAGGGGAGGGGTGGAGATCGAGCAGGTGGCTGGAGCCCGAGGATCCGCGAAAGGCCAGCAGGAAGGGAGCGGACTAGGGTCGGGGTACACAGAATGGGGGGTGGAAGGTAGAGGAGGTAGCCGTCCAGGCAGCGGGGCGCGGGGCGGGAGACAGGGGTCGCGGCGCGCCGGGCCCTCACCGCTGCTGAGCGTGGACTCGCAGTGCCAGATGTCCAAGCTGGCGGGTTTCCGGCAGGACTCCCACAGGGACAGGTAGTACTGGTGGTCGGCCGTGACCCAGGCCGGGCTTAGCACGGCCCCCAGATCCAGACACAGCGCCAGGAAGATGCACACCAGCCCGACCAGCTTCAGCGGGGTCAACACCGACACGCGCACCTCCTCCATGCCGCTGCCCGCCGAAGCCATGCCCCGGGCGCCGCAGCCGGCCCGCCCCGCGGGAAACGAGGACGCCAGGCGAGTCCGGAGAGCCGGGAGACTGACCTCCCACGGAGGGAAGCAGCCGAGCCGCCGCGCGCGCGGGGACTCGCTCCCTCGGAGCTCCGCGCGCTTCCCGCCGCGCCGCGAAGGTGGGTCTGCGGGGCGGGCGGCCGGGGACCGGGGACCGGGTCGTAGGCAGCCGCAGCGATGCCGATCCCGCCGCGGACCCTCGCAGCCGGCCCCGCGCCGCGTTCTGCCCGCGCCCGCTCCGCCCCGGCGCTGCCCGGCTCGCTCGCTCCGCCCCGGCCCCTCCCCGGCTGCGGGAGGCGGCGCCGAGCGGGGAGGGGCAGCGGTCAGTACCCAGGCGGCGTCAGGCTCCGGCTGGGCTCCCGGCTCCCCGCGCGAGAGGCTCGCGTCCGCCCCGCCCGTGCCCGATGCGCGCAGAGCAGATCCCCTCTTTCTCCGCCCCGCCTGCGCGGTGCGCGCTCAGCGACTCCTTTATCCTGGTGTGCTGCGAGCCCAGTGCGATCCCTCCGCCCCCGAACCGCTGCGCCGGGCGATTCCTCGAAGCAGCGGGGCCCCCGGCCCCGCCCCTGGCCGCGCTTGCTCCGGGGTCGCCTGGTTTCTCGCCCCCGCCCCCTCCCGTCACGTGGGTTTCCTTTTCTTAGGAAGCTGGGGTGGGTCCTTTTCTAGAAGGCGTCAGCTGTAGATTCCTAGGTTTCCTGGGATGTGGCCACTGGAGCCAAGGGAGGTTCTCTCAGTGATGTAACACGCCCCCTCCCGCCCCGCCAATTTTTCATCCCCGGGATTTGGAACATGGAGAAAAGTGACAAAAGTACTCTTTTCAAACTCAGGATGGACCTAGTCTTGGAGCAAGTCATTCCCCCTTCACCCCCCAGTTTTCCCTATTTCCTAACTTTCCCTGCCAGCTTACCGGCACTTCTATTCTCTGAGCTCGCCTATTTTCGCGCCCCCTAGGAAGGGCGCTTGCTCAGGGAACGAACGCAGGAGCTAAAATGGGAAGGAAAACTTCCACAAAATGTGATGTAAACCTTACTTGCTTACCGGCTGCTGTGTTCTTCGCGCGTTGTCTAAAACCTTTATTCATTGGGCTTTACATTATGCCAAGTTGGATCTGAATCTGTAAATGGCATTAACCTTTTCCTGTGCCCGGAAGACCTGGCCCAGGGCCTGGCATAGGAAAAGTGGGATATCTTTAAGTAATCAATCTATCCGCGTTTACTGTGTGCTTGGGGCTAAGGATTCAATCCAGTTTGACTGGATTTTTAAGGAGACGCCCCCCCCTCCATGAGGAATAGACTCACCTTGAAGTTGAATTTGCAATTCTGTAATTGATTGGTTCAGCTTGTAATGGTAAGTTATCTGTCTCTTTTATCTCTGACTACTTTCCCTTTTTCCTATAAAAGAAGCAATTTATTGAATAGTTCGTTGGGGGTTGGGATGTTCCCAGATCTTTCACTATCTGGGAAAGTTGGGGAGAAACCCAAAAATACTGGTTAAGAAAGGAAGACCGGATATACAGAGTGAGGTAAGGCAGAGAAACACCAATACAGTATATTAACGCATATATATGGAATTTAGAAAGATGGTAGCAACGACCCTATATGCAAGACAGCAAAAGAGACACAGATGTAAAGAACAGACTTTTGAACTATGTGAGAGAAGGCAAAGGTGGGATGATTTGAGATAATGGCGTTGAAACATGTATATTACCGTATGTAAAATAGATGACCAGTTCAAGTTCCATGCTTCAAGCAAGGCACTCAAAGCCAGTGCTCTGGGACAACCCACAGGGATGGGGCGGGGGGAGGGAGGTGGGGGACGGTTCAGGATGGAGGGACTCATGTACACCCGTGGCTGATTCATGTTGATGTATGGCAAAAACCACCACAATACTGTAAAGTAATTAGCCTCCAATTAAAATCAATAATTTTTTTTTTAAATAGGAAGAATGGAAAAATGGAAAAAAATGTTTTCTCTCTTTTAATGAAATATCGTCCTTTCCCTCTGCAGGAGTTACTTTTTATGGGTAACTGGGTTTTTGTTGTTTGCTGTTTTTATTTTATTTATTTATTTATTGGCCACACTGGGAAGCATATAGTATCTTAGTTCCCTGACCAGGTGTTGAACCCTTGTACCCTGTATTGGAAACTCGGGAGTCTTAACCGCTGGACCACCAGGGAAACCAGGGAAGCCCTGACAGTTTCTTTTCTTCTAATCACATTTTTCCATAGAGCTGACTACATTTTGACTGAAGCAATAATTTGAATGTAAGAAACAGTTGAGTTAGTATCAAATGGCTTGAGAATAAGAACCAATCCAATGTGAAATAAAAACCCATGGTTTTCTTACATTTGGAAATGAGAGAACTGGCAACTTCCCCCTACCTCTCCGTCATGATATTTAACTGCCCTTAATGAAGAAGAATGCTAGAGCACTCTGAGCCCCTTAACTTCTAACTTCCAACAGGCTTTTTGGCCTCCTAGCTTTCCAAGGAGAAATAATCTTACATGCTTATCCTTGAAAACAGTTCCTGATGGAACACTGAAAAATTAAAAACAATGACGATTAATAGGGATGACCAGACCTGGGATATTTTTCTGTTACCTGGATATATGTTCGCAGGTTTAAAGTGTACGTTTGAAAATAATATTTTTTAAAAAAAGAAAATAATATTTAAGAATATTTCTGGACTATGCTGTCAAAGTTACCTTTTTTCCTCCAAGTTCTATCACTTTCCCTTTATAAATTCTATTCCCAGTCAGCTAATACTTTTCTTTATCTTTGTTCCATCTAATTTGGGCTTTTTTCTTTCTCTACCCACCTCAGCCCCTAAACCCCATGCTCCTTTTGCTTCGTTTTTCTTTCTGGCTTGGTCTCAACTGCCTACTTGAGTGACTCCATCCTTCATTATACCACCTATGAAATTGTCTTTGTACTCTCTCAAAAGTTAAAAAAAAGAAGGCGTTTTAAACAACAAATAACCAAATTCTCCTAGAATACCCCATTCCTCTTTTAATTATGTCGAATTTACAGAGTATAATACAGCTCAACAATCCTAAATCTTCATTTTCATAATACAAAAAGCTCTCAAGACAGAAGGTTGTTTTTTTTTTTTCCATTTTCATAAGTTTGTAGCAAATTCATTTGGTTAAAAAAAAATACAAACTGATGTGAGGCTCTTTATGGTTTTGGTTTATTCCACTTAGTGTGAATAAATATGGAGCCGAAAACCCTGTTGGGTGTTGTCTAATTTACAGCATATGAGCCACAGTATCATTCAATGATATGAAAAAGGCTGAGTTCCTCAACATAGCTGGCCCCAAAGGTTTTATAGTATTTGGGATGGTGGACCTGCATTTACTCTAAAAATGAAAATAGTGAAGCAGGGATTCTATCAATTAGTAAACACTGAATGAAAACCTACCCCCAAAAAAAGATATCTGGCTGGAAGTGAGATGGGAGGTGACAACCAAAGAATGTGTGTGTGTGTGTGTGTGTGTGTGTGTGTGTGTGTGTGTGTGTGCGCGCATGCACGTGCACGTGCACGTGTATGTGTGAGGGGAGTAGAAACAAAAATTGAGAAAGACCCATTCTGAGAAATGAAACGGGACTACATTGAACTGTGAAGAAAGAGTCCCTTGCTTAGGCAAATTTTCAAGAGAACTGTTAGAAGTGATGACTTTGTTGGCCCTTCATTATGATGCTACACAGACGCCAGAGACGCCCCTCTGTCACCTGAATCTAGCTTGGGCATCATGTCACCATGGTCACCCCTATTCTTGGACCTCAGGGGGGCAAAAGCTAAGGGCCCAAATTCTATTCCACAGTCTAGGAGTTCCATGAAAATTGGAGTCAGAACTCTGACATGTAACTTTGCCTGAGTTATGTGGCCAGGGAAAGGCAGGAAGGAGTCATTCCCAGACTCTGAAGTAAAGGAAGAGATCAGACTCAGGCTTGAAACAGTCAAGTCAGAAAAACAGGCAGCAATGTGTGACTGTTTTAACTTCAAGCTACTTATTTCATAATAGTACCTATGACCATAATAATTTACTTCTGCACAAATAAAGGAAATAAATCATGAAAAGGAAAACACAAGAAGCCACTAGAAATGAAAGATGATTAGTTTTAAAGCAAATATTGATATGTTTATTGTAATGAAAGAAGTGTATCAGATGCCCGGAAAGCAAAAATACAGGGAAAATTAGAATATTTCCAGTGGGATTAATATTAAATGTCTTTTCCATCTTTTTCAAACTTCTGTTTTCTTAAAATCACTTATGGCACAAATCCTACTGCATATTTATATTTTAGTTCCATTCACTCAGAGCTTTGTGGAGAAATGACCAAGTATAAGCTCTTTGAGTACTTCATGCATACTGTGCAAAGTTGCTTCAATTGTGTCCGACTCTGTGATCCTATGGACTGTAGCCCACCAGACTCCTTTGTCCATGAGAATTTCCCAGGTGAAAATACTGGAGTGGGTTGCCATTTCCTACTCCAGGGGATCTTCCCGACCCAGAGATTGAACCTGCATCTCTTACGTCTCCTGCACTGGCAGGCAGGTTCTTTACCACTAGCACCACTTAGGGACTGCATTTAAAAAAATGTTTTGTTTTTTTTAATTAGTTTATTTTCTATTTTTTAACTTTACAATATTTTATTTGTTTTGCCATACATTGACATGAATCCACCATGGGTGTACATGTTTTTTTTAAAAAAAATGTTTTTATTGGTGTATATGACTGCATTTTTAAACTTCTGGTTTCTTTGTTTCTACAACTATAAATTGAACCTTTTGGTTACCCTGGAGCAAATGGATGCCTACCCACATATTCTCGTCCTGGTGGCATTTCAATTACCCTTGGCCATCATCATCAGGATACATCATTTGTACATCTCTCCTGGTGTGCCCCATACTTAAGGACTAAATTGAAATTGGAACCGTGGAAGCCTCAGAAATATTGGGGTAGAATGAGCAGGTTTAGATTATGCTTTGTGAAGCTTAAAGGGGATTAGTGTTGAATCATGACTTGAGTGTTGGCTTAAACACAAATCAAGGAAATTAGAGTAGAGATGGAATCATCATCATTAGGAATCACCCTGGGAAATTGTTCACATTTTCCATTGCTCTCTTTGGAGCTCATAAGCTAAGCATTCTCTGTGACTTTAGATTTTAGTCTAAAGACATCTTCATGCAAGTCTTCCATGGTGGTCCAGTGGGTTTGATCCCTGGTCAGGAAACTAAGATCCCACGTGCTACAAGGCGTGGCCAAAAAATTAAGAAAAAAGCCATTTTTGTGCACTTCTTGCTGAGTTTTCATAGAGATCTTGTACTCTTGGACATTTAAATGAAGATACCCATGACTTGATGAAAAAATTTTAAGAAGTGCCTGCTTAGAACCTCCCCTCCCAAATTAGACTGCAACAGTGTCAGTTTCTCATCTCAAAAATAGTTTCATAATACATGATGGTTAGCACTGTTGTATCCTCGCCCATGTGTTTATTTTGTGTAACATAGATGGTCTCAAAATTGTTGTAACTGGAAGCGCTTCCAAATGCTCTCCTGTTAGGTGCTATATAAGAAAGTTCTCTTTCATTAGAAAGTGTGGATCCCTTCTCTCTTTTGTGGCCTGAAGCACTCACACTCACGATGGAAAAAACTGAACCCCAATTCATGCATCTTAAGTATAGTGATGGCTCAAAGTTAATTGAAGGAAAGGCTGAAATTAAAAAAGGATTAAGTAGAAAGGGTACCTGGAGCAATTTATATTCACACTTCCAAGCAGAATAATGCTGCTAAGCTATTTCTCTCTGGAATTTCCAAAAGGTGGTCTTAAATGTCAGCAATGCTAGGGGATTGAGGCTAGTGGAAAAAAAAGATCCTCCTAGGAATTATATTTCAGTGTAACTCTCACCTCTAGATTTCACCTTTTAAATTTTGCCTGTAAAGTTAGTGAGTAGTACTGCATGACTCATCAGTAGTCTGCCAAAATTCAAAATGTCAGTTCATTCAGGGCCAAACAGATATTGGTAGAAATATCAGAACAATATGAAGATCAGAGCTTTTTGTTATTCCCTGAATCATTTTTTTTAAACTTTTCCTTAACCTATCTGTTTCACATTTTCCCATCTTTCCTTTCAAGCTTTCTGGTCTTCAGTGAACAAGAATAGGTGTTGGTCTGATTCAGCCAGACCAAGGTTAAGATAATCACTCTGGAACCTACTGAGTATATGGATTTGGGCATGCCATTAACCTCAGATCCTTCCTTTATAAAATAGGGTTATACCTACATTGAGTTGTTGTGAGGATTAATGAGGAAATTTATATAATGTGTAATGTCTAGCATACGGTAAGCACTAATCATAATTATTATATTAGCATAATCCAGATGTCAGCTTAAAGCCTACTGGTCCCTAGGAGATTTAGGTAAACTTTGTTTGACTCTAATTTCATGATCCTTGAAAATCCAAAATCCTTTTCTAAATCCTTACTCCTTCTGTTCTCTATATCTGGTTCTGCATCTAGTCAAATGCTCAGTTCTACCCCTAACCAATCTAGATGCAAATATCAGCCCTCACCAAATTTCCAGGGAAAACATATCCAATAGCACTATATAGTTTTGAATTTATGAAAGTTTTCTGACTGCTTGAGACATCATGAGGAAAGGGTGCTACACTGTAAAAAGGAAAGCCTCCACATCTTGCTTACCTCATCAGAACTTGCATCTATCCTCTCTTCTCTGTTCAGTCCCATCCCTTTCTCCTCTCTCCATCTGCTCATTCAGTGGATTCCATCCCTACAGCTCTAAATCCTTACTCTTCAAAGTGTGGTCCATGGGCACCAGCAGTATTGGAGTCACCTGAGAGTGCCAGGAAATGCAGGTCCTGACCTCCCCCCCACACACACAAAGCAACTGAGTCAGAATTTGTAGTTTAGTGAGATCCATAGTGATTAGTGTACAAATTAAAGTTTGGGAAGCACCTGATCTACATCTACTCAGGTCTCTCAGGGCTCAACCTCTCCTGCAAGTAGCTGCATAAAAGCAGCTACTAACAGAATTATTTTTAAAAGCACCTTTTCTTCCTTACTCTTCAATGCATTATGTGGTGACCAGGAGAATGGAGTTTCATTCATGTGCACTTCACGGCAGCCTCTAATTGTTACTGATTTTCACCCCATTGGCAATGATTAGTCAGTGTTGTGTACCTTAAGGGTCATCAGTGCATTTCTGATTCAGTAGTTCTATGTCACCTTTTTGGTGGTTGTTTTTCACCCACGTCTGAAAGCAGTCATTCTTAGTGCGATTCCAGGAGTTGGACATGTTAATTAACTGATGAATACAAATGATGATGCTTCTTCAATTGCACATTAAAAACCAACTTTTAAGACTGAAGTACACTAAGAATGACCCCTGGCTTCTTGTGAATTCACTCTGAGATATTTATTGCAACTTCACATTACATAAATAAGCTGCTGCTGCTGCTGCTACTGCTAAGTCGCTTCAGTCGTGTCTGACTCTGTGCGACCCCATAGATGGCAGCCCACAGGCTCCTCCGTCCCTGGGATTCTCCAGGCAAGAATACTGGAGTGGGTTGCCATTTCCTTCTTCAATGCATGCATGCATGCTAAGTCGCTTCAGTCATGTCCGATTCTGTGCAACCCCATGGACGGCAGCCCACCAGGCTCCTCTGTCCACAGGATTCTCCAGGCAAGAATACTGGAGTGGGTTGCCATTTCCTTCTCCACATAAATAAGCTACTAGGGATCAAGAAGTAGAAGGCAAAAGTTCAATTATCCAAGTCAAAGTAGTTAAGTAGAAAAGAGTAGTTAATCCCCACTGATAAAGCCCATCAAATACAGAGAGTCATAGACCTGGAAATGATATCTGTAGGTAAAGGAAGAGGATGAAGCTGCATTGTCGTAGTTTCAAACTCAGGCCACTTTGACATTTGCTCTCCAAACTCCTTTTAAATTCCTTATCTTTAGCCAACCCAGTTATTAGGTCTGGGAAACTCACATGTACTGTTCTTAATTGAAGAAATGACAAACAAAAAGTGGTGTACCAGTTAACAGTTTTGAGAACATAAACTGGCTGTGGAGTCGAAAGTAAGCTAAAGATAGCATTTAGGAAAGTTTATCCAGGGGACACAGAGAAGGCAATGGCACCCCACTCCAGTACTCTTGCCTGGAAAATCCCATGGACGGAGGAGCCTGGTAGGCTGCAGTCCATGGAGTCACAAAATAATCTGACACTACTTGGTGATTGAGGACGCAGGCACACATTCCACTGTCTCGATAAAGCAGGCCAACTGATGCCCAGGGCATACTCAAGACTCAGAGCTACTAGGTTAGTCTGTTATAGCCCCACTCACTGTAGAGATGAGTGCTTACCAATAATTATTTGTTTGTTATGATACCTGTTTATGGTGCTTACCCACATTTTGGTAATTGTCAAATTAACTATGTATGGGAGAAGCAATGGTAAAAAATTGAAAATAATTAAACAACATTCTAGCTGCAATTCAACTCCAGAATAACTCCTAAGTGTCTAAGCTCTCTTTGTCCTTAAAATAAAACCAGAAATATAACCCAGATAATCACATATTTTTGAAAGCTGTTATTAGACTTCTAATAAGGAGTCTTATTCAAAGGAAATGTCTTGGATCTATACCACAAGATTGGTAAATAGGTGCTCTTTTATGAGAAGATCCCATTTTACTTGGAAGAACAAGGGCTGAGAATGAGTGTGACATTAAAAATACATACTCATATGCACACACATATATACACACAAAACAATAAAGTTGGAACCCTAGACCAGGATACTTCTTTGTCCCACAAAGGATCCAAATCACCAAAGGCGTCACCTCAGTAGAGGACGAAGAACCATCAGACCTCAGAAAACCCAAATCCAACTGTGACTCCATTCGACAACACCATAGCATTAGAACCAGACTCTAGCTCTTTGTGTGGGTCGATTCTGGGAGAAGAATTGACCATGTAAATTCTCCTTTTCTTGATTAATGCAAGCTAAAGCCCTAAAAAGGGAAAAATTGGACACAATGCCAGTAAAAAGATGTGAGATTTTAAGCAATCACCTTGAAAAATAAGAGATATAACCTTGTTTATGTCCCAATGCACTGAAAACGGTCATAAACTTTAAACCTCATTTTAGGAGATATTGTTAGATTGAGTATTAAATGATTTAGTTATCTTTTCAAGGCAAGAAATGCATTTATTTAATATTTGTTTTTTTTGCAAATGTAAAAAATTAAGATTCCAGACTTCTTGGTGGTCCAGTGGTTAGGAATCCACCTGCCAATGCGGGAGACACAGATTTGGTCGGGGAAGATCCCACTTGCCATGGAGCAACTGAGCCCATGCTCTAGACCCCACGCTGCAACTACTGAGCCCATGCGCTACAACTACTGAAGGCTGCACACCCTAGAGCCCATGCTCTGCCACAAGGAAAGCCACCACAATGAGAAACCTGCATGCCACAATGAAGAGTAACCTCAGCTCACTCTAATTTCGCTTAAGAGGTACATATCCTAGAAAAATTCTTTATAGTTGTAATATTAACTTTATTGTTCTGATATTGCAGTTGGACCAATATTTACACTCACTTCCATCCAGGTTACTTGATTTTTGCATCACAAAAATGATAAGGATATGAAGTTAAAAAGCTAAGCTAAGGAACATTCCATTGTACATATGTACCACATCTTCTTTATCCGTTCCTCTATTGATGGACACTTGGGTTGCTTCTATGTGTTGACTATTGTAAACAGTGCTGCAATGAATTTTGGGGTCCACGAATCCTTTCACACCATGTTTTTCCCCAGATATATGCCCAGGAGTGAGATTGCAGAATCATATGGTAGCTCTATTTTTATTTTTTTAAAGAAGCCCCCATACCGTTCTCCTTAGTGGCTGTACCAATTTACATTCCCACAAACAGTGTAGAAGGGTTCCCTTTAAAAAGAAAGAAATAACGCCATTTTCAGCAACATGGATGGACCTAGAGATTGTCATACTGGGTGAAGTAAGTCAGAGAGCGACAAATATCATTGTGATACCGCATATATACTTATATGCAGAATCTAAAAAGCAATGATACACATGAACTTAGTTATAAAACATTAACAGACTCACGGACTTTGAGAACATGAACTTATGGTTACCAGAGGAGGAAGGTTAGGGGGAAGGGATAGTTAGGGAGTGTGGGATTGACATGTACACACTGCTATATGTAAAATGGATAACCAACTAAGGCCACTCACTGTTTAGGAGGGAGCTTTCACAGGCTCTCCCACGGCCTAAAGTTCGTGGATTATTTCTCAGCTAAAAACATAATTTTAGGATTCCATTGAGTTTGTGTACATTATTCTAACTTTATGGAGACATTACTGGCATGGGTGAGGTGAGGATAGATATTGGAGCTCAGTTTAACTAGGTCCCTAGAAATGACCATAAATATTGTTAACTATTTCCTCTACTCTAGAGAAGCAGGTCTACATCTTATAGTCTACCTCTGAGCAAAGTACCAACTGTAAAACTATTTTTCTTCATAGTCACATTTTATATTATGAAATATAGCATATTTGAAAAAGGGAGATATATCAATTTAATCAGTAGCAAGTTACCTGACACCATATTTAGGGTAAATAAATAAATAAACCAGTCAATCCTAAAGGAAGTCAGCCCTGAATACTCATTGGAAGGACTGATGCTGAAGCTCCAGTACTTTGGCCACCTGATGTGAAGAACCGACTCACTGGAAAAGACCCTGATGCTGGGAAAGATTGAAGGAAAGAGGAGAAGAAGTTGACTTCTTCTTGGTTAGATAGCATCACCAACTCAATGGACATCAATCTGAGCAAACCCCAGGAGATAGTGAAAGACAGGGAATCCTGGTGTGCTGCCATCCATGAAGTCACAAAGAGCTGGACACAACTTAAGAGACTGAACAACAACAACCAATATTTAGAATTGAATAGTAGCAACGCAGAACCCCATGTATTCTCCTCACTGGTCTTCCCTTCCTTTCTTCAGCCTAAATACCATGGTCCAAAAATTTATATTATCCTCTTTCTTTTACTTTACATTTTTACCACATAAATAATCTAGTATTTAGCTTTATCACATTTAGTGCTATATGAATAAAATCCTACAGCATGTCTTTTTCTGTGACTTTTTTTTTTGAACTGCGTGAATGCCAACACATGCAGCTGCTATTCTTTCATTTTTTTCTCTGGCATAATATTCCACTGCATATTTATACAATGAATGAATATTTGTTCTTCTGTGGAATACCATTTGGACTGATTCATATTTTGCCTTTAAGAATAGTGCTGCTGAGAACATTCTGTAAGCACTGCTTAAGGCCTGTGTGCAAGTGTAATGTGTTAAGGAGTGGAATTGTGGGTTGAGTATGCACTTGTTTACTTTTATTGGATTTATACTTCTACCAGCAGTGCATTAATATCTGCATTAAAACCCAGACATGATCACTGGTTGACCTGCAAGCTGGACCCGGTTCAATGAAAGACTCCTCACTGACCCCTGGTGTCCTTGGACTTAGGCCCACTGTTCCATGCTAGGAGCTGTTTCAAGGACAGTCTTGAGAGAGCAATGTGTTGTTGAGATCATTTGGGTGGTATATGTGACTAAACCCTGTTAAAGCTTCTGTATAGACTTTTAAGATTCTGGTGGTTAAATGCAGAGATCTGCTCATCTTGCAGCCACCTACCAGTATGGATTGGTCAACTCCTTCAGTCTCTCCTTGCCCTTTGTGAACAGGGTCCTGTTTGCAAACTAAAAACAAAATATATTTTCTGCTGCTCCATCTCTTCATGAACACTTGAAATTTCTGAGGCAACCTTGGAAAAACACATCAAAACTGTTCAGCTGTGGGAAGAAGGAAGAAAGCACTGATTGATACTTCTTTTTTTTTGCACTGTTGGCCAAGATGAACTCTAAACTTTAGTGTTAGTTACTCTGTATTTTTACGTTTCACATGCATAAATGCAAGTGGGCTCATGTAGGTAACCCTGGCCAACCCCTTCCAGAAAGGGACAGGTAGAGGATGCAGCCCCAGGAGAGGTAACTCCTGAAAGTAACTGTGAACAAACTCATTAGAAGAAGCATGGAAGTGGTTGCTGCAGCAGGAGATAAAATAAGAGTTAACACACAAGAAGTTTTATAATTTTTGTAAGTTGTTGTTCTTGTAGATATCCTTTATCAAGTTGATAGTTCCTTTTCTAGTTTTGTCAGCTTTATTGAAGTAAAATATGCACAAAGTAAAATTCACCAATTTTAAATGTGCAATTTAATGATTTTAAAAATTTATTTTTATTGAGGTAACATTGGTTTATAACATTATATATTTCATGTGTACCACATTATATTTCTACTTCTATATAAACTACGGTGTGCTCACCACCAAAAATTTAGTTTCCCTTCTTCACCAGAGTTGACCCACTTTACCCATTTTACACTCTCCCTCTTCCCCTCTGGTAATTACTCTTGTGTTCTCTATAGCTATACATTTGCTTTGTTCATTTTTTGTTGTTGTTGTTGTTGTTTTATATTTCACATGAGTGAAATCACACTATTTGTCTTTCTCCATCTGACATTTCATATAGCATAATACCCTCACAGTCCATTCATGTTGTTGCAAGTGGCAATATTTCATCTTTTTTATTGCTGAGAAGTCTTCCATTGTGTATATACAGCATATCTTCTTTATGTATTCATCTGTTGTTAGGCACTTAAGTTGTTTCCATATCTTGGCTCTTATAAACAATGCTGCAGTGAACATAGGCATGCATCTATCTCCAACTATCCCACTGTGAGTATTTATCCAAAGAACATGAAAACACTGATCTGATTTTTGACTAATGCATATATTTGTGTAACCTCTACCATTATCATGATATAAAACACTTCCATCACTCCAATATGTTCCTTCGTGTTCCTTTTGCAGTCAATCCCTCCTTACCCCAACCCCACCCCTACCCCTGTCACCTAGGCCTTTGCAATTAATTGCTGATCTGCCTTCCATAGTTAATGATGGTTGGTAGTTTAATCACTAAGTCATTTCTGACTCTTGTGTTCTCATGGACTGTAGCCCACGAGGCTCCTCTGTCCATGAAATTCTCCAGGCAAGAATGGTAGATTGGGTTGCTGTTTCCTTCTCCAAGGGATCTTCCTGACCCAGGGACTGAACCTGTGTCTCTTGCACTGCAGGCAGATTCTTTATCGACTGAGCTACCAGAGAAGAGGTTAATGATTTCCTTTTATTTCTAGTTCTCTAAAAATTCTTATTAGGAAAAGGTGTTGAATTCTATCAAATGTGTTTTATTGATCTATTTACATGATCATTTTTCTCTCCTATAGTCTCTTAATGTAGTAAATTTTATTAGCATTTTTAGTAATATTAAAATAACTCTTGGGATAATACCAGTTTGGTAATGATGATTTTTTTTTAACAAGACTATATTTAGATTGTTGTTAGTTTGTTGAATTGTTGTTAGTTTGTTGATGAGTAGTGCATCCATGTTCATTCATGACTTGTTCCTATAACTTTTCATAGAGTTCTCTTTGGAAGAAAGTTATTATGCATAGTCCACAATTAAGGAGTGGAGACTTATGCTCTCCCTCCTTAAAGGAGGAGGACTTACATAAATTATTTGGAATTCTTCTGCACAAGAGATTTTTTCTTCTCCCTTAACCTTTTTTTTTTTGGCCACACCTTGCAGCTTGCAGGATCTTAGTTCCCCAACAAGGGATTGAACCTGGGCCCACAGCATTGTAAGTGCCAAGTCCTAACTACTGGACCACCAAGGAATTCACTAATTATTTATTTATTTATTAATATCACTGTGGACTCATGTATACTTATTTTATATTTTGAGTTATAATTCAATACTATGTTATTTATTTTGTTACTCAAATGCTAGCTTCTGTGTTCCTTTGGCATACCCAAACCATTGAACTATTTTGGTTTTGTTTCATTGTTTTTTCAAGCACTTTCTTTCTGGCATTAAATGGTTTATTGTGTACATTTTCAAACCTAGTCCTAGAATCAGCTATTTCTCCAAGGAGCCCAGTTCTATAACTTTTTAATACACTATTTAAAAGTCGCTATTAAGGTTATTATGTCATCACCAAATGAGCTGGAGGAAATATTCCTTCTTTTCCTCTACTGGAAAATTTGATTATTGGAATTCTTTGTTATTTCACATTTTCTGCATCTTCCCTGCAAAGCCATCTGGTTCTAGTGTGTTTTCTGATAGGATAACTTAAACTATTGATTTTGTATTTCATGAGTTTCTGTTTGTCTAATTGAACCAGTTTAGATAGGTTACATTTTTCTAAACAGTTTTTTCCCATTTCACCTAATATTTTAAATTTGTTAACAAAATTATTCAGAACATGGTTTTATCTTTTTAATCACTGTATTATCTGTAATTGTGTCATCTCTTTCACTCCTAATATTGCCTCCTCTATTTTGTTTTATTTATTAATATGATCAGAGATCTGTGCAAGTAATTAGTCTTTTCAAATAATTGTTTTGTGGGGATTTTTTGGCCTCGCTTTTCCTATTTTATTTATTTATAATCTTTATTATTATTCCTCACTGTTTTGGGGAGGTTTATTATGTCATTCTTTTTTTATTCTTAGGTTAGATGCCTGGTTAATTAGTTTTAAATGATTCATCTTTTTGAATAAACATACTGAAGGCTATAAAGTTCCTCTAAGTACCACTTCAGCTATATTCCACAAATTAAATATGTGTGATTTTGTCACATAGGTTGAAATATTTTGTAATTTTATTGTTATTTTTTATGACTTAAAGATTATATTAAAAAATACTTTTAAATCTCTAGATTCCTTTGTTCTTTACTCATCCAACCATTATTTGTCACAAAATACCAGGAACTGCTCTAGTCACTAACCATATGATAATAAATAAAGCAGAGTAACAGTTACATACTCTAGGAGTTTACATTCTAATGAAGTGAGAGAGATTATAAAATAAATGCTGTTTTAGATGGCATGAAATGATTTAGAGAAAAATAAATTAGGGAAAAGGGATAAAGAATGAGTTACGGATAGGGTGTTGAAGGCCTCAGTGAAAAAAGTAATATTTGTAAGGTGACTTCAGGGAGATGGAGAAAGTGTTAAAATATCTGCAGGAAGGAACCTGACAGAAGAAGGAACCAGTGTACAGTTCAGAGATTGAACTAGGCTTATTGTATTAATGGAACAGCCTGTGTACCTGGAACACAGTGAGTGAGGAAGAGGGGAGGCGATGAGATTGGAGAAATAAAGCCAGCTTGAAAGGGTAGGTATATAGGCCTTGTAATCTACTGTAATGACTACGGATTTCAGCTTTCACTTATAGTATGATGTGAATTCATTGGAGAAATTTGAACAAAAGTATGACTCATCCAGGTTAGGTTTTCCCTGGATCTTTGGGGTAGAGATGAGAATAGACTGAATAGAAACCAAAGGGAAGCGAGAAGACCAAAAAAATGTATTGCCATTCACTTTATAGATTAGAGTATGGTCAATTTTCATAATGTTCCTCAAGTTCTTGTAGAAAACATGTATTTTTCAGTCACTGTATATACAATGCTACATATACATTCCTTAGATCAAACTTGTTTATCGTGATGTTCAAGTCTTCTCTATTTTGACTGAATTTTTATCTGCTTAACCCATTAGTTACTACAGATGTGTTAGTATCCCAATGTTATAGAATTTCTGTAGTTTTCCATTTAATTCTGTCAATTTGTACTTTATATAGTTTAAGGCTTAAATATATAGTTAAATATATAAACTTATAGTTTATATAGTATTAAGCCCCTGAGTTAAGAATCATTATCTTCTGGCAAATTGAAACTTTTGATCAGTATGTACAGCTCTCTTTATCTTCAATAATGCATTGGTCTTAAAATCTACTTGGTTTGCTTTCAAATATATTGCTGCTAAGTCGCTTCAGTCGTGTCCGACTCTGTGCAACCCCATAGACGGCAGCCCACCAGGCTCCACCATCCCTGGGATTCTCCAGGCAAGAATACTGGAGTGGGTTGCCATTTCCTTCTCCAACGCATGAAACTGAAAAGTGAAAGTGAAGTCGCTCAGTCGTATCCGACTCTTAGCGACCCCATGGACTGTAGCCTACCAGGCTTCTCCGTCCATGGGATTTTCCAGGCAAGAGTACTGGAGTGGGGTGCCATTGCCTTCTCCCAAATATATTGAGACCACCTTTGTTTTGATTAGTGTTTGCCTGGTGTGTCTTTCTATCATCTGACATTCAATCTTTCTGAATTTTGATGATTTAGATAGGCTTCATGCAAACAATATAAGACTAGATTTTACTTTATTTTGTATATAGCCTGGAAACTCATTGTCTTTCAAATATAGAGTTTACTCTATTTACATTGTTAATCAGTTCAGTTCAGTCACTCAGTCCTGTCGGACCCTTTGCAACCCCACAGACTGCAGCATGCCAGCCTTCCCTGCCCATCACCAACTCCCAGAGTTTGCTCAAACGCATGTCCTTCAAGTCTGTGATGCCATCCAACCATCTCATCCTCTGTCATCCCCTGCTCCTCCTGCCTTCAATCTTTCCCAGCACCAGGGTCTTTTCTAACGAGTCAGTATTTCGAATCAGGTGGCCAAAGGATTGGAGCTTCAGCTTCAGCATCAGTCCTTCCAATGAACACCCAGGACTGATTTCCTTTAGGATGGACTGGTTGGATCTCCTTGCACTCTCAAGAGTCTTCTCAAACACCAGAGTTCAAAAGCATCAATTCTTCAGTGCTCAGCTTTCTTTATAAGTCAAACTCTCACATCCATACATGACTACTGGAAAAACCAGAACTTTGATTAGACGGACTTTGTTGGCAAAGTAATGTCTCTGCTTTTTAATATGCTGTCTAGGTTGGTCATAGCTTTTCTTCCAAGGACCAAGCGTCTTTTAATTTCATGGCTGCAGTCACCATCTGCAGTGATTTTGGAGCCCAAGAAAATAAATTCTGTCACTGTTTCCATTGTTTCCCCATCTATTTGCCATGAAGTGATGGACTGGATGCTGTGATCTTTGTTTCTTGAATGTTGAGTTTTAAGCCAACTTTTTCACTCTTCTCTTTCACTTTCATCAAGAGGCTCTTTAGTTCTTCTTCACCTTCTGCCATAAGGGTGGTGTCATCTGCATATCTGACGTTATTGATATTTCTCCTGGCAGTCTTGATTCCAGCCTGTGCTTTATCCAGCCTGGCATTTCTCATGATGTACTCTGCATATAAGTTAAATAAGCAGGGTGACAATACACAGCCTTGACGTACTCATTTCCCAATTTGGAGTCAGTTATACATTGTTATACAGTTTTACATTGTTATAGGATTAATGATATATTAGAATTAATTTCTGGTGTCTTTAGGTATTCATTTTGTACTGTTTATCCGTTTCACTGCCATTGTTAATTTTTCTTGTTTTTATTATAATCTGCCATTAAGTCATTTTGATATAACAAATATCTAAATATCTAAAATATCAGGGGCTTCCCTGATAGCTCAGTTGGTAGAGAATCCACCTGAAATGCAGGAGATCCCGTTTCGATTCCTGGGTTGGGAAGATCCCCTGGAGAAGGGAAAGGGTACTCACTCCAGTATTCTTGGGCTTCCCCCGTGGCTCAGCTGGTAAAGAATCTGCCTGCAATCCGGGAGACCTGGGTTTGATCCCTGAGTTGGGAAGATCCCCTGGAGAAGGGAAAGGCTACCCACTCCAGTATTCTGGCCTGGAGAATTCTGTGGGGTCGCATTCCATGGGGTCGCAAAGAGTCAGACATGACTGAGCAAATTTCACTATTTTAGATATAATACCCTATTTCTTTTGGTATTTATTCTAGCTACTTACACATGCATACTTTATTTAGTCTCTTTCACATTTTCCAACTCTTTGTCTCTCTCAGCTGGTTTCAGGAGAGTTCTTATGGATCCATCTTGCATTTCTTCTTTTCTCTTAAGCTCTTTAATTTGTTGTTTAACTCACCATCAAAATTTTGATTTTAATTATTTTAGTTTTCATTTCTACAAATCTCTTGATTCTATTTTAGATCTGCATTCTTATTTTTTATTTTTCTTTATCTCTTATTTAAATTTTTAAACCTCTATTTCATGTTTTGAATTATATGAACGTGTTAGTCACTCAGTCGTGTCCAATTCTTTGCTATTCCATGGACTGTAGCCTCCCAGGCTCCTCTGTCCATGGAATTCTCCAGGCAAGGATACTGGAGTGGTTGCCATTTCCTTCTCTAGGGGATCTTCCTGACCCAGGGATCTAACTCAGGTCTCTTGCATTGGAGGCAGATTCTTTACCATCTGAGCCACAGGGAAGCCCAATTTTGAAATATATAACCATAGTTATTTTACATTCTGGTTGTAAGAATTCCAATATTGGAATTCTTTGCATATTGGGTTCTGCCTCTTATTTATGGTAACTAGTTTCTGTGGCTTTTGTATTTTTTTTTTCTGTGATCTCATGTCCCTTAGATTGTTATTTTGGGGAATTATTTGAGGACTGGGTTACAGTTGTTTCCCCCAAGAAGGATTTTTTTTTATTCTGCCAGTCATCTAGGGGTCCAGAGCTTATCTTAAAGGCTTCTCTTGAAGTTTCTGGTTATGTGAATTTGGGCTACAGACATATGTGAGGACTGCTTTTGTTAAATATTCTCAGGGCAGATTGTATTCCCCCTCCATACAAGGTGAATGTCAAGACAGGCAACTTGACTTGTTGTCCCTTTGGTGTGCCAGGTTTACTTCTCATTACCATTATGTGGAACATCTGTCCTTTCTGGATCCTGGCTTTAACCTGAGAGTTGTATTAGACTCCAGCCTTGGGCAAGCCTTAGGCTCTGCTCCTGTCCCTGTGACTTTCATAGCAGCAGAGAATGCTCTGTTCGAGGTCACGGAGGTTTACAGATGCCCTGAGGATAAAGCTTACCTTTATTTCTGTTACATCTTGGGATTTCTATTTTCATTTTATTTTATTTTTTTGTCTTTTGTCTATTCTTTATTTCTTGCTAGATCAGTGGTAACATTTAAAAAAGATGTTTACATTCTATGCTACTTTTTCTTATTTTCCTTAGAAGAAATGTTGAAGGTCTCAAGTCTGCCATACTGCTTCAAATAAAAGCCACTTTACACATGCTCTCCTTCCCTGTATGTATATTGTTTTTCTCCTTTATGTATTTCATATGTAGATATGAAATATATAGTTTCATTTTGATCCCCTGCCAAAAGATTATATCCTACAAAGAAAGAGATAACTGTGGTAATAAGTTTAACCTGATAATTCTTAGTAAAAATTAGAGATAACAATATTTTATTATGTCACAGGAAAATATCCAATTATACTTTCACCTGTGTCTACTAGAAATCAGCAAAATATTAACGTAGTTATTAGTATAAAATGTGGACAACCATTTTTCAAATTGGTAGTCTGAAAACTAGAGGTAAAAACCACTCAGTTTATTCTCTATTTTAATGTTACATTTCTTCTCATTTTCTCTGAATATACCAGGAAATTGACAGGTAGTGTGACAGAGACATGGAGAATACACTATTCTGAACTTTCTGATTTCTCCCTAGCCATTAATTTCCATTTCAACAACTATGGAATACTTAAAAGCTTATGGAACTTTTTATACTTAAAAGTTTATGGAACTTGATTATCAAAAATTGGAAACTTAAAATACTGACGATAAGCTCCTTGACAAAGAGAAGCTTATTTTCTATTAAGAGGTTGGAATAAAAGAAAAGCAAAGTATTATCTCTATATTCAAGGATCTCACTGGGTGGTAGTTCAGCCTAACCAACATAAACATAAATTATATTGGTATAATGAATAGACATTTATAAACAGCATTAAGATATCACATGGGAAACATCTCTGATCTAATATCAGAGGACTGAAGTGTTGAACCATGATGTACTTTGTAGAACAATGGGAAATTGGGTAGGGGAGAAATGGTGAGAGCTCACCAATTGTCCCATCTATAATTTATAATCTGCTTTGTAATTAAGTTAGGCTATATGACAGGTTCTGGTAAATGGACAATGCATGAAAGTAGTGTAAGTCTCTACTTAGCTAAGGCAGTCAAGAGTGGGGGTGCCTCTTTCATCCTGCTTTTCCTGCTGACCTAGCCTGTATGGTTCGGATGGTGTGGCAACAATATGGAGAAGGGCTGACCAGTCTTCATTAGACATCACAAAAGTGAAAAAAAAAATGTGTTTAGTTATGAGATATCTGGCTATAGCTGCAGGTAATGTTAATTATCAAGGTCATAGTTTGGGATCCGCCAAGTCAGATCCCAACAGTGGGATTTGAGAATGAGTGGTTTATTTGGCAGGTGACACCAGGACATACCAGTGAGAAAGTAAGATGGTGAGGTGGTGGTGGTGGTGGTGGTTTAGTCACTCAGTCGTGTCCAACTCTTACAACCCCATGGACTGAAGCCCAGCAGGCTTCTCTGTCCATGGGATTCTCCAGGCAAGAATACTGGAGCGGGTTGCCATTTCCTTCTCCAGAGGATCTTCCTGACCCAGGGATTGAACCGAGGTCTCCTGCATTGCAGGCAGATTCTTTACTGACTGAGCTACAAGGGAAGCCCCAAGATGATGATGAGATGATCTTAATAAAAAGTTTGCTTTCAAGTAGTTGCTATGGGTAACCTGAGTTTCATCCTGCTGGAGAATTCTGAAGGACAGTATGGACTATGCATTTCAGAGTTATTCCTAAGTGATTACTAGGGGATGATGGGAGTGTGAGTTTTTATGCACCAGCTTCTGTTAGTTATTGATTAAAGTTTTCTCCTGGGAGGTGTTGATTTCCCAATACTTTCTGCCTGACATACAGGTGAGAAAATGGGCTTTGATGGTCAGAGAAAGCTCTCAGTCAAAGAAATGCAGGTGGGCCCAGCATGGTTTCACTTGTATGAAGGCACAATACAACATGCCATATCCTGGAAAGTGTAATGTGAGAGGCTATAAGGCATCATATAAAGCTGAACAGATAACATGGCATCCAATCTTGGAGGCTCTTCTTTGCCATATGAGGACCTTTTGTCTTTCAGTCTTGTCAGTGGTAGAAATGTAGAAGTGATGTGGTCAGATTTGTACTCTTGACTGGTCACCCTAGATGGTATTTGGAGAATGGAATTGAAGTGGACCAATTCAGTGATTGTTATAGCTCTCCAGTGATGAGACCACAGGAGTTGAAGCTATGACAATGGTAACAGAAATAAAAGCTAACATTATTTAGCTGTCAGCCTGGTGGTGCAGTGGTAAAGAATCTGCCTGCCAAGCAGGAGATGTAAGTTCAATTCCTGGGTCGGGAAGATCCCCTGGAGGAGGAAATAGCAACCAACGCCAGTATTCTTGCCTGGGGAATCCCATGGATAGAGGAGCCTGACAGGTCCATAGGAACACAAAAGAGTCGGACACACTTTAACAACTAAACAACAACAACAAATGTGCCAAATATATAATTTTTAGTGTAATAAGTCATTTAATACAAAAATCATATGAATGGAAATTATTATTATGTGCATTTTTAGGAAACTACAATGGAGATAGCTTAAGTACTTTGTTGAAAATCAGAGTTAAGAGTTAGATGAGCTTGGACATAAACCCAGGATGTGTTGTTCCAGAGTTTACATTCTTAATAAGCTCAACACTGGCTGTTGATAAAAAAAAGAATAGATTTGTTTACATTATTTGATAAAATAAGCAAATCATGGTGATTTTTTCCTAAAGAAAAGGAAAATGTGAAGGATGACTCTAACATTTCTACCATAGGTAAAAGGTTAGATGCACATTTATAAGCAGTATTTTTAAAAGAGAAAACTCTTCATTGCACAAAATGTTGCTAAGAGACATTTAACAACAAAAACAAAAAGCTTGTGGAGTTTATTTTATCCCTATGGTTGTAATAAAAGAAATGAACCCCTGAACCACACTAATTTCTTCCAAGAAACTGGTACACTAATTTGGAGCCAAAGAGCTAAAATATGAAATAGTTCAATGACAGAGAGAATAGTATTTTGTTTACTGGCAAATTGGCAGGTAGAGTCTTCTGACCTAGGAAAATGGTCCTGTATGCAGGAGGGGCTTATTTTTTGTTATGATGTGAAAAGCAAACCTAACATGAATAAGGTTAGTAGCCTTATTTGTAATGATCATTCCACACGGATTTAAAATTTTAAGTATATTTCATAAAGATAAAGATGTGCCACACTTCAATATTCTTTCTCTAAAGATGGCTCAAATTATATGGAATTTGATCTTAAATATTACTTTTGGTGGTACTGACAGCCAAGTAATCACTATGAGTATTGTGGTTCTGCTGTATAGACTGAAGGTAATAACCATTCAGTCTTTATTTGAAAGTACATTTCTTCAGGTCAGTGCTCTAAAATATATATTTCACAGGCTAGGTGAGTGCTGTAGGAGAAACTTGTTAAATGTTAGTAGGAACTACAGTTGACCCTTGAACTGCACAAATTTGAACAGTCAAGGTCCACTTATACATGGAATTTTTTCACTAAATGCACATTACAGCACTACACAATCCATGGTTGGTTGAATCCAAGGACACAGAACCATGACTACAGAGGGCCAACTATAAAGGTATACATGGATTTTGGACTGTGAGGCTCAGCACCCCTAACTCCCATGTTGTTTGAGTCAACTGTATATTCTCTTTTAAGAGGACAAATAAAACTGACAATATTCTTGTTGAACTAATCTAGTTATAATTATTTTAATTGTGATAAAAAAACACATAACATAAATTTAACATCCTAGCCATTTTTAAGACACAGTTCACTAGCATTAAGTATATTCACTTTATTGTGAACCAGTTAGAACCAGACATGGAATAACAGACTGGTTCAAAATTAGGAAAGGAGTACAACAAGGCTTTATGTTGTCACCCTGTTCATTTAACTTTTATGCAGAGTACATCATGTGAAATGTCAGGCTGGATGAATTACAAGCTGGAATCAAGATTGCCAGGAGAAATATCAGCAACCTCAGACATGAAGATGATACCATTCTAATGGCAGAGAGTGAGGAGGAACTAAAGAGTCTCTTGATGGAGGTGAAAGAGGAGAGTGAAAAAGCTGGCTTGAAACTCAACATTCAAGAAACAAAAATCATGGCATCCGGTCCCATCACTTCATGGTAAATATTAATCGAAGGGGAAAAAGTGGAAGCAGAGACATATTTTATTTTCTTGGGCTCCAAAATCACTGCTGACAGTGACTGCAGCCATGAAATTAAAAGACGTTTGCTCCTTGGAAGGAAAGCCATGACAAACCTAGATAGTGTATTCAAAAGCAGAGACATCACTCTGCTGACAAAAGTCCGTATAGTCAAAGGTATGGACTTTTCCAGTAGTCATGTACAGATATGAGAGCTGGACCATAAAGAAGGCTGAGCACTGAAGAATTGATGCTTTTGAATTATGGTGCTGGAGAAGACTCTTGAGAGTCCTTTGGACCACCAGGAGATCAAACCAGTCAATTCTAAAATAAATCAATACCAAATACTCATTTGAAGGACTGATGCTGAAGTTGAAGCTCCAATACTTTCACCGCCTGATGCGAAGAGCCAACTCATTGGAAAAGACCCTGATGCTGGGAAAGATTGAGGGCAGGAGGAGAAGGGAGTGAAAGAGGATGACATAGTTAGATAGCATCACTGATTCAATGGACATGAATCTGAGCAAACTCTGGGAGATAGTGAAGAACAAGGAAGCCTGGCCTGGTGCAGTCCATGGGGTTGCAAATGGTCAGACACGACTTAGCTACTGAACAAAAACAACAAAATATCCTCTTTTGAGAAATATCCATTAATGTTCTGTTGAATTTTTAATTGGGTTATGTTTTGTTGTTGAGTTGTAGTTGTATCTATATTCTGGATATCAATCCTTTATCAGATATATGATTTGTAAATATTTTCTCCCATTAGATGTGTCTTATTTACTTTGATGCACAAAAGTTTTAGTTTAATGTCTATTTTTGCTCTTGTTGTTTGTGCTTTTTGTGTCATATTCAAGAACTCATTGCCAAGTCTAATGTCATGAAGCTTTCCAATGTTTTCTTCTAGTTTTATAGTTATAAGTCTTATGTTTAGTTCTGTAATTATTTTGATTCAACTTTTGTATATAGTATAAGAAAAAGGTCCATTTTCCATTTTTGAATGTGGATATCCAGTTTACCCAACATCATTTGTTGAAGAGACTGTCTTTTCCCCATTGAGTGGTCTTAGCACCCTGGCTGAAGATCATTTGATAATATATGTGAAGGTTGATACTGAGATCTTTGTTCTAGTCTATTGGTCTATTTGTCTGTCTTTATGACAGTATCATGCTGCTGGTTTTATTACTGTAGATTTGTAATATGTTTGGAAATTAGGAAGTATAATGCCTACAAGTTTGTTCTTCTTTCTTAAGGTTGTTTGGTTATTTAGGGTCCATTGAGATTCCATAAGAATTTTAGGATATTTTTCTATTTCTGTGAAATAAGTACTGTTGAGATTTGTCTAGAAATTACATTGATTAGGCAAATCACTTCAGATTTTATGGACATCTTAACAATATTAAATCTTCCAGTCCATGAACACAGAGTGTCTTTCATTTATTTGTGTCTTCTTTAATTCATTTCAGTAGTGTTTTATAATTTTCAATGTACAAATCTTTCATATCCCTGTTTAGGTTTATTCCTAAGTATTTTATTCCTTTTGATGGTATTGTAAATGAAATTGTTTTCTTTATTTCCTTTTCAAATTATTCTTTATAGTATATAGAAATGAAACTCAGTTGTTTGTGTTGATTTTGTATCTTGCTACTTTGCTGAATTCATTTATTCTAAGTTTTTTGTGGAATCTCAAGGGCTTTATACATAAAAGACCATGTCATCAGCAAATAGTAGATATACTGAGTTTGAAATGTCTAATTGTCTGGGGTCCTGATACCATAGTATTGGCTGTAAAAATTTATCAATAAATTGATAGCTATTTTTTTCTATTGCTCTATCCAGGGAAATAAGTACTTTGAGATTTAATTTCAGTGACTCAGAAGAACTGACATCAGACTGTATCCAAATAGAAATGATGTGTCATTTCTATTTACTGATTCTAATTACTGACATTTCTATTTACTGATGCTTTTGCATCAATAAATAGAAGTGAAGTTCAAGTTCCGTATCCCTCAAGGATTATTTTTTACAGCACTCTGTGTAGAAAAACATTGCGTAGTATGAAAGAAAATGTCATCACTGCTTCAGAAAGAGATTTTTAAGACTTTATAAATGAGATTAATGGTTAGCCAAGAGCAGTATCATCTCACATTTAAGAAAAAAATGTTTTGTCCATAGCATTATTTTAATCCTCACAACACAGCCATAGAAATGGCCATTGTCACTCCCCTTTACTAAGTTAAAGTATGTTAAATTTTTAAGTATTCATTTGAGCTTATTTTACATTTCCTAGTCTTTTCTATTTATAGAATAGTTGCAAACATTCCTAGCTTATGAGTCTTTTTGAAATTTCCACCAGTAGAAAACAGTCACTGTTTTCATGTAAATTTTAGGAAACTGGTATAATCTATCCAGAAAACAATCTACTGACTATAAAAATAAATATGTAAGCAGCGATTTGCAGATTATGAGCCAACCATCCATTGAATTCCACAAGCAGTCAACAAAGAAACACCTGCATGAGAAGCACAGCAGGAAAATAGGCAGCAGGTGCCACACCCCTGATATTTGCTTAGAGTAAAATAATCTCTGGCTCCATTGAGGCAGAAAGAGGGTGTTCTTTCTTGAAGCTGTTATTTTTCTGTTCTCTAGAGTTATATCTATAGTTTATTTATAAATGGATTAAGAATATCTCCACATCTTAACCGACACATTTTGAATACCTATCAGTCTTTCAAATTTACTAAAATTGCTGCTTATCTACTTACTGGCTGACTGATTACTTGTGAAACTTTATTTTCTGTCATTTAAGCTTTCAGTTTATCTTGGAAAATCATAATAAAAAGAAGGCAATATTTACAGGACAATAGGATTTGAATTCAAAATGACCATCTCAAGCCATGACTCTTCTGCTAACTACCTGTAAGATCTTGACTTAACCTCACAGTTTATTTCTTATCTGCAAAGTAGGGTTGCTGTGATTATTAAACACATATGGCTCAAGATATAATTGCTGAATGTATGAAAGTGAAAGTCGCTCAGTGGTGTCTGACTCTTTGTAACCCCATGGACAATAGCCTGCCAGGTTCCTCTGTCCATGGAATTCTCCAGGCAGTTCTACTGGAGTGGATAGCCGTTCCCTTCTCCAGGGGATCTTCCCAACCCTGGAGTGGGTAGCCATTCCCTTCTCCAGGGGATCTTTCCAACCCAGGGATCGAACCCAGGTTTTCTGCATTGCAGGCGGCTTCTTTACCGTCTGAGCCACCAGGAAAGCCCAAGAATACCTGAGTAGGTAGCCTATCCCTTCTCCAAGGGATCTTCCCAACCCAGGAATCAAACCAAGGTCTCTTGCATGGCAGGCGGATTCTTTACCAGCTGAGCTACCAGGGAAGCCCTGGCAAATATATGCATATGCTGAAAGTATGTTAGGTGCTATTTTATGCTAAAAATACCTTAGGAATACCAAGATATAATATTTGATTTGAAGTGTTCCTTAAGGATCACCTATCACAAGCCTATATTTAGCTGGTGAGGAAATTGAGTAAATTGTTGGCGATTATGAAATTACTGGTGACAGAATTAAAGTTTGTATCTAGATTTCCTGATATTCAAATGTTCATAGACATTTTTTAATTCTAGTTCTTAAAGATAATTTTTATTGCATAAAAAGGAAAAAGAAATTGTTGAAAGCAGTTCCTGACTACTCATGGCAATTTATTAGTTGTAATATTATTTTCATGAATAAATAATACAATAAATGAACATTACAGTAACTCTGGATGTTAGTTTTAGCATGGGATAAAATGACCAGATGGTTCATTTCAATGTAAAAATACTATCCTTGCTTATTTTAAGACTTTTCAGAATCTAAAAGAAAGTACTTTCTTCTGATTTAGGAGGGAAAAACACAGCAAAAGTGCAACTGTTGAGAGTGGGCAGGACTGTGCTGGGATAAGGCTGATATTAGAACATCACAGAATTTTATCTTGTAACAAATAGGGGATGGATCCATCCTGATTTTTCCATTGAAAAAGTAAATCCAAGCAATAAAATAAAGTATTTCATATTATTTTGAAAAGCAACGATTTTTGTATTGCTTTATCAAGTATATATACTTGCTCATGTTGATTACAAATTCAAAGCATACATGTATGTATGTATTTCACTTTGCCTCATTTAGATCATAGACTGGTACTGGTTGCTCCAGTACCATCCTTAAACTAGGTGCCATTTACATTACTGAGCATATTACACATGCTAAGCTAATTTACCTTTAGAGTTATCCAATGGGATATGTATCATCTTCACTTTTGTTTGAAGTTGAGGCTCATAGTAGTTAAGATGTTTATTGATACTATGGAATCAAAGTTTCGTTCTCTTTTTGAAAATATTGGGTTGTAATTCTGTGAGGTCAGTGTGCCTCATTTAGGCCACAGGATAGTCTAGCAGAAGCCTCACACTAACTCCCACAGGGAGGGTCGTGGATTGGAGAAGAATGAGGGTTGATGTTCAGCCAGTAAGAACCAATTGAGCTAAAATGACTGAGTTTTTTGTTTAATTTTTTTGGCTACACTCCGAGGATTGTGGGATGTGAGATCTTACTTCCCCAACCAGGGGCTGAATTTGCACCCCTTGCATTGGAAGGCGGAGTCAACCACTGAACCACTAGTGGTTACACAGGCTTTCATTTACCCTTAGAGTTCCCTGATGGAATATGTATCATCTTCAGTTTTGGTTGAAGTCCATCAGGGAAGTCCCCTAAAATGACTGTTAACAGTTAGAAAGATTTCTCTCCTACATGCCTTGCTCCAGCCTGCCTGACATCACTTTACCTAGGAATTCATAGATTTCTCCACAAACCAGTAAGGCAGAAAGCATAGATTTCTGCCCTACACCACAAAGGGTTCCTGCATCCTGCTGAGGGCTTTGCCCAGCAACAAAGAAGTGAGGGTGGGGAACTGGCTATCACCTGCTTTCTCATTCCATTGGTCAAACCTACCTGGAAGCCCCAAGAACAAGGGAGTGTGTGATATGCAGCTTGTAGGGGTCAGCATCCTAGGACACAGAACCAAGCAGGGCAGGAGGTGAGATTGGATATGGGGCAGATGGAGTGTAACCAGCATGGCAGTGGAATGGAAGATCATTACAGGAATTAAAATGAACTCTAAAGAGATACATAAATCTGCAGTTCTAGCACAGCTGAGTTTATGGCCCAGTGTTCATGTCTGGTGTAGCAATGCTAAATTAAGAGAAGGAAAGCCAAGGATTTGAGTTTCAACTTTTTCAAAGGCTAGTAGGTTTATGTTGTAATTGTTTCCCCTTCTGATCTAAAGGCCTCTGTATTAACCCTTATGGCGTCTATGTAGATGCAGGGCCCTGAATTTGTCTGTCATTCTGCAACTGTTGCAAAATGTCAATACTCACTTCACATTTACTAACAGTCACATTGTTGAAGTGGGAACATCTGCTGAGGAGAAGGATTTATGACAACAGTCTTTGGAGTTAGACAGTGGGACTAATGGCTTTCCAGAACCCTGGGATGCTGAGTCATGGGTATTTTTTAGGGCGACCTCTTTAGGCAGACCTTAGTTTCTCTTGCTGAATAAGTAATGTGAACATGTTCATGTTCAGTTTTGTTCAAGGGACAAAATATCTAGTATTTATAACCACCTTTTAAATAGAAACATATAGACTCTTACATTAAGTCTTTTAGGAAGATGATGTAAGCATGATTATAAAAGAGCAGTAATATAAAAGCCTGAGTATAAAAAAGCCAGAATTTGAGGGTTTTTAAACCCTGATAGGAATTTACTTGTACAAGAGTATCATAGGAAGCTGTATATGATGGAAGAAAGTTGAATTCAGTGAAAAGCCATGTAAATGAGCCTTAAATGAGCTCCGTGTTACCTATGCCATCACTGTACTTCCATTAAGTTCTGCATAGTTGTCTAATTAATTTGGAAATTATGTTATCTTCCTGCTTTAGTTTTCTAGGGCTGCTGTAACAAAATCCACAGACTGGGTGGCTGAAATGACAGAAATATATTTTCTCACAATTTTGGAGGCTAGTTCAAGGTGTCAGTGGATTTGTTTATTCTGAGCCCTCACACCTTGGTTTGCAGATGGACACCTTCTTCCTGTGAATTCACATGGTTATCCCTCCATCTGTGTTGTTTGTGTCCTAATCTCTTCTTATAAGGACATTAGTCATATTGGATCAGAAACTGCCCTAATGGCCCCACTTAATTACCTTTTTAAAGACCTTATTTCCAAACACAATCACATTCTGAGTTTCTGAGTTACTGGAGGGTTAAGGCTTCAACATATAATTTTGGAGGAAGGAGACACAATTGAACCCATAACACTCCATGAGATTCATTATCACTTTTCTGTAATACTCTTAATAAGCTGTATCCAGTAGGTACTGCATAGTTATATAGCAACAGTATGGCACATTTTAGTCTATGCAATGCCTATTCAATATCCATTAATCTTTTCCTTTTCTTCAGACTACTGAGATATTCCTTCACATATCCACCTGTTTATGAAATCATTGGTACCAAGAGGTAAGCCTGTATTGACTTAGTTCAGTCAACATACTCCATCCTATTTGGCCACAGCCACTGGTGCAGTGCTGGACATATGATCTATGCCAAGCGAGTTACTGTGAAACTGTAGATTTCTTCCTTTCACTGTGGCAGATGTTTTTTTTCTTCTGAATATGGACAAGAAATCGTGTAACCTTTGGAGTTTTTGACAGCCATCTTGTGACCTGGATGGAAGCCAGATCTAAGATGATGCTGCAGAAGGAGAGAGATGAAAAGGATTAGGGTTCTTGAAGAACACATTGATCTACTGAATCAAACCATCCTTGAAATTCATTCCACAACAGGACTTTCCAGCTTTGTAAACCAATACGTTTCCTTTACAATTTGAGCCATATTTAGCTCATCTTTTTTGATACAAAGCAGTGATGCTTTGTGCTTTCTGATCTTACAGAGATGACCTCCTGTCAAATCAGCAAATATTTATTGTTCATCTGCTGTATGTGTGCCAGTCACTCTATTAGGTATGGGGAGAAAATGTTATACCAATTAGATAACCTTTGCTTTCTTGAGACACAAACTTTCATTAAATAATCACACAAATAAATATATAATTGTAACTTTGAATAGCATAATAAAAGAAATATTTATCGTTGTTGTTGCTAAGTCATGTCCGACCCCATGGACTGTAGGTCACCAGGCTCCTCTGTCCATGGGATTTCTCAGGCAAGAATATTGGAGTGGGTTGCCATTTCCTACTCCAGGGGATCATCCCAAACCAGGAATCAAACTTGCATCTCTTTCATTGGCAGGAGGATTCTTTATCCCTAAGCCATCAGGGTAGCCCATAAAAGAAATATACTCAAGGTTACAAAAGACTATAAAAGGAGGAGCTCACCTAGTACTCATTCTACTCAAAGTTTCTATAAGAAAGGGCTATTTACCCTGGAATTTGGAAGAAGAGTACCAGTTAACTAGGTGACAGAAAGAAACATCGGAGACCAAGTTTTGAATCTCAAAGAAAGAAGGTATGCATTTAAGAAACTAAATGAATGCCAGGTGTGGTTCACACAGATTAAGTGGGGAGAGGATATGGCATGATTCTTTCAAAACAATGCTTGCTGCAGGAGCTGAGGTCTGGAGCTTCCCTCAGGCTATTTATAAACAAATTGGTGGTTTAGTCGCTAAATCAGCTCAGACTCTTGCAACTCTTGCAAGCCTGCCAGGCTCCTCTGTCCATGGGATTCTCTAGGCAAGAATATTGGAGTAAGTTCCCATTTCCTTCTCCAGGGGATCTTCCCGACCCAGAAATCAAACCCCGGTCTCCTGCATTGCAGGCAGATTCTTTACTGACTGAGCTATGATCTTTACTCCTGATAAACAAATTAACTGCCATTATTTCATCCTGTTCCGTATCTCATAGGTGAGACAGTAGAAACTCATTATAAATTTCATGCTGAAACCATCCTGGACTTTTCTTTCTCCACTTTACCTGGAAAATTAGGATTATTCAAGATATATAAGGATTAGTGCAGCATTTTAGTGTGTGCATGCATGTCTGTATGTGTGTGTTTATGAATGTGCATGTATTTATGAATGTCTATGTGTCTATATGTGCATATTTATTAAAATATGTGTGTGATATGTGTATATATTTATGAATGTGTATGTGCGTGTAGCAGTGACTAAGTAGAGGCTTCGTTTTTGTCCATGCTATGGGACCAGGCCTAGACAAATATATATACCTTCAGAATCCATTATTATAAAGGGATTTTCCTCCAAGAGTGTCAAAAGGTTAGCTTAGGATAAATGGAACATTTACCAAATTCTTCAAAGTTTGTTACAAACATCAGCATCAGCCCTTTCTGGTTCCTTCTCTCTGACTCCCAAAAGAACATTTTAGACCTATTTTTCTGCCAAGAGTCAAGTTCCAAGAGCAGAGAGAAGTTATGGTTTGAACAAAAACTCTGAACTGACCCTTTGAGTACCAGACACTTTATTTTTAAAATATTTCTTCTCTCAAAGAAATCAATTTATAGACTTATTCTTCTGTATTAGAAAATATCGGAAATATTTCCCTCCAGATTCATTATGCAGAAGGATGTCAACAGCACAGTGTGACGAATATGGCAGAAGATTCAGGAAAAAGAACTGTTTGAGTAGACAATATTAGACAGCACCTTTACAGATAGTTACAAATCATAAATTTAATAACAGAGGATATGCTTGATAAAATATTTTCAGTTATTATATGCTATGAAGTAGAAGGAAATATAAGAAGTCATGCTTTCTCTTAAGTATGTTATGTTTGTGAGTCATATAATACAACTGTGATTGCAATTATGCAGCTACAAAGTGAGAAATGTCAAGAAATTCTGGCAACCCCCAGCAGCCAAGAAGAGGTATAGAAAGAGTCCTCCTCTAGAGACTTCAGAGAAAGCATGGCCCTGCTGACACTTTGATTTTGAACTTCAAGCATTAAGAGCTGTTGTTTGAAGCCACCCAATTTATCATACTTTGTTATGGCAGCTCTGGTAAACTAACAGAAGGCCCTATTGTGAAGTTCATGGAACATCAGATTTATAATTGATTCAATACACTGTCGACCAGTATCTCAAAAGGATTCTTAAGTCTCCTTTGAGATGTTGGAAGATGATGTTCTGTAAGAATGGATTCTGATGAACCAATGAATTTAGGAAGTATTTCATATTTTGGGCTTTCCTGGTGGTTCAGACGGTAAAGAATCTGCCTGCAGTGCAAGAGAAGCGGTTCAACCCCTGGGTCAGGGAGATCGCCTGGAGATGAAAATGGCAACCCACTCCAATATTCTTGCCTGGAGAATTCCATAGACAGAGGAGCCTGATGGGCTACAGTCCATGGGGCTGCAAACAGTTGGACATGACTGAGTGACTAACGCTTTCCCTTTTCATATCTTAGTTCTAACTTAAAAAGTCACACTAAGTTTTGGGGGTATCAAAAATTATGATAAGTAGAGAAATGGACTTTACTCTGTTTACCCTGAATTTCTCAAGTGTATTTGACCAAAGATTCCTCTTTTCATCAAACAGCATGTGACATGTCCACAGACAAATGTGTTCTGAGAGTCTTGGGTCAGACATGCTAATGTAAGGAAGGACAGGTCCTTGAAGGAGTGTTATGATCAAAGTTATATTTAGGAAAAAGATTCTGCAGATACAATGGAGAAGAGAGGAGCTGGAGGCAGGAAGGGTAGATCTGAGTGGAGAGGAGGGTGGTGAAGAGAGAAAGATTAATGCTAAAGAGAAAACCAAGGGAGGAGGCACAAGGAGTAGAGATGGTAGACAGCTTTCTCCTATTTACAAAATTAAAATTATAAAGTATTAAAATTATATTCTTTTACATGTAGAATTCCTTTTGTCAAATTTTGGATTAGTGTTCTGTATGGTATGGTAGGGACTTCCCTGGTGGCTCAGACGGTAAAGAGCCTGCCTGCAATGCAGGAGACATGGGTTCGATCCCTGGGTTGGGACAATCCCTTGGGAAAGGGCATGGCAACCCACTCCAATATTCTTGCCTGCAGAATTCCATGGACAGAGGAGCCTGGCCAGCTACAGTCCATGGGGTTGCAAAGAGTCGGACACGATTGAGCAACTAATACATATACATACACAGACACAGACACACACACGTAATACTGTAGAAGTTTCCTTATTATTTTATTTCCTTTCTTTGATTTGTTTATTTTACTTGAATATATATAATTTTTTTTTTTACCTGAGTGTGGTATTGCTGATTACACATGCTCAAAAATTTAACCAATGACTTAGTCCCTGAAAAAAGCAGATGAAAGGCATGAAGGAGAAGAGGTACTATCAAAGTATTCTTAAATTCATTAAATCTCATTTCTGACCATGGCTAAGGAGTAGTCAACCTCTAAGCAATCCCCTCACACCACCCTCCACCTCCAATCCTCAAGTGATCTGCGACTGCTTGACTTCTTACCCTTAAGAGAGGACAGGGAGAAGTTTCCTTCTCATCCAGTTTCTGGAAGGCTTATTATGTACAATGGATTTTCAATGGCAGAATTAAGATTACGTTTCTATTAAGAGGCCAGAGAGGAGAAAAATGCCACATATGGTTGGAAATTTCCCATTTTCCAATGGAAGGTGACGTTTGGTTCTAAGTTAGGTTTAATGTCAGTAAATTAGCTTGATAGGTTTATGTGCAAATCTGTTATAAACTCCTTCCTACTATATCTCTTAAAAATCTATCTAAAATTAGTACCAGAACATCCTAAGCTTCAGTGGCAGGTAATGCTCCAGGACTTTTGTTACCACTACACCTTGGCCTACTGCTCTGGCTTGAGTGCTGTAGATTTGTTCTATTCCTACTTGAGGGCAAATCTGAATAAGAAATGGAAGTTGCATTTTGAATTGAGGTAACATTTGGGAATGATTTAAGAAACTTGATTAATGAGAACACAGACTTTAAAGATTCAGGCATTAGAAGGTTTGTTTTTTACCATTTTCATATTTTAAACAGGTTCTAAATAATGTTCTATCAAACTGTTATAAAGCATTTATAAATGGCAATGCATAGAATTATTAACATGTCTATTGATCATGATAAAACACTTCTTACAATAAATTATTATGGAAAAGGCAGTGCTATTAATCATTCATTAAATGTTAATAACATTTATCAATGTTTATTTCCTTTACAATGACAAGAAAAATAGGTATTTCATATTGAAAAACATCAACTGAAGTAAAGATTTTATTTTTTCCAGATATGACTCTAGACTGAAACAGATTTCTGCCTTTTAAAAATTCTGGTTATTGATATTAATGTAGATGAAAAGAATATGTTTGCATTTTTATAAGACACCCAGTCTCTACACTAAAGAAGAACTGTGTGAGAATATAAGGAAACAAATTAAAATTGGATTGTGCAGTATAATTTTAGAACATTATTTGTTTCCCTCTGTAAGGAAAGTGTCTCTAAATATTCATGTTCTTATTTAGTATATTTATGCCATCTTCTGGTGATGATCAGGTAAGTTAGAAATATTCAAGTTAATAAGTCCTGATAGCATCAAAATAATTTGGTATTTCCAAACAGAATCAGTAACTGACATTCTTTAGATTGTGTTGTTGTTGTTCAGTTGCTAAGTTGTGTCTGACTCTTTGCGACTCCATGAACAGGCTTCCCTGTCCTTCACTATCTCCCCGAGTTTGCTCAAACTCACGTCCATTGAGTCAGTGATGCCATCCAACCATTTCATCCTCTGTTGCCCCCTTCTCCTCTTGCCCTCAATCTTTTCCAGTATCAGGGTCTTTTCCAATGAGTCCACTCTTTACATCAGGTGGCCAAACGGAGTCCTGCAAAACTGAAAAGGAGTCACAATAGTGGTTCTCCTTAGTAAATGGATTTACAGTAATTTGACATAATTACAATAATTTGACCATTCTGTTAGTCTGCTAGTCCTAATATACCCGAATGGCTGGTAAATAAAATCAGGACTTTGATTTTTGAGGGGATGGAGAATATTGTGTTGTGAAACCATACTTGATATGGTAGGTGTGAATCTATTGTACATTTTCGAGTATGACAAAGTCTGGTAACGTTTTCCTGCAGTCTTCTTTCAGAAAGCGGGCTTTTCTTGTGTTAATGCTTGGTAAGAGTTAAATCTCTAGACAAGAAAGTAGAACCTAGAAGCAAAGTCAAATTTGGGCCAGAAAAGAACCTCATTTTGGACTTTGCTTTGTTGAATTTAGACCTCCAAAAATCTAGAATCATGTATAAGCTCTTTTTCATGAAAGACATGAGAGATTTTGCTTCATGAACAAGCTATGACAAATTGAAGCCATTATATTAACCTTTAATAAAGACAACAATGCTGTAAGATATTCAGAGATGAGTATGGTGGCTCTTAGGGAGTTTCTCTGCTTGTTTCTCTTCCAATCTCTATTTCCACCCTGGCCGATATGGTAGTCTCTATAGTAACTAGCGGGGCTTCCCAGGTGATGCTAGTGGTAAAGAACCTGGCTGCCAGTGCAGGAGATGTAAGAGATGTAAGAGACACGGCTTTGATCCCTGACTTGGCAGGATCCCCTGGAGGAGGGCATGGCAACCCACTCCAGTATTCTTGCCTGGAGAATTCCATGGAATTAGGAGCCTGGGGGGCTACTACAGTCTATAGGGTAGCAAAGAGTCGGATGTGACTGAAGCGACTTAGCATGCACACACTCATAGTAACTAGCAAGAAACACAAAGAGAAAATGAATTTCAGGAAGTATTTTGGAGCTTTGATATACAGTGATGATTGTCTTCTAAGAAATTCTTACTTTAGTATTATTGGAAGTTTCATTTTAACAAGAAGATCATAGTTTTCTTCCCTAACCTAATTGTTTTTTTCTAAGAATTGCAGACATGGCTGGAAAAATAAGTTGGAAGTATGGAGAGGTGAAGTGAGATTTATAATACATTAATTCTGGATTAATATAACTGTAAATTTAGTTCCCTGAATAGAAATCTGTGAATTGGAAAAGCTATTACTTGAAATGGGCTTCCCTGATAGCTCAGTTAGTAAAGAATCTGCCTGCCTTCATATGGGCACAGATTGGTGAAATATGAATGGAATTTTGATTTATCTGTAAGCATAAGGTCTGCATGCTTCCAATTAGATGTAATAAAGTCCTCAACTCTTGGTTTAACATTATTTAACTAATTTGTCATAAGTTTTAAGATGCATATATTTGCTGATATGTCAGTAAAAACATACAAAATAATGTTTTTATTATGACAAATTTAACTATTATTATTGAATGCTTACTAATTTCTAAGCAGTACACTAGGTACCTTAATACATTATTGCATTTCATTCTAAAAGCAATCCTATTACCAATTATTATACCTACTGCAGGCATAGGTTACATAGGTTTGTCAGAATAAGGATCTATTGGTTCTATAGATATGACCATAGATTTTTTGATGGTAACCAAAGTGATCAAAGAATACATATTTGATAACTGTCATGCAAGTAGCAAATATCCTGGCCTATTAGTAGATAGTTTTTTTTTAATCAGTAGGCATAATGGAATATTTTCATATTGTATTATGAAAACATCTTCCAGAAAATATGAATGCTCTGTATTAGAAAAAAAGAACAATAACATACAATGAACATACTAAAACACCAAAGTAATCCCATTTTAACGTATCAGAATAGTATTTCATAATACCATGGCTTATACCAGTCACTGTTCTCATTTTACATTTGGAGGTATACCTTCTAAATATTAATATATAGATAAATATATATTAGTAGCTACATGTAATATGTGCAGATTTTAATTAGGGCCATATTGTATCATATGATATGCTTTTAAAACTTGCTATAGCTCTAATAAAAAATATGTAACTAAAACTTTAAAAAAGTTAATATATGGTTTACTTTTTATGTATACTGAGAAATTGCTTGAACCACAATTTTTAGTGGTCATTTATATTCCACCATGTTAATTAAGGGATCTGTTTTTGTATATCTAATTTATTTTCTGATATTTAATTTATTAAACCTGAATTTGTAAAGCTTATCTTCACAATAAATCTGAAATCTCATATCTATATGGTACTATATATATATAAGGTGTATATGTTTACTATGTAAAATGTGATGATTGAATCACAATATCTTTCATTAAGTAGGATGGCATAATTTTATTTGAAATAGAAATGTGATCAACAGTTTATATCATATGTGTTGTTGACTAGTCCTTTTTTCTGTCTCTATCTTTTAATTAATGTAATTAGACAATTTATATTTAATACAATTACTGAAATATTAAGGCTTAAGACTGACATTTTCTTTCTTGTTTACTGTTTGTTTCTTTTTGTTTTCATTAGTTTCTTTTGCCTGCCTTCCTCTTGTATGCTTGAACATTTTTTAGAACTCTATTTTCACTAGTCTATAGTGTTTTGAGTCTTTCTCTTTTTATAGCTTTCTGTTGTTACTCTATGTATAACATTATATAGAAATATTATCAGCCATATTGGTGCTGACGTTTTACCAGCTAGAGTCAGGTATAGAAAAGTTGCCTCTCTCTGAACATTTTTTCACTCACATCTTGTATAATGTATGCATTTCCATTATACGCTGAGTACCATAAAAGACAGTCTTATAATTTTTGCTATGACCCCCATGCATAATTTAGAAACTCAAGAAAAGAGGTAAAGTCTATTATATTTACCCATGCCTTTTCTCTTTTCATTGTTACTTCTTCCTTCCCGATGTTTCAGATTCTTTTTTTAAAATTCCCTTTATTTTTAGAGAACTTTCTTTAGCCATTCCTTTAGGATAGATGTGCTAGCAAAAATTTCTCTTGATTTTCTTTCATCAGAGAATGTCTTTATTTCCCTTTCCTTCCTGAAGGATGTTGTCATGGGATAATGAATTTTGAGTTGGCAATTCTTTTCTTTCTATGCCTGAAAGATGTTGTGCCACTTCTTTCTGGCCTCTACCATTTATGAAGAAAAGTATGCTGTGAGTTAAATTGTTTTTCCCCTATAAGTAACATATCATTTCTTTCTGACAGTTTTCTACAATATTTCATTAAATTTGGGTTTCAGAAGTTTGACGCTGTTGTTTGTTGACTAATATTTATGGTAGAATGATCATGGCTTTCAGGGTAAAGATGTCTTAGGACTTCAGTCTGTTAAGTTAGAGAAGAAGAGAAAAGTTGAAAGGAAATTACCACCTATCACAAACCAACTCAAACAACATGTAATTCCTTGTTAGTCCTTTGATCCATAGCTAAACATACTTACACTGATTCAGAATACTTTCTGAATGATGACAAACATATTTAGGTACTGGTAAGTTTGTTTAGTTTCTTATTTTCATATAAAGTTAGTCCTTCAATATTTTGAGCACTATTTTTTTTGACATATTAGATATGTAAGAGACATAAAAACCAGAAGTCAGTATCAACCATCTGTTATATGGTAATAATTTTAATGTATTCAGTGATGCCTGATTTAATCATTTTTAAATTTGGTTTCTTGATTTAGGAAGAAGCTTCATTACTGACAGAGATATATTGTCATGAGAAAAGAATAGAAAAGGTGATATTCTTCTTGAGAATGCCTTCTCATATACCTGATGTGTGACAAGGTTTACCACACACCACTAAAGTCAGTTTTAAAAAGGACTGTTAAAGCCAGATAAAGAAGTCAAAATTAACAGCTCATAGCCAATGGTACGTTGACTCCAAATCCTACTTTTCCGGTTCTGTGAAATGCATTGAAAAGTGAGTTAACAGTCAAGCCTAGATATGGGGCACATTGTGTGCTAGTAGCCAAAGCCAATTAATACAATAAATTACTTAACTTTCAGATGATTCCATGGTCAGTAATTAAAACTGAGATTAAATGATAATTTTCCAGGCATTTTATTAGTAGTAAAAATGGCAAGCAAAAAGCAAGATAAATGGTTTTATGAGGAGAGAAATCAAATTGAGTAGTTGAGATGAGGATAAATTATGAATGGTCTTAAAAACTGGATGGTGAAATCTAGAAATGATGCAGAAACAAAAGGAAGTTGTTTAATTTCACAGAATGAAAGTATTATTTTAGGAAGATTAATCAATTATAATAATTTTATATTTTAGTTACTAGAAGCTAAATAAGATATTGAAATTACATAGTGGATTAACAGTTTATATTGTCAGTAGATTCACTTAGTAACCTATAGAAGCAACCTATGCATCTTGTTCAATAACCAGTGGTTAAAAGAATGATGAGTTAAATCTCTCCTCAATCAAATAACAGCTTTAAGCACAAGTTAATGAGAAAATCATAAAGTAATAGATCATTCAAAAGCTGTAGATAACCAAAATTGGATAAGTTGTTGTCCTAAAAATTAGGATTCTTGTCTAGTCTCTTTATTTAGAGTTTGCTTACAAGTTCATTGTGATCTTAACAACTGTGAAATTCAGTGTCTGCACAAAACTTGCTACAGATTCCAAGAGACTGAAGCACTATGGATCATTACTTGAGGTGCATTGACAGCTGAGGATCATTAGAAATATTTTCTGCTATTAATTCATTTGTGGTTATCATACACAGAAAGTTATGATCAGAAGCTAAATGTAATCTGTGTATCAACAATCTGGATAATTTTTATACCTTTCAAAGTTTTCAGATTTCTAATGAGAAATCCCAGATAGCTCTCAAATAATGAAGTGTCATCAAATACTACAATGCCAGAGTAAAGTAGACATAGTCCTTACCTACATATTAAAAAAAAACATTTAGGTGTTAAAGTGTGAAAAACTGCTTTCCAATGTATATATATAGTTTAAATAGCCAACTCGGCAACATTTTCTCAAGAGTTGCTTTTCTGTGCTTTGTGCATCAGTTATTTTTCTTCATGTGTGCAGCAGTATTTTGCAATTATTGGCCATCTTTTACTCCTGATTTCCCTTGTAGAAGATTGATTAGCACAATCAGTCACTAGAAAGCAATTTTCATCACCAAAGGCAGCTTCTTTTCTCTCTTGATTAGCAGCCCTGCTGCAAGTTATTCAGCAGAAATAGATAATCTGTAAGCACATTGCCAGACAAACATTCTGATAAGAAAAAGAGGGCCGAACCTGAATATTGCTGACAGTATTCCAGGTAGGCAAATGATGAATGAAGCTGTTCTGCCTTGTGTTTCTGTGATATTCCTGTTTTATTTGGAGAACTGGGCCTTCAGTACTGGTTTTTGTTTTTCTCATTTTTGTATGAATCTTTGGGTTTTTGAGGAGAACACAAATTTGCCTGCAATGTGTGTGAAGAGAGGGAGAATGCCTATTATAGATCAGTATCATAAACCAATGAATCTATATTTCTATGTGTGCTCTGTCACCCCCACTAGAAGTACTGTCTATCTGAAGAAATAAGTCAAATAAAATTCAATTGAACCAGATAATTGTCTGTTTGTTCCTTTAAATTATGTCCTATTATGTAATAAATATTAGCTCTCCAGTTTCAATTTAAAATAAATTTAGGGAGGAAATATTTATGTTGGCAGAAGAAAGATGAAAGAAGCTCAATAATTCTTCTCTCCTAAAGCTTGCAGTACTTTGCTTATAAAGAAGAATGCCTGGGGAAACAGCCTGATGGAGGGGAAAAGTTCATAGACTTTGGATTCACACATAGCAGGTTAAAATCTTCAGTAAGTCCATTTAATAGCCGTGTGCCTTTTAACATTTCCAAACCTCAGTTCTCTCATCTGTAAAATGACCACAATATTTTACTTTGTCAAGATTAGAGATATTGTATCAAAAAGCTAAACTGACAGTGGGTTCTCAGTAAATGATAGCTATTTTCTTACTTACATCTGTATCTATCTATCTACCTTCAATCTATTTCTCTTCCTATCTATTTATTTATGTAGATATGTAGACTTGAGTTGCTAAAGAAATGGCTACACGTGGCTATACCTTTTAACAATCAACACAAGTTAAAACCCTCTTTCTCCATTTCTTTCTATTACAGTGTCACATGCTTGGCAGCAGAATCAATCTCTTTCCCCTCCCTCTACCAAGCTCCCAAACCTAGTCTCCTCCAGCCCCATCTTCTTTTTCCTCAAAAACAATCCAATACATTCTTTGTCTTCACCACTTCCTCTGCTGTTAACAATATAGAGCAAATCTATCCATCACCTATCATCATTTACTACGCTATTTCTCCAAATCTGCCCAACTAAAGGCCCCAAAACAAGCAGGCAAGGAGTTGGATATGGGAGCAGCTATGAATACTGTTTGGTTAACTGTGCTTCCCTACCTCCCCTACCCCCATCATTCTCCCCTCCAGCTATCAAATTCAGAGAGGACAATTTCTTTGTTTTCTGTTATTCAGTACACTGTTGCTGTTGTTCAGTTGTTAAGTCGTGTCCAACTCGTAGCAACCTCATGGACTGCAGGGTGCCAGGCTCCTCTGTCCTCCACTATCTCCCAGAGTTTGTTCAAATTCATGTACTTTGTGTTGATGATGCTATCTAACCATTTCATCCTCTGCTGTCCCCTTCTCCTTTTGCCATCAATGTTTCCCTGCATATGGGTCTTTTCCAATGAGTCAGCTCTTTGCGTCACGTGGCCAAAGTATTGGAGCTTCTGCTTCAGCATTAGCACTTACAATGAATACCCAGGGTTGATTTCCTGTAGGATGGACTGGTTGGATCTCCTTGCACTCAGCCTTCTTTATGGTCCAACTCTCACGTCCATATGTGACTACCGGAAAAACCATAGCTTTGACTAGACGGACCTTTGTCGGCAAAGTGATGTCTCTGCTTTCGAATGTGCTGTCTAGGTTGGTCATAGCTTTCCTTTCAAAGAGCCAGCGTCTTTTAATTTCATGGCTGCAGTCACCATTTGCAGTGATTTTGGAGCCCAAGATAATCAATTACCCATTCAGAATTTTTTTATTTCCTAGAAAGCAAAGTTGAAGATCTTTTTTACTGAAAGATTAGGAATGAATGTTATGAAAACCTGTAGGGAGTCTGACCAATTGTGCTTTATCTTCATCTCTTTTATTCTAGCTAACATTTTCAACCTCCAGAAAAGAAAGGTACAACGAACCACTCAATTTCCTGAAATACAAAATAAAGCCTACTTCATGTGTCATCACATGTGAATAAGCCAGTGGCTGCTACATAACTTCTTCTAAATTACCATAATTCAGATTGTTAAAGCTCCACAATAGTTCTGCAAGGAAGGAAATATACTGGGGAATTTACACTAGATTTAAACTTATACGCTCTCAGCTGTTAGGAAAATGCAGATCTGTACCAAAAGGCAAACGAGGGCTGTAGAAAATTTTCTGAATATTATTATGGCATGAGGTTAATGTGGTATATTTTTGTTGAAATGTGTAAAACTAAGTTTAGCATATAAGATCTTCTGTCATTGCCTCCTTATCATAATATCTGTGCAACCAATTCAATTATTTCTTAAAATGTGTAAAATTGATTTAAAAGTATCTATTGAATCTATAATATAGTTAATCATATTCACCAAGTAGTTGGTACTGATAGTGTTTTACATGCCAGTAGTGAAAGTGAAAGTGAACATCACTCAGTTGTGTCCGACTCTTTGCGGCCCCATGGACTATACAGTCCATGGCCAGTAGTGCTGCACATATTGTCTGTCCACCATCCCTGTGACCCTTGCACAAAAGATTTATATGATTCATAGAGTGACTAGGACACTTGTTAATGATAAGTGTTCTGGGTGATTTAGTTTCTAATTTAGGAGCCCCATTTTTCACCATGGCAGTAGCACAATCAGCTGTGTGGCAATGTGTGAAGGCAAAGGCAGTGTAGATTAGACCTGCAGTTTTGGGCTTTGCCCCCATGAACTTGCATCTGAATGACATACATGGCTTTGATACATGGGAATATTAGAATCAGATGTTCAATTTGACAATCAAATGAGAAAAGGTATTATAGGTAGTTGATACCTATACTTACATTGAAGAGGAAAAGTTAAAATTTTACATAACCTCCTGCTCCTTCTGCCTCTGTAACTCAGCTTGCTCCTTGCAAAGTCTGGATTATGTAGGTCATGTAGTCTCAGAAAGTGGGGACTCACAATACTAGGAACTGGAGCTTATCTCACTCAGTTCAGTTCAGTTCAGTTCAGTCGCTCAGTCGTGTCCGACTCATTGCGACCCCATGAACTGCAGCACGCCAGGCCTCCCTGTCCATCACTAACTCCCTAAGTCCACCCAAACCCATGTCCATTGAGTCGGTGATACCATCCAGCCATCTCATCCTCTGTAGTCCCCCTCTCTGCCTGCCCTCAATCCTTCCCAGCATCAGGGTCTTTTCCAGTGAGTCAGCTCTTCACATCGGGTGGCCAAAGTATTGGAGTTTCAGCTTCAACATCAGTCCTTCCAATGGACACCCAGGACTGATCTCCTTTAGGATGGACTGATTGGATCTTCTTGCAGTCCAAGGGACTCTCAAGAGTCTTCTCCAACACCACAGTTCAAAAGCATCAATTCTTTGGTGCTCAACTTTCTTTATAGTCCAACTCTCACATCCATACAAGACCACTGGAAAAACCATAGCCTTAACTAGACGGACCTTTGGTGGCAAAGTAATGTCTCTGCTTTTTAATATGCTATCTAGGTTGGTCATAACTTTCCTTCCAAGGAGTAAGCGTCTTTTAATTTCATGGCTGCAGTCACCACCTGCAGTGATTTTGGAGCCCAGAAAAATAAAGTCAGCCACGTTTCCACTGTTTGCCCATCTATCTGCCATGAAGTGATGGGACCGGATGCCATAATCTTAGTTTTCTGAATGTTGAGCTTTAAGCCAACTTTTTCACTCTCCTCTTTCACTTTCATCAAGAGGCTCTTTAGTTCTTCTTCACTTTCTGGCATAAGGGTGGTGTCATCTGCATATCTGAGGTTATTGATATTTCTCCCGGCAATCTTGATTCCAGCTTGTGCTTCCTCCAGCCCAGCGTTTCTCATGATGTACTCTGCATATAAGTTAAATAGGGTGACAATATACAGCCTTGACATACTCCTTTTCCTATTTGGAACCAGTCTGTTGTTCCATGTCCAGTTCTAACTGTTGCTTCCTGACCTGCATATTGTCCTGCTCTTTGCAATTGCCCAGCCCTTGCAAACCCACTTAATCATACCTGTCCATGTATAAAAACTCTGTAACCACTTTGTTCAGGGCTCAGAACTTGGAGTGTTAACTCCTCTGGGCCTGTCTGCATAATAAACTTGCGTTCTCCACCTCTCTGAGTGTGGTGCTTGATTTCTCAAGTACTGGTTTCTGCAACGTTTCTGGAGGCCCCAGCAAGATTCCAACCATGCTGGCCCCTTGAGCCGCCGGACTGGTGACAGCCTGGCTGGAGCGAAGGAACCTCGAGATAAATGAGAAGGCGCACCACCTGATCGTATTCCAGGTTCTCTTTTGGACCAGTGTTCTGACTCTCGACTGGACTCATTTGAGGGATGGACCAACTCACCAGGAATGGCCACAGGATAAGGTAAGGCCCTGGGGCCAGTCCCTGGTCAGGGACTACCCCAACGGTTAGAAGAGGAGACTGATCACCTCCTTGGAGCTCCCAGGAAGGGAGCAACAGTTAAGTAAACCTGAGGACTCAGGAGAAGGGAGGCATTGTGACAGCCTCTGAATGATTGTGAGTGCGTGATTTCTGATTGAACAGACCAAGAGAATTTTTTCTTTTTGGAAACTGCAAATCCAATTCTTTTTGCATATGCAATTAAAAACAGCTAGCTTGTTGAAAGGCCTGCCTAGGGAAAATCTTGAAGTTAACCCTTTCCATGTCCTTGAAATACACAGCCAACTTTGAGACCTCGGCCTTGGGCAAATTAGAACTTCAAGCAAAGGAAAAAAAAGGAGGTCAAAGAGATATTTTAAATCTCAAACAGACAACAATAAGATCTCTGTCAGTCTGTCTGTCTGGATTTATGTATGTCTCAGGGTATGTCTTTTGTTTTTTTCTGATAATATCATTGAAGTTGTAAATGAGTTCTAATTTAATTGGCCTAAAGAAAAGTAGGTGCTTACAAATCAAACAATTCTAAATACAAAAAAAATTAACCTAAATAAATTTCAGATTCACGTGAACTGGGAAATATTCAATATTAAATATCTAATATTAATGTTTGTTTGCTAATCTAATAAGGAAAGTAGGATGTGTGTTTTTCATAAAGAAGGTATAAAAAATAAAAATTACATTTTTTGAAGGTAAAAGAAAGTAGGTCTGACTTACAGGTGGCTGTTACAAAAAGTGATTAGAAGGTTTGTGGAAAGTGGACCCTGAAAAAAAAGTTTTGTGCATGGTTAGGTCTAACTAAGTTTAAAATAAATTTAATTAAGTTTATCTAAATGAGTTTAAAGTAAGCTGGTGCAAAAACTTAAATTCAGCCTTTCTCTCGGTTGAGAGGACATACTTTCTTCAGATGTTGAACTGCTTTTAATTATAGATTTAAGTTTCTTTACCTCTTAATTGATCTCTTCTATATTTACCTTTGAAATATTTTTTTAACTTTGGCTAAGTAAATAACTATTATTTCACAGTAACTTATATGATCCTACCTGACTGAGTGTTATAAACCCTTTTGATATTTATTGACAAAGCTTCCTAAATAACTTGACTTCTAGCTAATTTTGGGATGTTTCAAGGGGCCTCTGAGACATCCCAAAAAGCTAAGCTACTTGGGTTCATTGGACATGTTAAATTACATGGGAAGTACTGTTAAAGAGGTAAAAAATCTTTTCAGGTTACACTGTATGGTTGATGTTACTAATATAGATATCCTAAAATTGTGTAAAATTCATATAGATCTTACATGCCCTGATAAAGTATGGTCAATTATAATTCTCGTTATCATATTAAAGTGTTACATATAACAACAATGACCAGGTTTCTTTGCCAATTGCAATAGACTCAGATTTTAAACATGACTTCCAGGGTTTTACTCTCATGCCTTCAGAAGAATACTGCTAGTTCTTCAAGATTTATGAAAAATACTTTCAAAGATTAAGCAGATAAACAAATTTCATTATTAACAGTAAGCTGGACTGAAATTTGGTCTTCTGTTTAGAGAACAAAGTTTTCTTAGAATGCAGCTTTTGATAACAGATTATTAATTTCTTTGCCTTTAAGTGATTTATATTTGTTTTTAAAATCTTTTTGTTACTTTGGTAAAGTAAACATTATTTAAGATTATGGTACATGTAGACAAAGCTCATTCTGCTTCTACAAAAAATCACACCTCACAGATAGACTTTTGCTATCCTGATGTCCTTAAAACCTGGCAATAGTCTAATCCTAAATCAGGAAATTGAAAATGGATAAACAACAGCTAAAAATCAAAGAGCCAGGGCTATGGGAAATCCAAGATGGCTGCTTGGCTTTTCCTGGCTCCCTGACAGACCTCATTTTTATTTGATGGGTTAAAGTCTTCCCTGGCTACAGTGTTAATGCCCTTGCAACGAGTTCTCCAAAAGAAAAAAAATTACATTTCACCGAATATTAAGTTCTAGTTTTGTCAATTAAGGTCTGTGCTTACTAAGACTCACTTCTGAGATAAGTCCTTGTTATGTTATTTTGCTAAAAGGTTTATTAAGTTATTACACAAGGCACTCTAAGATTGTTTCTAAAGCTTATCTCAGTAACCAATCTTTGGATAAAGGCCAGATGCTCCATGATGTACAGCCAGGAGATTAACAATTGGCTATAATCATTTAACTGAGACAGATGACCTGGGGTATACCGGGCTATACCCACTGAAAGTTCTTGACTTAAATTCTTGCTTTTGACTTTACTAATAACTGCTAGCTATGTTATTTTCTATGTAGCTTGTTTCAGAAGATTATTTCTTACGTTACCAAACATGTGACTTAGCCTGTGATAAAATGCTGATATGCAGTTTCATATGAGATCAATACTTGTAATGATGTAACTCTAGATATGGGAAGAAACAATAAGAGGAAATATTTTCCTGGACCAAGAGGCTAGTAAGACAGGTATGGTCCAGAGACTTTTGCTACTTACAAGGTCTGGTCTAGTGACAACACATTGAGTGGCCTGTCAATGGAATCTTTGTTAGACTTGAGAATGAGCCTTCCCAGGACCATGGGACACAATGGCCATGATGCCCCCAAAACATGGTCAAATATGTGGCTATGAAGGGCCACTGCTCACTAGAAGTTGGCCCTTGCCAGCTGCCTCTACAAAGATTAAATCATGACCACTACAAGATGCTGACCTTCAACACCCCCTTGAAAGGAGTTCAGGGTGGAGACAAAAAATGAGGCACTCTGTGCTCTGGGAAATACCCAGAAAAACAGGCCTTCAGATAGTCAGATGTTTTCAGGTAAAGGTTTTTATGAGTCCAAATTCTTGTATCTTCTCATACCTAGAGAAACACTAATGTCACTAACCAATGTCTGGACCTGGTTCTCCTGACTAGTGCCTCAGCAGCTTTCTTACTTCTATTAATCTTTGGGCCATACATCTTTAACTTTCTTGTTAAGTTGGTTTCTCCAGGTGGTAGTACAACAAGAATATCCCCCGGCCAACACCCAGACAGTGCTGGAACAAGCTGCTTATTGTTCTGTGGACTCTCACCTCCCTCTGTAAATGTACCCCAAGGTCCTCAGGCTAGTCTCCCTTTGAGATTTTATATGGGAGACCATCCCCAGTGATAAAAATCTCAAGGGAGACCACCAACAACTGAGCTGGAGACGTCCCAACACCTCCAGGCCCTGGGAAAAGTCTTCTGCCATATCACCCGAGAAACCTGAGAAAGGACACCCGTTCCATTGGGCAATTGGGTTCATCCCGATCAGCCAGGAGATGAGGTAGGGGTTAAAGATTGGAAAAAAGAACCACTTCAGCTGTCCAGTTTTCCCAACAATACTTATTGAAGAGACTGTCTTTTCTCCACTGTATATTCTTGTCTCCTTTGTCAAAGGTGCCCATAAGTGTGTGGGTTTGTCCCTGAACTTTCTTTCTTGTTCCATGTTTATGACCCAGCAATCCCACTATTGGGCATATGCCCTGAGAAAACCACAATTCTAAAAGACACGTATACCCTAGTGTTCAGTGCAGCAATATTTACAATAGCCAGGACATGGAAGCAACCTAGATGTCCATCAACAGATGAATGGATAAAGGAGTTGTTGTACACTTATACAATGGAATATTATTTAGCCATAAAAGGAACCAATTTGAGTCAGTTATAGTGAGGTGGATGAACCTAGAGCCTCTTACACAAAGTGAAGAAAGTTAGAAAGAAAAAAACAAGTATTGTATATTAACACATATATATGGAATCTAGAAGAATGGTACTGATGAAGCTAGTAGATGTCAATTACAAATTGGCACTTACCAAGAGCATTGCCAATGACTGAACAACAAAAACATTAGCCATCTGCCTCTAGGGAGATTGAACCCCACGCTGCTATAGCTGGTGACCTTCAACAACCCCTGAGGGAGTTCAGGGTGGAGTGAGGCACTCTGTACTCCAGGGAATCTGGTGGGACAGGTCTTTAGATAGTTGGATGTTTTTAGGAACAGATTTTATGATCTCAATCCTTGCACCTCCTCATATGTAGAGAAGCACTAAATCCCTTCATGGTGACATCAGATCCTCATGACTAACAAAAAACCTTTTGTAAAATGAATCCTTCATGGTATTCAATTCCCCTTTCATGAAAACCTTATATATTGTCTTTCCCCCATTGCCGCTTTGGAACAGTCTCTCAGAGCTATCTGAGATGCTGCCTCCTGGACTGCAGTCCTCACTTTGCCCCAATTAAAACTTAACTCGCAACTCTCAAGTTGTATATCTTTTTTTAGTCGACATAGAGAATGGACTTGTGGACACAATGAGGGAAGGTGATGGCGGGACGAATTGAGAAAGCGTCATTAACATGTATACACTGTCGTATGTAAAATAGATAGTAGGAAGTTGCTAGATAGTATAGGGAGCTTAGCCTGGTGCTCTGTGATGAACTAGAGGGGTGAGATGGGGGAGGGGAGGGAGGCAAGGGATATATATGTAATTATGACTGATTCGTGTTGTTGTACGGCAGAAACTAACACAAATTTGTAAAGCAATTTTCCATCAATTAGAAAAATAAATAAAAAATTTTTAAAAAGAATTGAAGGTAGACAATCAGAGCTGGAGTTCCTCTTTCTGCTTTAGCACCTTTACCAGGAATTTGTGAAAATCTTTTTTGAAACATTGGGCTCTCTGCGAGATATTGAGACCAATACTATCTAGATCTTTTTTAAAGGCTCGAGACTATGTCCTTAACAAAGAGTTTCAAAGAATTTAGGATTGTTAAGCTAAGGGCATCATAAAGTTGACCCAGGGTTACAAGTATGACTTAGAAATAACCTCCAGGTATTGATATTAGAAGTAGTCTAGGAATTATTTGATGGTTCAACTATCACTGTGGCATTCTGCCATAAAATAGCCCACAATCCCATTAAAACCACATGAAAACATCTATTACAAAATAATTTGGGGTTTTTCTAGACTACAGCAAGGCAGGGTTATGTATCTGTTAGAAAGTTTTCCAACTCTAACTTCAAACATACTATATATACAATGAGATAGGCAATAAAATGCTTCTGAACTTTACATACATATATGCACATACACACAATATATAGAGACATACAAATATCTATACACGTATATATAATACATTTACTAGAAATGTTATAAATTATTTCCCACCAAAACTTCTAAATGTATAGACAATCCAAACCATCATTAATCAAACCATTCAAAGTAAAATCTAAATCCTTAGCTCTCTAATGTTAGTTTTATTTTTTATTTTTTTTAATTTTTTTTTTACATAGTGAAAACTTTTATATTTGGAATTAGCCAGCTGGACTCAGTTTAGATGATCCCAATTTTGTTGGCAACATCCAAAGCATCATAGTCAGGAGCCAGTCGAACATATGCCTTCTTCTCTCCATCAGGCCTGATCAGAGTATTGACCTTAGCCACGTCAATGTCATAGAGCTTCTTCACAGCCTGTTTAATTTGGTGCTTGTTAGCCTTGACATCCACAATGAATACCAGTGTGTTGTTGTCTTCTATTTTCTTCATGGCTGACTCGGTGGTGAGGGGGAATTTGATGATGGCATAGTGGTCAAGTTTGTTTCTCCTAGGGGCGCTCTTCCGAGGATATTTGGGCTGCCTCCTGAGCCGCAGTGTTTTGGGCCGCCTGAAGGTGGGTGACGTCTGGATCTTCTTTTTCTTGTGGCTGTGGACACCTTTCAACACTGCTTTCTTGGCCTTCAAAGCCTTTGCTTTGGCTTCAGCTTTAGGAGGGGCAGGGGCTTCCTTTTTCACGTTCGGCACCATCTTCATGAAAAAAAAGCTCTAATGTTAGTTTTAAACTAACAGCTCCAAGCTTTTATTTTTATGTTCTTAACACTGCAAATGATATACACTTGTGTCAGAAAATTAGAAATGTTGAGCACAGTTAAATACATTCACAATCCCAACTCCTTTAATGCTAAACATTTAGTTTATTTCAATTCTGATTTTTCCCCTTAACCTTGGTGTTGGTTGTTGCTGGGTTATTTATTTATTTATTTGTTTGCAAGTTTGTGTGGATGTGTTTAAAGTGCATTTTCAATGAGGAACTATATCATCTGTTTACAATATAGCTCTTGAAAAACAAAAAGAGTTTAGAATTATGAGGCAGAATAAACTCCAGCCATGAGATACAACAAACATCATGTGAAAGCAACAGCCTGATCTCTAGGTTATGAAAATTAGAATTAAAAAGTCACTATCCAGAAAATGTCCAGCTTTCTTACTTGGCAAAGCTTGGGTGCAATTCTATGAAAGATTTAATAAGCTGAATTTTTTCCGTTGTGTAAACAAAATGATAAGACTAAATCTGTGCCTGGCAATTTCAATCTAAATTCATAGCTACACAAAACACCAGACATTGTGCATTTCACTTGTTAATATATCATATTTTCTCAGATAGTAGGAGGAAAGGCAAGGTAACTACAGAGAACAAAAATGTGGGAAGAAGAAATAGTGTACCTATATTTGACAATATAAAGTAATGGTGAAAAGAAAGCCTCAATTAATGCATATCAGAAGGGCATAAAGACTATATTCCAACTTTGGAAAGTTAATTTAGAAAGACAGAGGGAGAAATTGAATAACTGCAATTTATCATGAAAAATACACATATGATAGAATGGTGAACAATGGAGAATTCATACCATATGTTATTTGGAAAAATCTGTTAGTTTTCTTTGTTAAGATTAAGAAAGAATAGGTTTATCAATTTTTGCCATCCTTCATACTGTTGATAACAAATTAATGATAGCATTCCTGGCTCTGCACTTACAAATTAGGACTTCCTAATAAATGCTGATTAGCCCAGTCAGGGAGGTCAGCAAAAAACCTAAATCCTTTTTTAGTCATTTCTAATCTTGTACATTCTATTCTCCATTTTTAGCATGTAAAGACAACATATTAAGTTGGCAGACATTGTTTATGGACCCCTGAAGTTAGCTGTATTTTGACCAGTTAAATTTCAGATTTATTGACTGCTTGGTAACTGGAATAGAATTTGCTGGGAGACAGGGATATTGGAAGAGTCTGTACTTGATGTTTTCTGAGAAGTCAAAAATGAAGCCTCTTAGTTTCCAGTTAAATTGTATTTTTTAAATATATAGTTGTTCCTTTATTTCTGTTTGCCCATGCCCACTCAAAAGAAGACCATTAGCATCTTCACTTGTTTTATTCTCTTCTGTTTTGGTTTCCTTGATGCTCTTCTTTATGAAGTGAGGATGTCCTCTTCACTCCTGCTACAGGATTAGGTAGATTTTTTTGGCTACATTCCCTGAAGCTCTATGTGGTTGCTTTACCAGACTTGTTGAAGAATAGACTCTAAAGACTTTGGTGGTGGTGAAATAGGAATAGGAATCCTTACACTCTATGCCACCCTTTGAACTTTTGCTGAAATTTACGTGACTCAGAAACTCCAGTAGCCTGTATGTTGGTCACACATACTGCTGTTCTAACTGGAGTAGAACTGTTTCTGTCCCAAGAGTTGTCAGAACAGTTCAATGGACCAGTCTTCAAGTTAAGACATGGGCTGACAGTTATCACTGTTCATTGATAAGTAGAAGCTGTTGTCACTCAGAGATGTCACTTTAACACCATCGATTGAATGATTTTGCCATTTTTTCTGAAGCACATGATTAGGTAGTAGTTGAGGTTGATTTGGTTTTACATGCACTGTAGCACTTTCCACATGAGTTTCAAATGTCTTTCTGCATATTGCTTGCCTATAAACTATATCTGCAAAAAAATGAATACCATCAGAAGGATCAACAATGAGCTTATTAGAGTTTTTTTGGTTTTTTTAAACATTAAGTCAATCACTTGGATTATGTGAAATTCTTCCTTATTCTTCTCATCCCCCTCCTTTTAATTCTACTGTGAGTTAGTTTTCTCTCTGCCCCTGGATGAAATCCTTCACATGTCCCCTAGTTTTTCCAGTCCCTCTTAACCAATAAAAAAAAAAGTATTTTAATCTCTTTAAAGCATCTACAAGTTGATCACATAATGACTTAACTCCAGTCTGCTGCTAAGTCGCTTCAGTCGTGTCCGACTCTGTGCGACCCCATAGACGGCAGCCCATCAGGCTCCGCTGTCCCTGGGATTCTCCAGGCAAGAACACTGGAGTGGGTTGCCATTTCCTTCTCCAGAGCATGAAAGGGCAAAGTGAAAGTGAAGTCGCTCAGTCGTGTCCGACTCTTAGCGACCCCATGGACTGTAGCCTACCCGGCTCCTCCATCCATGGGATTTTCCAGGCAAGAATACTGGAGTGGGGTGCCATTGCCTTCTCCGTAACTCCAGTCTAATCTAGTGTTATTTCAAATGCCAAACTTATTCAGAATCACCCTTTTCTCCTTCCTAAGCATAGACCTCCTCCAGTACTGGAAGCCTGCAGAAGGACAAAAATAGGAGCTAGTTTCTTCTCTTAGTTGTTTGCTAATTACTTTATGGCTCACCCCAGGGCGATGGTGGAAAAACACAGTTTAAGTGGTTGGTTCATTCGGAATTCTGTTGGGGTACTCTGGTAATAGTACTTTTCCAAAGATACCCCTTTCCTTCCCACAGAGAGGATTTCTAGGATCTTCAGTAATTTTCCAGTTGAAGACCTCCCATTTTAACTCCTTGATTAGAGGAATGCCTTTTGTCTGGCTGACTATACACAACTTTACCTTTGGCCTCTTGGCTTTCATCTGCTTGTAATTGGGCTTCTTCCTGTGTATTCCAACTAGTCCTCTCAGTTCAGTCGAGTTCAGTCATTCTGAGTTGGAGTAAATAAATATTAAGAAAACCCAAACTGGATCCCTTTTTCAAGGCCATATTTAGTCTCCAGGAAAACAGCACCTCTTCCCCACTTTTTTGAAAGAGGAGCTGGCTCCCTGGGCAGCCCTTTCAATTCTGCCAAGAGCAAGAGGTGGTACCAGCCGTAGATCTTGCTTTTGAAATTCATAAGCAGAAGTCAGATGCTTGTCCTTTTGTTCCTCAAGCTTCTGGAAACTATAAAGACTTTTTAATAGATTCCAAAGCTCCTCTCACTTGAGTTGAGGGGAAGTAAGTCTCAGTACAATTAAAATTTTCTTGAAATAAATCCTCACTACTCTATACTTCTACATCACCTAGTCAAAGTGGAAGTGTTAGTCACTCATTCATGTCCGACTCTGCAACCCCATGGACTGTAGCCTGGCAGGCTCCTCTGACCATGGAATTCTCCAGGTAAGAATACCAGAGTGGGTTACCATGCTGGGGATCTTCCCAACCCGGGGATTGAACCTGGGTCTCCTGCATTGCAGGCAGCTTCTTTACTGTCTGAGCCACCAGAGAAGCCCTGCAGAGTAGCTAAAATGAAAAAGAACATACTAAATGTTTTGAGGATGTGGAGCAGCTGGCACTCTCATATACTACAGGTAGGAGTATACACTGATATAACTAGAAAATGCTTTGCTATTATATACTACAGCTCAGTTCAGTTCTGTTCAGATCAGTCCCTCAGTCGTGTCCGACTCTTTGTGACTCCATGGATTGCAGCACTTCAGGCTTCCCTGCCCATCACCAACTCCCAGAGCTTGCTCAAATTCATGTTCATCGAGTCGGTGATGCCACCCAAACATCTCATCTTCTGTCGTCCCCTTCTCCTCTCGCCTTCAATCTTTCCCAGCATCAGAGTCTTTTCAAATGAGTCAGGTAGCCAATGTATTGGAGTTTCAGCTTCAGCATCAGTCCTTCCAATGAATATTCAGGATTGATTTCCTTTAGGATTGATTGGTTTGATATCCTTGCAGTCCAAGGGACTCCCAAGAGCCTTCTCCAACACCACAGTTCTATATACTATAGAACTCTGCACAGTTCTCCAATACCATCGCTAAACATATCTATTCTCTTTGACTTAGCAGTTCTACTCTTTAGGCATATATCTAACAGACATGCACATATATGTTCAACAAAAGTATGTTTGTAGAAGCCCTATTTGTAATATTTCCAAATTGAAAATTGCTTAATTACCCATCAATAATAGAAGGAAAAAAATAAGTTGTGATATATATATTCACACAATAGAATTTAGCATTGAGAATGGCCATTCTACAACTGTACACAACAATATATCAAAAACACAATATTAAACAGATATGCCAAGTACAAGAGTATACTGTATGACACCATTTATATAAAATTCTTAACATAAGCCAGGTTATTCCATGTTATATGTTAGAGTTCAAAAATAGTGGCATGATTGGCTGGAAGAAGTTTGAAGGAGGAGTCTGTGGAATTGGTAATGTTCTGTTTCCTAATCTGATTCTAGCATTATGGGTAAATTTAGTATATAAGATTCTATTGAGCTGCACACTTATAATATATGCACTTCTCTTTTAGCTACAATAATTCAGTAAGAAGTATAAAACAAAAGCAAAACAAAACAATAAAAACAAAATTAAATATCTTGACTTTTTAATCTCATGTTCTAATCTGATCTGTAGGTGGGTGATCTATTAATGCTGGAAGATCTAGCATTGGGCCACCCCCTTTGTAAATCCTACATAGATGAACCAGGTCCTTGGCTTAGATCCTGCAGTTACCAGGCAACTATTGTTCTCTTCTCAGCCTTTGTGGCCTCTTTCTGAGCCTACAGGAAGAATTGCATTTATCATCCTGCTACAAAAATGATATACTTGATACAAGCTATCAGAAGCTTGGGGACACAAATGAGGACTCTGCACATGCTCAATGGCAGGTATTGTAGGTCACAAGGTTCCAAAAGCTTTAAAAAGAATAAAACCTTAAAAATGAGAATGAAGTGACCATTGTTTCCACGTTAACTTTAAGGGCCACAATTCCAGACTCATTCTGCCCAGATCTTTTGGTAATATCTTTTTAACTCACGTGAGGTGTGACTGACACAGCAATGAAGCTAAACTGGGAGGGCTTTGTGGAAAATATGTCAGAGGCGAAAGATTTAACCTATGTTAGTCTTTTTCAATTCTTTTATCACGATGCAGTCAGGCATTTTGAAATTAGCAAATATTTAAGATTCTTTGAGTTAGATTGTTCTTTCTCCTATCCACACGTACCCTAAATCCCCAAAAGGCTGTACCCATTGAAGCAGTGCCCAAGGAGCTGGTTATTTGGACAGATTCTCTGAAAGAGAGTTACTAGGTACAGGCATGAAGATTTTTATGTTTCAAGATTCACACTGACAAATCGTTTTCCATTCGGCAATGTCACCAGCACCATAGGGTATGATCAAGTTTCCCATATCTCCATTAACATTAGGTAATACTATTCACTTAAATATACACATATATGTGTAAATACCTATATGTTATAACTTTCATAGGTAGAAATAGCTCTTCCAAAACTTTAAATTTAAATAAAGAGAAAGCATATTGGCCATAATTTTATCTTCTACTTTTCAGGAAAAATCTTTTCAACACAAAATAACTATTTTATTGAGCTGTTGTTGTTCTGACAGTATATAAACTGAGCATCTGATCAGTCTCTAGTGAAGAAGCTCTTTAAAAGGAACTTAAGGAAACTGGTCTGAGGTTCCTCAGTTAGTTTAGAAATTGACAATTACATTAATCTCAGAAGAACTTGGTAGATACTCTCTGAAATGGTATTCATTCTTTTGTTCAGTGCATTGTCTAATGCCAAGTTAATGCCAAAGTAAATTATTAGCAATTATTTTTCTCTTTCAATAGCTGAAATGTGGAACAAATCCTGTATTTTTCCTACTTCCTATATGTAGTTTATATAATTACACATCTTGTAATTTCAGAATAGATTCTCCTATAACTATCTGAAGTTATTATTATCATGATTTATGAGACCGTTTCTGAATGGGAGAATTTCTTAAGATATACCAAGGGAAATAATGGAGCTCTCAGAATTTTCTATTTTAGTATATTATGAAGCAATAAGAGACTTGCTTTATAAACTTACTTAGAATCTTACAACGCTTTTTCAAGATACTTCATACTTCAAGAAAAGTTAGATTATTACAATAGAACTAATGATTATTCTGTGTTAGTGCTAGTATTCTCACTCATATTTTCACACACCATAGTATACCAATTTTAGCAGCTTTATTTAGGTACACTTATATACAATTCACTCTTTTTAAGTGTACAATTAAATGTTTTTTGGTAATTGTAGAGTTGTACAACCATAATCACAATCTAAAATGATCCCATTTGCTCATTTAAATACACTCTACAGTCCTACCCTTTTGCAATGATTAATCTGTTTTCTGTTTCTATAGATTTGTCTTTTCTGGACATTCTACATAAGTAAAATAATATAACATGTGGTCTTTTAACTGGCTTCTTTCACTTAGCTATTTTAAAAAAGATTCTTCTATGTTGTAACATGTAGCAGTAGTTCCTTCTTTTATATTGTTGAATTATATTCTGTTTTATGTATATACCACATTTTGTTTATCCATTCATCATCTGATAAACATATGGGTTATTTTTAGTTTTTTTAACTGTTATATGTAATACTGCTATGAACATTTGTGTACAAGTTTGTGTGTGGACCTATATGTTCATCTCTTTTGGGTAGACTCTTAGGAGTGAAATTGTTGGGTTGTATGGTAAATTGCTTCATCCAATGTCACAAATTAGACAGCTGTGATGTTGCCCTTCCCTGATTGTTTGTCACCAAGAGAGCTATTATTTCAGAAAAAGTCCCTGTATGTGGGTTATCAAATTAGATTAGCCTCAACTGGCAGTGAAGTACCTGATTTTTATGGCTTGTCCACCTTAGTAGAGCTACCATCCAGGATAAGTTTAGTGAGAGGCAGGGGAAGACAGGAAGCAGGTACAGGTGAAAATGTCATAGGCTGACATTGTTTGTACCTGAAGCCTGAATTTCAGCAGTTTTTTTTTAAGCATAATCAAATGCTTTGCAGATTGTTGTATGCCTTTCGTAAATTTAGAGGCTGTATGGCATAATGGTTAGGGCAGGGGACCTGGAGCTAGATGGCTTGGGTTCAAATCCTGGGCCTACCACTTCAGACCTGTGTGCCTTGACTTTGGGGCTTCCCAGGTGGCACGAGTGGTAAAGAACCCTCCTGTTAATGCAGGAGAGACATAAGAGATGCAGGTTCAATCTCTGGGTTGGGAAGATCCCCTGGAGGAGGGCATGGCAACCCACTCCAGTATTCTTGCCTGGAGAATCCCATGGACAGAGGAACCTGGCTAGCTACGGTCCATGGGGTCACAAAGAGTCGGACACGACTGAGCAACTTTCACTTTGATAAATTTCCAAATAATATTAAAATGACTATTTTGACAATCTGTCCAGTTGTATTATTGTATGTTAAGTAGAGGATCTGCCAATCTTGTCACTCTACCATTCTGGATGTCTTGTCTCCTCCAAATACTTAAAAACTACAAAGATATCAAGGCATCTTCTTCAGGCACATGTGTGTTTTCATATAGATTATATATAAACTATATATATAAATATATATACAGTTTACTGAGAAAAGTATTTTTCATAAAGGGCATTAGAAAAAATTATTGTATGAGTATAGTTAAGTAGGCAATATTATTCAAAAAAATGCTAAGTTGAGAATACAATAAAATATAAGAACTTTCCATATGTCATGCTACCTCCCTATAAAGCAATAAACATGAATCTTATTTGCACCAGTGATCCAGCCACACTTAACGTTTTTGCATAGTTTAGAACTCTTCCTTACCCTATTCCCAAGTTCTCCACATGTGTATATATACAAAAGCACATCTTCCCATTAGTAGTGATATTTAATCAATTATGTACATGATTTTCTAATGGCTAATTATGAATTACTTCACTAATGTCAGGGGTGTTTCATACTTTCATAGTACTGGACTGTTGCTTCTAGGAAGAAAAGAAGAGTTTGGGCTACACTGCCAAGCTCCCATAGCCATTTAAAAATAACTAATGTACACTTGGAAATCTCTCATTGCAAGAGTCTCTCTTTCACACACACACACACACAATCAGTTTGCCAGTTAATTGCCTGTGGTGAAAGTTAATGTTCTAATAAACTAGGTATTAACTGATGTAATGAGTGGTATCACGTAGGTTATTGCCATTATAAACCATAGTTAACAGTTTAGAAAATCAATAACATATTAAACTAAGGTTAGTGCTTCTGGGAGAGTTCTTTGGCAAACAGTTATTTTCTGACAGATTGTGACTGCTTCTTCTGCTACTTGGAAGGTAGAACATGTTCTGCTGCCTTAGTCACTACGAAGAGTTTGTGTCTCTGGAAAAATCACGCACACACACAAACACCAGTGACCCACGGAACCACATCTCAACATCCCTCAGCGGAGCTGCTCGCTTACAGGTCTGCAGATTGGGGAGGAGGCAGGGAAAGGGAAGGCGGCTAAAGTCTGGGCCTGGTGCTTGCTTCCTTTGCTGTCTCCACACAGGAACCCATGTGCTGGTGTTGGGTAACTAAAGAAAAGCTGGAGCAGGGTGACCCTTTGGCAGTTTTCTCTAAATGCAAGTTTGCTGTCCCCAGCTGTCAGGGGTCATGCTAACTTGATGGAAGAACTCTCCGCTCTGTGGCTATTCACTTCACATCGCTGCTTCTAAACATCATCGTGAAACTGTCAGAGAGACAGAAATGCAGATTCTCGGCAGGCAATGGTTCCCCGGGCAGGATCGCCTGTGTTCTGTCAGAACATAGCTTCTACCTGAACTTCTGAACAGTCGGCTTAGAGAATAACTGGAAAGTCTTTGTGAGGACAGTAGACAGCGAGCATCATGCTGACTAATCATTCTGGAAAGAATGAGTTCATGGCCTATATGTGTGCTATTTTCATCGAAGCCCCACACCACACGCCCAAGCCCTTCATTAAGCATTCCTGTATAGGTTTTATCCTTTATGCTTAAAATCTCATTTTATGTTTATTTTTCCCTCTTCCTTACTACCTGTTCTACCGCAAAAAGTTACTAATATGAACACATTAACATACCACAGGGGCAAAGCTACGGTACATCATTTGTAAAAGGATAAAAAAGACAGTGTAACATAGAATGAAAAGCATTCCACTGGGTCCACTGGGAGCCAGGAAACCTGTGTTCCTCTTTTGAGCTTGTGATTAAACTCCTGGCTGACCACAAGGAAGTGACAACGTCCCAGGACCTCAGCTTCCTCCTATGTCCCAGGGAACTGGCTGAGATCTAATCCAGGTCCTTTCCACGGCAACACTATTCCAGGCATGACTGCTCAGTTTCTATGTAGAAGTCATTAGGCTGCACATTTTCCCATCCCTTTGATCTTCACAACACCCTGTGAAGTAGGTGTCACCATCCCATTTCATGACTGGAAGGCCAGGGCTTGCAGAGAATAAGGAACATGCCAGAGACACAGCCTGTAAGTGGCTTGGCCAGAACTGTGTATTCTAATGACTTTGCTGCCCTCTCTCTCTCTCTCTTTTTTTTCTAGAGAGAGGAGAGATTTTATTTTTCTATTTAGTTTTGGCTGTGCTGGCTCTTCCTTGCTGTGCAAAGACTTCCTCTAGTTGTAGTGAGTGGAGGTTACTCTTTGCTGCAGTACACGGGCTTGTCGAGGCAGTGGCTTCTCTTGTTGCAGAGCACAGGCTCTAGGCATGTGGGCTTCAGCAGTTGTGGCAAAGGCGCCCCATTGCCACAACTGCTCCACAGCATGTGGGATCTTCCTGGACCTGGAATCAAACCCATGTCCCCTGCCTTGGCAGGCAGATTGTTTATCCACTGTACCACCAGGGAAGTCCTATGCTGCACTCTTTACGTGGACCAAAATGCTCTGACTGGACAAAGTACTTTGTGTCATCAAAACTCTTCCTCGAGGATCTCAGATTTAGAGTACCCAAAAGATGGGCAAACTATATCAATATATTGAGATGTTAGAGTGCCAGCTGATTATCAGCCACTTCCCTGAGCCCCAAAACCTCCTCTTTGCCATTGCCCTGGACATCCCCCCTCACTACCATATGATCCATTCAGCAACTAAGGCAGCATGCCTTCCGGGTTCCTTTCCAGCATTAGGATCCATCTCCATTCTGCTTGGACACTACACTATAAGACTGGTTGTGAAGAATTTTAAATACTATCCTTGAAATTACTGTCATGGCCACCCTCCCTTCCTTTTACCAGCAGTCCGAGACAGAATGAATTGACTTCTGCTCTGAAACATTTTTCTTATTAATTTTTGTTTTTTTGGCCAAGCCATGAAGGGCATGTGGGATCCTATTTCCCTGACCAGGGAACGAACCTGTACCCCCTGCATTGAAAGGGTGAAGTCCCAGCCACTGGACTGCCAGGGAAGTCCCTAAAACATTCTTCAAAGTTCCTGGTTGAGGGTGACTGTTGATTTAGAGTTAAGGTTAGCTTGGCTGAGTTGTTCCAAATCGCTTCTCAAGTTCTTTGGCTGGATTCTGCCTCCTATTGCTGAGATCCTGTTTAGGGATCTGGTCCCCAAATACTCCTAACCTATTCTGAGCTCCTAGTAGGAGACTGTCTTCAGCTTTGTCTGCTCTTCTGTCTGGCCTTATCTTCAGTACATACCTGATATTTTCTCTTCTTCTGATGTCCAGGTTTCTAGATCTGTTCCTTGCTTTCATTTACTTTAAGGCCTTACCTAACATATTTTGATCTTCAGTAGAATTCACTCCCTCTCTGGTGGATTTGACTGGTTTGAGGCCTTTGACTTTCTTCTGCCTGAGTCTATAGGCCACTGGGGAGTTTTTACCAACAGATGAATTTGTCCATGTGAGAGATTATCATTTTCCATGCAGTGTTTTCCCAGTCTTATTAATGTTAAATCTACCTCTTTACCTTAAAAAGAATGAAAGTGTTTCTTCCTTTGCTGCTCTTAAAAAAGAAAAAGAAAATCCAATCTCAATCATTCTCTATCATACCTTATATTTTACTTATTTATCTATTTCATTTTATTTTATTTTATTTTTGACCACAAGGCATGTGAGATCTCAATTCCTTGACCAGGGATTGAACCCATGCCCCCTGTAGTGGAAGCACAGAATCTTGACCACTGGACTGCCAGGGAAGTCCATATCTTGTTTATTTTTGGTCTGCATAGAAGGTACGCTCTAGGATTTTTTTGGTTTTGTTTATTGATGTATCTCAAGCATTTGAAACAAGATCTACCATAAGCAGATCTTTGGAAAGCATTGGTTAAATGAATGGGTGAATGAATGAATTCACCCTAGTGTCTTGCTGCCTTTAACAATTGAGTTTCAAAAGTTATCTCCTAATATCATAGTTTTAAAATGAACTACAAAGAAATAAATCAGAGTAGACAATTTGGCAATAAAGTTATGCCCTAGAATAGACTGCATTGCACTTGATCAGAAGAGTGGTGGAGAACTTGTCTATTTGGGTAGATAAATTGTGTGAGCTGAGTCCGAGTAGGGGCTAAAGGCCAGAGTAGCAATTGTCCTAATTACTCAGCCAGCAAGCCTCACAGAATTGGCCTGTAAATAACGTACCCATAAGCTTCACAGACCTCTCTGCACAGATGGTTTCATTTGAATTTGAGCTCCCATGCCCCTTTCTAGGAGGTGTATGTGGATATTTTTTGGCATGCCTGTCTGCTGTGTGAAGCCAATTTACCTTCAGGAAGATGTTCACCACACAGGCAATGACAGATAGAGTTCACATTAATTTTATCCACTGCCAGGTCAGAGGCTGATTGCTATGAGATAATTTCATGGAAGCAATTTTATTTTGTATTTCTAGAATTGCCTTCGAATTAATTGTTATTATTATATTGATGTATTACAAAAGAAATTCTCAGAGTAAATAGGCTTAAGTGGACAGATTTTCCCTACCAACCAAACTCATCAAAGCCAATAACAAGCATTTACCATGATCATTTCTGATACAAAGAAACATTGGTTCAATATTGTGGAACCCTGAATTTATAAATATTTTCTTTCCATGATGCTGATCATTACCAATCAGCCCTGATTCTCTATCAGGAAACTGCTTTCCTCTTAGCCTCTGCTTCTTTGATAGGCAGATTTTGTAACCTAAACTCATGTGCAGGCCATGGTGAGGTTGTCAGGAGAGGGCATCTGACTGAAGAGTCATTAATCCACGGACAGTCTTGTAGCTGTGTGGTTTGATAGGAGAGTTATGGCAACTGATTTTCTTTGTCAAGAATTTGAACACAGAGAGTCAGAAAATAATTTATCAGTCAGAACTGGAGGCAGAAGCTGAAGAGATGCAGTGAGAATGCAAAAAGGTAACATTTACAGAGTCCCTATCATGTGCCTGAGACTATGTAACACATTACATGGGCTATCTTTTAAAACCCCATAATAGCTTATGTGGGCTTCCCAGGTGGCTCAGTGATAAACAATTTGTCTGCCAACGCAGGAAACACAATAGAGCAGGTTTGATCCCTGGGTTGGAAAGATCCCCTGGAGGAGGGAATGGCTACCCACTCCAGTATTCATGCTTGGAGAATTCCATAGACAGGGGAGCCTGGCAGGTTACAGTCCATGGTGTTGCAAAGAGCTGGACCTGACTGAGCATGCACACACAATAGCTTTATAACCCATGTGCTGTTCTTAACTTGCAGGCATAGAGAAGGTAAATTACTTGATTATGTAGTAATTTGTGGGATCATGATTCAAGCCGAGGTCCATGTGATTCCAGAGCCTCTTCTCTTAATTACTGCATGACACTGACCGCAGAGGAGAGAGAATTTTGTAAAACAGCAGTCTCCAACCTTTTTGGCACTAGGGACCAGTTTCGTGGAAGACAAGTCTTCCATGGGCCAATAGTTGTGGGGGAGGGGGGGTTCTGGATGATTCAAGCACATTACATTACATTTATTGTGCATTTTATTTCTGTTATTATTACATCAGCTCCACCTCAGATCATCAGACATTAGATCCCAGAGGTTGGGGATTTCTGCTCTAAAAGTCATGTTAAAGTTAAGAAGGAAGAAAATGAGCAAATAGAGCATACTGGATGTTTGAGAAAAGAAAATGGAAATGGAATAGTCCAAAGACAACCAAGGTAGCTTGTGGCAAAACACATTTCCCAGGAGAAAAGAGACAAAGAGACTGGACTCAAGAATTACCTTGGATTACCATAGTGTTCTGCTGTATATTGCTTGAGAAATTCTCTGTCCTTTGTCAGTAAAATAAAATGTCTTAAAGAGTTGTTTGTACTGATTAATACTATAAAAGTCTATTTTGGAGGGAGAACAAATATAATCATAGCATGTGTGCTGCCAGGTGTCCAGTTCTTCCTCCTGTGTCTGTGCTCAGGTGCCAGCCAGTATCTCTCAGGAAGACCAGCATGGAGGTGGGTCTCAGAGAACCAGGGCCAGGAGACCTGAAGGTCATTTTTTAGAAAAATATCTTTCTATGTATTTGGCTGTGCCAGGTCTTAGTTGCAGCATTCAGACTCTTAGTTGTGGCATGTGGGATCTAGTTCCCTGACCAGGGATCAAACCTAATCCCCCTGCATTGGGAGCATGGAGTCTAAGCCAACAGACCACCAGGGGAGTCCTTGAAGCTCATTTCTTGTTTCGGTGTCCCTTCATTGGATGAGTTATTGACAATGCACAATAAAGTAGCCCCAATAAAGGTAGTTTCTTTTTGCCAGAGGTCTTCCTTCAGTGGCTCATTCTGATGACCATAATACTTCCTAGACAAAACAGTCTTTGAGATAATACTGAGGATACAGAAAAGCACAGTTCTGCTCATAAGGAGGCCTATATTCCCTGACCTAGCAAGGGATATGAATCATCAGTTCAGTTCAGTCAGTGATGCCATCCAGCCATCTCATCCTCTGCCGTACCCTTCTCCTCTTGCCCCTAATCCTTCCCAGCATCAATGAGTCAACTCTTCGCATGAGGTGGCCAAAGTATTGGAGTTTCAGCTTCAACATCAGTCCTTCCAATGAACACCCAGGACTGATCTCCTTTAGGATGGACTAGTTGGATCTCCTTGCAGTCCAAGGAACTCTCAAGAGTCTTCTCCAACACCACAGTTCAAAAGCATCAATTCTTCGGCCCTCAGCTTTCTTCACCGTCCAACTCTTGCATTCATATATGACTACTGGAAAAACCATAGCCTTGACTAGACGGACCTTTGTTGGCAGAGTAATGTCTCTGCTTTTTAATATGCTGTCTAGGTTGGTCATAACTTTCCTTCCAGGGAGTAAGTGTCTTTTAATTTCATGGCTGCAGTTACCATCTGCAGTGATTTTGGAGCCCCCCAAAATAAAGTCTGCCACTGTTTCCACTGTTTCCCTATCTATTTCCCATGAAGTGATGGGACCAGATGCCATGATCTTAGTTTTCTAAATGTTGAGCTTTAAGCCAACTTTTTCACTCTCCTCTCCCACTTTCATCAAGAGCCTTTTTAGTTCTTCTTCACTTTCTGCCATAAGTGTGGTGTCATCTGCATATCTGAGATTATTGATATTTCTCCCAGCAATCTTAATTACAGCTTGTGCTTCATCCAGCCCAGGATTTTGCGTGATGTACTCTGCATTAAGTTAAATAAGCAGGGTGACGATATACAGCCTTGACGTATTCCTTTTCCTATTTGGAAACAGTCTATTGTTCCATGTCCAGTTCTAACTGTTGCTTATACTCATACATACCATGCACTTCCCAGTGCTCCTTGGAGTCATGGTACTGAGGATGTATGCTTCCTCACAGTGTAATATCCAGGCAATTCTCCTTTGTAATGACTGCTGCTGGACCCCAGGATCTGAGGAACTCAAGAAAATCTTAGCTGAACTCCTGGCACCCATGAACATAAGAGCCTTCTCTACTCATGAAATAAAATTCTCATCTTCTACATTGGAGTTGCCCCTAGGAATTCATTTTCTTCATCTTTGGATCCCTTCACTTTGTTCTTTGCCTTCATTTTGTTCTTTTGACAAGTTTTGGTGAAGTTTTGGTCTTCCCTGGTAGCTAAGCTGGTAAAGAATTCACCTGCAATGCAGGAGACCCCGGTTTGATTCCTGGGTAGGGAAGATATCCTGGAGAAGGGAAAGGCTACCCACTCCAGTATTCTGGTCTGGAGAATTCAGGGTTGCAAAGAGTTGGACGCAACTTTAGGGCTTCCCTTGTGGCTCAACTGGTAAAGAATCTTCCTGCAGTGTGGGAGACCAGTCATCTGGATCACCTTAGACTCTTGTTCCTTTGAAAATTATAAATGAAGAAACGTTCTATAAGGGAAAGACCAGAATGACCTGGTCAGTCATTGAAATGATTCTTTTCATTTTACAGGTCCCAGTGACCTCACATCAATTAAATAGAAATGCACTTAATTAGCAGGATATGCTATGATAAATTAAATATCTAAATGTCAGATGAAACAAGAGTTTTCTGAAATTTCCTCAGATATAACCTGGATTTGTGTGTGTGTACCTGGGGAAGATATACATGTTGGCTTTTTATAAAATAGGCAAAACTGCAAAGTTTTCCTCTAGTATTTAGACTGCAAACAGGTTGATCAATGAACTTCAATGTCTAATCCATTAGGAGGCATTATTTTTAAGGTAATGAATACTTATGAGACTATAGGAGACAGTTCAATTTTAAAATATGTATTATGTAAGTAAAATCTATTTTGTGAGTTTTAAGAGTAGCAAATTTGTATGCTGTATTCATTAGTTTATCATGAGTATGTATTTCTTTTATTTCATTTTTATAATCAGGTTTACTGAGATATGATTTAGATACAGGAGAACTGGCCATTTTCAAGTCCACAGTTTGATAAATTTTGGCAACTATAAAGTCACGCACCCACCACCATAATCATAATATATAACATTTCCCAAAAGTTCCATCATGCCCTTTTGTAGCTAATCCTCTCCCCTATTCCTTAGCATTGATCTGATTTCTCTTCCTATAGTTTTACTTTTTCCAGGATGATGTCCCATAATAGAATCATATGGTGTGTTAGTCTTTTGTGCCTGACTTTCTTCACTTAGCATAAGGCATTTGAGATCTTTTTCATATTTTTGCCTATACCAGTAGCTTGCTCCTTTTTAATGTTGAGTAGTAGTCTGTAGTCCATTGTCTGATATAACATAATTAGTTTATTCACTCACCAGTGGAAACACACTTTGGTTATTTTCATTTGAGACTATTATGAACAAAGCTGCCATGAACATTCATATATAAGTCTTTGTGTGAGGATGCTTTCATTTCTCTTAGGAAAATACATAAGAGTAGGTATTCATTTTATTTTCAAATGAATATACACACAAAATAATATATGAAAAACTGTAATTATATGTATGAAAGAACACACAATATTCACTACACAAATTTCATTCTTGCAAATGAGACAAATCTCTTCATTAGCTGAAAAACCCTAGCTGTTACACGAACTAAGTTTTTTCATTTCAGCAAGACTAGCATGTGTTTAATATTTGATACTTTGGTCCTTTCTGAAGCTTCCAGAGAAATAATTCAGAAATTTCAGTGGCACTTAAGCTTTTCAATGTAACATTTTGCTTTCCTTTGTGTATTTTATATTTTTTAATTTTTATTTTATGTTAGAGTATAATTGATTAACAATGTTGTGTTAGTTTCAGGCACACAGTAGTTATACGTATACATGACTCTATTCTCTTTCAAATTCTTTTTCCAGTTAAATCATTACAGAATATGGAGTTTTCTGTGCTATATAGTAGGTCCTTGCTGGTTATCTATTTTAAATATAGCGGTGTGTACATGTCAATCCCAAACTGCCAATCTATCCCTCCCCCATTTGTATATTTTAGACGAGGTATGTGTTGCCTGTACAGTACCTTGCTCTTTTGCAAGGATATTGAACTTGAATTTTGAATTTCAAGATTTTAAAAACCTTTACCTTAAAAATGTAAAAAATACATTTCAAAATTTTTCCAGAGAATAATAATTTACCAGGTTTCCTCATTATAAGCAAAACTCCTTAAAATAAAATTTGTCAATTGAGTAAAAAAATATAAAATGTAAAAAATTAAAAATATAAATTTAGTTTTATTACCATGTGATACAGAGTTGAAAAGCAGTGGTAAGAAGTTTGAACAATTACAGTAGATAAGTTTAGAGTATCTTTCCATTCTAAAGATATTCTTAATTTGGAAAGTAGTTCACCCTGGAATCCACAGGATCAGAGACCAGGGTGTCTCCTTCAGCTCTCTTAGCAGCTCATGACTTCAGCCTTCTGCCTGTAACATTTGAAACAGGCTGGACATCTAGACCTGTCTAGACCAATCAAATGCACATGTATAGAAAGCTAGACTGGAACTGAGCTAAGGCTTTTTGTGTGTGTGTCTGAGTCATTTTGTTCAGGGGCTGTGAGATAGCTATTTTTCCACCATTTAACTGAGAAACAGAGAACATTCATCTGCAAGGAGGAATGAAGCAGAGATGCAGAGGACCAAGAAGTGAGATGAACATTCCCACTGACTTTCTCAGCCCTGGTTCAAGTCTGTATTTTCCAGTTCCCGAGGTCCAGAATTCAATCTTTTTCTTGTGACCCGAGACACAATTGAAGAACAAAATTTTGGTTTTCCTGAGTTTCCTATGACTTCTGTCACTTGTCTTCAAAGTTTCTAAGTGCTAGAACTGTTACTGAGTCTAAGCTCACCTTGTTTGCCACACGAGAGGCCAGTGAATCTGAGGAACAAAGAGTTGAGGAAAGGAATATGACTTTATTTGGAAAACCAGCTGACCGGGAAGACGGCAGGCTAATGTCTCAAAATAATCATCTTGTTGGGGACTGGATGCCAGGTTCTTTTATGGATCAGAGATGGGGGGAGGTGAGGAAACAAAGTAAAAAGGCCATTTAATCTTGCAAGTATCTCCTAGAATGGCAAGCCTCAGGAATTAGGATGTGTTAATTTCTTCCTTTCTGCCCCCTACAGGTGGACAGAGTTCTGAACAAAGGCACTTTAGCTTAACAGTCAGAGGGGCAGGGTTCCCTGAGGCAGGCCATTAAGTGTGATTATAATAACAAAAGCAACCAAAGATGCAGATCTAGCTTCAGTTCAGTTCAATGGCTCAGCCCTGTCCGACTCTTTGCAACCCCATGAACCGCAGCTCGACAGGCCTCCCTGTCCATCACCAACTCCTGGAGTTCACCCAAACCCGTGTCCATCGAGTCGGTGATGTCATCCAACCATCTCACCCTCTGTCGTCCCCTTCTCCTGCCCTCAGTCTTTCCCAGCATCAGGGTCTTTTCCAATGAGTCAGCTCTCTGCATCAGGTGGCCAAAGTATTGGAGTTTCAGCTTCAGCATCAGTCCTTCCAATGAACACCCAGGACTGATCTCCTTTAGGATGGACTGGTTGGATCTTCTTGCAGTCCAAGGGACTCTCAAGAGTCTTCTCCAACACCACAGTTCAAAAGCATCAGTTCTTCGGTGCTCAGCTTTCTTTGTAGTCCAACTCTCACATCCATATATGACTGATGGAAAAACCATAGCCTTGACTAGACAGACCTTTGTTGACAAAGTAATGTCTCTGCTTTTTAATATGCTGTCTGCTGCTGCTGCTGCTAAGTTGCTTCAGCCGTTTCTGACTGTGCGTGACCCCATAGATGGCAGCCCACCAGGCTCCTCTGTCCCTGGGATTCTCCACTGGGGAGGATTGCCATTTCCTTCTCCAAATATGCTGTCTAGGTTGGTCATAACTTTCCTTCCAAGGAGTAAGTGTCTTTTAATTTCATGGCTGCAGTCACCATCTGCAGTGATGTTGGAGCCCCAAAAAATAAAATCAGCCACTGTTTCCACTGTTTCCCCATCTATTTGCCATGAAGTTATGGGACCAGATGCCATGATCTTAGTTTTCTGAATGTTTAGCTTTAAGCTAACTTTTTCACTCTCCTCTTTCACTTTCATCAAGAGGCTCTTTAGTTCTTCACTTTCTGGCATAAGGGTGTTGTCATCTGCATATCTGAGGTTATTGGTATTTCTCCCAGCAATCTTGCTAGATCTCCTGGCAGATCTAGCTTGGAAGAGTTTAAATCGACTCTTTCTGGTTCCTGAACAAGGCGTCTTCCATTACTTTCCCACTAACTAGTTATGGGACCAAGTAAGATTCTCAAATTCTCTGGGCTCTGGTATTTTCTGAATTTGGTAGATTAAGAACGCAGGATTTGAAATTAGTCCAAACTGACTTCAGATGTAGATTTCACAACTTTTTTGTTTCTGTAAGTTGAGGTAAGTTTCACACTTGAGTGCAGTTTTCTCTACTGCAAGAGGGACAATAGCACCTTAAAATTTCTCTCAGACTTTCCTGAGAAAATAATTATAAAGCAAGTAAGGTCATTCCTATTGTATAGTAAGAATTCAATGAATGGTGACAATTGTCGTTACTAATAGTTCTGTAATTTTTCCTTCCCTCACTCTTTTTCTTCCTTCCTTTCACAAATATTTTGTTTTTCTATGAGCTACATCTGGGGTTGAGGTTAAGCACACATTCCTCTAAAGAACTGGAATTCTCACTGGGAAGACACATTCATAAACAGAGTCACGGTGTCCTGTTCCAGTACGGTGACAGACAGGTGTACGGAGGGCATTCACCCACAAGGCAAGCTGAGGAGAGACGCAGCCCGAATGCAAACAGACCTTTCAGAGACTCACTGCCAATGAAAGGAGTGGAGCGGCACAGGAGGGGTGTGGGCCACAGTGTATCCTGACTTGAAAGCCTGCAGGGCAAGTTCTCTAGGAAGACCTTCTTGAGATCTGGTGATTTCAGCTTAAACCCTGAGGTCAGACATATCTTGATGGTGTCGAGCTCCTGGAAACAATCACAGTCTGGGGGTGGGGGTGGGGGGGTGCTAAGGTCCCTGACTTAACCCTTCTAAGAGTGACACAAGGTTACCATATGGTCAGCAGGCAAATGACCAAATGTTCTCTGATAGGCTTCCTCTAACAGCCTGTAAAACTCTCTTGTTCCAAAGGCAAATGTTTCCTTAATGCGTAACCTATGGCCTTTCTTCCACTGACTGGTGCCCGCTGCCCAACTTCACAGAACTCACTCACACATACCAGCAACAAGGGTTAGAGGAAGACTGATTTCCCTAAAAGCCCGCCTCCAAAAGAAAGTGCTCCACTCCCTCATTCTAGTTAGATCAGCATTGCAGTTTGGTGGCCTTTGAATAAAAGTCAATTGCTTTGGGGGTCTTTTCTAAGTCAGAAGTAGGCTGACAGCTTCTTGGCAAACACGCTGACGTTGCTGCAGCTTTGTGTGGATGGAGACCCACAGGCTCGTCCCCACGAGCAGCCGGGAGTGGCTGTAGCCACTGAGCACACGCGGTGCCCACCTCAGCCTGCAGGTGAGCTCTCTCCAGGAGACAGGAGTGCTCTGTCTGAGAGCAGTGCCCATGTCCTGGGGCAGGGACTTGACAGAGAGGACTTTGTCTTCCACGTAACCAATCTGTTTCCAGAGAGCACCTTGCAGATGATCTCATCCACTCTCACTCAGTGAACTGGCAGGACTTCCTGAGGGTAAATCCTGATAGTGAGTGGGCTGTCTCTGCAGCTTGTATTTCTTCTCAAGGCTCTAGAGGGGAAAGTGGACTTCCCTGAACCTGGGGTTTCCTTCTCCACTGTGCAGACTGCTTCTCTAAGTCGCTTCAGGGTCCTCAGCTCAGATGGAAAGCTCTGCCTGAGTGCTGGGGACTCTGGAGTTACTGGTTTGAGGGACCCGGCATCTTGTTCAGGCTGTGGGAGCCACGCTCTGTGAGGCAGAGTTTCAAAGTTCTTGCCAGCTGCTTCTGGGTGAAGCACAGCTCAGGGAAAATCTGTTCTCTTTCTCTCTCAGAGCTGACTCTGCCAGTTCTGAGTCAAGTGATTCCCTGAAAAGTTATCATTGAGTAAATCCTCGTTTTTGTGGGAGCTGTTTTATTGGAGGGCTGTCGAAAATCTCCTGGCAATGATGTAATGCCTCCAACACTGACAACTCAGCAAAGGCTGTAGTTAAGCTCTGGAATTCAACAGGCAGAAAGACTCTGTCCCGGCCTGTTGCACAGACCCTCCCAGAGTCTTAAGAGACCACCTCATCCTCAGTTTGTTTTATAAAAGAAAATTCTGTACTACAGACTGTGGTCAAGATGTATAAATCAAGATGAAAACAGACACCGAAGCCAACGTTGTGATGACAGTCTAAGGCAATTTAAGTTTATTTCCTCCTTCTTCATCAAGCCCCTTCATTTGAGCCCTTTGAGGAAGGGTGAGGAGTATTAATTACAGGTTAAGACAGCAGCATCTTTTACACATTTCCTTTCTTGTCAAAACAGACACCACATCTCAGAGGTAAGCATTCTCATCTGTAATTGATGGTTCTCATTAATAATACCGTAAATCTGTCACTTTCTACAAAGCATCCCAACATGCATAATCTCATTTGATCTTAACAACAACATTACGAGCAATAAAGTCTATGAAATTTAATTTTGTTTGGTGGCTTCAGTTCCAGGAAGTCTTCAAAAGGAAGGTGGACTTTGACCTTTGTGGGAGGAGGCATGGAGGCTGCATGAGCGCTTTTCCGTGGAAGACTGCATTTCTCCACATCTAAGGGGTACAGCCTTCAATGCTGTGCTGCTGACCCCATGCAGCTGCACAAACCATCCCTTTCTTCCTACCCCTTCATCCTTTCTCATTACAGATGCTCCATGACCCTATCTCTTGCTACTATTACCCTGCCCCCGAGTCTCTTTCCATATGGAAATATGACAGAGAGTTGTGTAGGGTAGTGCCTAGACTGGGGGTCCAGAGGCAAATTCTAACCCTAATTTAACAACGGTTGTATGATGTTTGACTAATTTTATCTTTTAAAAACCAAGGAAAGTGGTTGACATGATGATCTCTTAGGACGCTTCTTTTAGTGTAGGGCGGCTATTCACAGGGTGAGACGGGGTCAGGGAAGCCCAGGGGCTGTTGAGGCACCCAGGGACCTGCAGAAACAGAAGCCTTTACCACACCTGAAGAGGGAGGTGTTCTGACAGCTGGTTGAAGGCTGGAGCTTTGAGGGAAGGGGCCCTGGGCAGAGCTGTAGCTGTGGAGGAGCACCATCACTGCCCAAGCCAGGAGGAGGTGAGAGAAATACACTTATGACCTCACTGTCCTCTGCCCTCCAAGTGCCTGCTGACACCTCCTGGCAGAGGCAGAGTGCTGAGGAGCCCGGAGATGCCCACTGCAGGGCGCAGCTCCCTGGGGCCCAGGGAAGAGCAGAGAGTGGCTCTCAGGAGATCTAGGGGTGGATAGCACATACCCGCTGCCCCCCCAGACCCCAAAGCAGGATTTGGCTGTTCTTTCCGCAGAGGGACAGTTCTAGCTGCCATTCATATGTGTGATTATGCATTCATTTAAACAGCTGTTATTTCTGTCTCCATTTGCACATGTTCTCTGGTAAATCCACCAACAGAATATCCACTTCGCACATCAGCCAGTATCTTTACAATAACAAAAACATTGGTTTTTATTGGGTGACTGGTTGAAATTTACAAACACTGGTTTAGAAGGTAGTACCATATTTTCTTGTAGAGAATAAAGTTTTGTCAGTGACATAGATTTGGTATTCCATCTAAAGTAGATGATATTAGAATAATTACAATTTGGGTAACACATGTTTAATGTTGATGAACTTAAAATGGAGACACACTGAAGCGTTCTGATCTTTACAACTAGCATTAGTTTAGCAAATGAAAGCATGGGGAATAGAAATCCAGAATTTTATTCTTTTGAGAATCAATATATTTTTATACACTGGTGTGTGTGTGTGTATCTGTCTCCTGACTGATGGCTCTTTTTTTTCTTCCAAACAATAGACAAAACATGATCAAATGCCTATGAAGCAAAATACCACATTCAACAGTCTCATAGGGTTTATTTCTTTATTTTGGGCCTAATGGAGCTGCTTGAACGGCATGTTGGAGGATTTTCTGTACCTAAATTATGTCACCACTCACTGTGATTTTCCACTTTGTTACGAACCCAATAATCTGTTGCCATGCTCAGCTTGCTGAAATTCCCGGCAGAGTGCAGAGGGTACAATGAGTCTGAAGTACCACATCAGATCTAACCCGAGGACTGATGTTAAATAAACCTGAGAGTAAATATTAAGTGAGGAAAGATTTACCTTCAAACTCCAGGTTTTAGGATCTGTGCCTTTTAATTTCATCCCATCGATTTCTGAAGTACGAATTTGCTTTATAATGCTAGAACACTTTTTAATCAAGCGTCAAGATGCATGTATCCTTAGCTTGTGCTTTATAAAATCTGACAAATGATACTAGGTGACTCCTGAGGGATCTGCGTGGTATCACAGGACTAGCAGCTCTCTCTGTAGCGGGAGATGAGGACACAGTCGACATTCAGATTTCACATGGTTTCCCCAAGGAGTGCCATGCTCTGAAGAGCCGCACAGCGGCCAAACTGAAAGGTGGGAAATCGACACAAGCACACAGTCCACAAACGCAAACTTGGGGAAGTGAAGAAAAACAAACAACACGTCGAGGCAGACACGATCTCCGGTGAGCAGTGAGAAGAGGAGACCTGAGGCTCATACATCTACTCCTTCTCCACTGTGTCTGCCTCAAGATGCTTTCACTGCAGACCTTGTGAGAGAGGCACGTGGGGGAGTCCGGGGTGTTCACATCCAGGGATACCAAGTCAGTGAGAACAGAGGAGGGAAGAGGGAGATACTCTATTCAAGTCCTGAGTGCTCACCATGCAGTGGGCTGCTGAGATCTGAGTTACTCCCACGGGAGTCAGGATGCTAAGCAGGGGCTTAGGAGGTGTCATCTGGGTGATTCTAGAGTACATGTCCACATTCCCAGATACCCTCAGACACAGAAATGTCCCTCACTCCCACCCCTCATCACCCTCCCCTCTGCCTCTATGAAGTCCCATATTATTGTGCCCCCACCCAGGGGAAGAGCACCTGAAGGTCCTTATTCACATGGCAAGGTGTCAGCCCACATGGGGCCACAGATCAGCAACCCTTCAAATCTGGAGCGTGAATGATGCCGTCGGTGGTGAGACACAACTAGTGCGGCTGGGAGGGAAGAGGGCAGAAGGCAGGGAGGCCGCCGGCAGAACAGGGAGGTGAGGTGTTTCACCTCAGCCTCAGAGCAGTGGGAGAAGGCACCCGACTCTTATGGGAGATGGGGTGTGCAGATAATAAAGGACCCAGAGGAGCTTTCACAGGACGAGTCCCCAAACTCCAAGGGGTACAGCTCTCCCGTGTGGGTGTAACTCCCGGGAGGACAGTCCAGCAATGGGGTCTCTCTGGGGCAGAGCCAGGGCGAGCCACACGTGCCAATTACAGCCTCACCTCTGAGTCAATCTCCTCTCGGGGGTCTTAGCCCTGTGCTCCTTAATGTCCCCTGATTCCTCTTCACTCCTTCACTTTTGTTCTTCTTCCTCCCTTCAGGAGATATTTGGGGATAAACAAACAGGAGGTCTTTGAGGATCTCCCAAGTTCATGTGCTTCAGTGACATCCTGTGTGGCTTGTGTAAAACGACCACGCAGGGCTTGAGCAGCTCACCCCTGAAATGGTCTGTGCTCGTCTAGGATTCAGCCCTGAGGCGGAGTCAGGAGGCAAAGGAGGAGAGAGAAGTGTCCTTTCATGGGATCAGGTGCGTGTGTGTGTGTGTGTGTGTGTGTGTGAATGGAAACGGAAGATCTTTGAACTTCATGTATGTTAACCAGACAGTCTCTTTTCAGGTTAAGATATGCCATATGACCTTTTTTGGGGTCCTTTTTGGTAGAGCAAAAAAGTATTGTAATGTCATTACCATATTTTTAAAAATTGCAACCTATTAAAATTAACAGGTAAGAATGAGGTAATTACTTCATGGAAGTTGCTAAGTGCTGGCATCCATAGTCTTATGAAATGCAGAGCTGTAGAATTGGCTGAGTTGGTATTGCTAATCTTTATATTTACAACTTGGATTTTTAAATGTTAATCTTCACTTGATTTTAAATGCAGTTTCTTTTTCTGCTTATTTATATATTTAATTCTTGAATTAACTTATTATAAACTGAAAGCTACAAATTTCTAATTTAATGTCTGGTTTTACAGATCCCTAACTCTTCATTAACTTCTTGATTTACAAACAATGGACCAAAAGTCCCAGCTGCTGGATGCAAAAACTTGCACAGGATTTACCACTCTAAGATCCCTGCTGTAAATCATTGTCCCATTTACAAATGTTTCCATTACCAAGTGCTTTGGCTGTCTGATTTGGAACACCTTGTCTTTTTACTATTTAATTCTGATTTATCTTTTTAATATATGGCATGCTCTGACAATTTGTTACTACCAAGTGCTGATTTATAAGGGCAGTGTAATAAATTTTATAACATAAATTTTAAAGGCTTTGAATTAGGTACACCAGATTTTTGAAAACTGTATGGCTGAAAAACAATTCTCAGAAGCAAGAAGTAAATTTTACGTCCTGTAAAACAAAACACAGAGTGCTGGCCATAGGATTGTTTGTCTTTTCTTTCCATACTATCTCCCCACCTCCTTCATTAAGATTTTCCTTCTTTAACAGGTACATACAGTTGTTGGCTGGATCTAAGAAGATGTCAAAGGGCAGAGAAATATTAGTATTTGACCTGAACAGATTGATACAATTAGTGTGTACTAAGCCTCTTGCTGAATTTTGGGGGGACTTCATGGTTTTATCTTGGTTCTCTCTTTCGTCTGTGCTTTTCATCTTCTGGAGACACAGTGAGGCACACTGTAAATTAATTTCCCGATTGGGCTCAGGATACCTGCTGGGCGGCCTGGTAACAACAGATCTGTTCAAGTCATTTGTAGTTTCCCTGGCAAAGGGCTGAAGGACTCATGTTTATCAGTTCTATGCTCCTCACCTGCTGGTAACTGAAATGCTGCCCACTGTCAGAAAGACTTGCTCCTATAGGAGATTAGGGCAAGACCTGAGGACATTGAATAAGAATTAGCATTTTAGAATGATGGTATTTGGAAAGTGTTATATACAATAAAGGAAATGAATAATTTTTTTCTTGATTCTGTTGTTGTTGTCTGACTCTTTGTGAGCCCATAAACTGCAGCACACCAGGCTTCCCTGCCCATCACTATCTCCCAGAGTTTGCTCAAACTCACGTCCATTGAGTCAGTGATGTCATCTTACCATCTCATCCTCTGTAGCCCCCTTCTCCTCTTGCCCTCAATCTTTGCCAGCATCAGGGTTTTTTCCAATGAGTTGGCTCTTCGCAGCATGTGGTTAAAGTATTGGAGCTTCAGCTTCAGTATCAGTCCTTCCAATGAATATTCAGAGTTGATTTTCTTTAGGATTGACAGGTTTGATCTCTGCTGTCCAGGGGACTCTCAAGAGTTTTCTCCAGCACCTCAGTTCGAAAGGATCAGTTCTTTGGCACTCAGTCTTTTTTATGGTCTAGCTCTCACATTCATACATGACTATGAACCATAGCTTTGACCAGACAGACCTTTGTTGGCAAAGTGATGTCTCTGTTTTTGAATAGGCTGTCTAGGTTTGTCATAGGTTTTCTTCCAAGGAGCAATTGCCTTTTAATTTTGTGGCTACAGTCACTGTCACAGTGATTTTGGAGCCCAAGAAAAGAAAATCTGTCACTGTTTCCACTTTTTCCCCTTCCATTTGCCATGAAGTGATGGGATCAGATGCCATGATCTTAGTTTTTTGAACGTTGAATTTTAAGCCAGCATTTTCACTTCCTTCTTTCACCCTCATCAAGAGGCTCTTTAGTTCCTTGATTCTATAAAATCTAGTAGATCTGTATCACTGACTTTTTTCCTTAGGTTCATGTGCTTTACCTTTGTACTCTCATTAGAGTAGTGGGGAGTGATATATATTCTTTTTCTTTTTTGGCCGTGCCACATGGCATTGGGCATGTTAGTTCCTGACCAGGAATTGAACCCATGGCCCCATCCAGTAGAAGCACAAAATCTTAGCCACTGGACCACCAGGGAAGTCCCCTATATTCTTACATGGTATCTTTACTACAAAGGTTTTATCTTATCAAATTTCTAAGAACCAAAAACGATCTAAAATGGGCAACTAAAGGCATAGATCTTCATTTGAATGGACGACCAAAGAGTACACAGAAATTGTTACCCTTTAGTCTCTACGTAGCCCTGTGATTTATAGGAATCTGGGAAACTTTTGGCAAGGAGTAATGGTGGGTAGACAATTTACAGTATAGCAGTTGGGTATGACCATACAACATTTATTTTTCATAAAGAAGTTTTTAACAACACAGTTTTTAGAATGAAACAGTCCATATGTTTTTCTTAAAGCTCTCCTTTGGAGCTATCTCTGAATGTGGCATTTTTTAAAATGAATTTTTTATTGAAGCACAGTTGCTTTACAATGTTGTGTTAGTTTCTGCTGTACAGTAAAGTGAATCAGTTATATTGAAATCGATTGGTGTCATTCCAGGGGGGCTCTAAAGAGCTCTGGCAGCCTAGTCCTCTATGTCTCAGTGCAGAGAAGAATTCAACAAGATCAAAGTGGTAGATAAGAAGTGATTTATTAGAATAGGACGTTTGTGAGACTTACAAGCCATTGGATGAGAAATGCCCTGCCCTGAGAACTGACTGGGCTACAGTTTTATAATCAAAGTAAAAGTGGGGAGGGAAGAAGACCTTCTTTGTCTTTCTTGAGTAGACATCATGTTTTCATCATTAGCTCCTCCTTAAGGTTGCGCAAAGGAGTTTTCTTGTCCCTGAGTGGTCAAGCTAGTTCCTCATATTATTGATTTTTATGTGTGCAGAGAGCATGTCCAGGGATCATTAACTTACTAAGTTCACTGGGAAGGATGTGGGGTTCCTACCATCATTGCTTTACTGTTTGGGGGCACGTCTCATGCTTCTGTTGTGTGGTTTTGTTGCTAAGCAAGCCTGCTTGGTTTTGTGGTTAAGCAAACCTGCTTTCTAGAGTACTCGTTAACTTACAGGGATTTCTCATATTTTTCTACTTATAATCCCCTAGTGGGATTAATTAATGAATCACCTATTTTGTCTCTTCATTTTGTTCCTATCAATATATATACATGTATCCACTCTTTTCTTTAGATTCTCTTCCCATTTATGTCACCACAGAGCATTGAGTAGGTGAGCTTGGCATTTAAACAGAAATTGGGCACAATGAGGAACAAAGACAATGTTCTAAAAGTTCAATGTATGGTCTGGGTCCTCCAGGGCAAGTCAAGGAAAGAAGGCAAGATTCAAATGCAAAGTAGTTAATAAACAACATAAGATTTTTACTGGGAGCTCTGGGGTTTCAACTAGGCATGGACAAAGAACAAAGAATGCTGGGGCCAGGAATCCATTAATCACTGCAGCTGCCCCCTGTAGGGCACCCTGAGGAGAATTCAGGATAAAAAAAAGCAAGATACTGGACCTAGATATTAAAGATTCATATCAAAGAAATGATTTCAATAAGCCCAGACTCTTGCATCTTCCCATACATAGAAAAGCACTAAGACCATTAACTTCAGATGTCTGTTTTCGGTGATTAGCATTAATCTTTGATTACTACTTTTTTGTGGGTTTTGTTGTTGTTTTTGTTTGTTCTTGTTTTAGCAAAAACTCCTGTATATCCTGGCTCCTCCCTTACCTCTTTGGACCAGTCCTTCAGAACTGTCTGAGAGACTGTACCCACCGTGGGCTATAGTTCTCAGTAAGTCCACCAAATAAAACATAATTTTCAACTTTTAGGTTGTGCTTTTTTTTTTTTTTAAAGTCAACATAGGTTTCCCTGCTGAGTAGCTTTGTGAGCCTCTGCAAGTCACATCAATCTTTCAGAGTTTTAGTTCCTCCACCTTACCTAGAGAAGATAATGAACAAACATTCATCGAGTGCCTATTTTTTGCCAGGCGCTGTTAAAACTATTGGGGAATGAATGATTAAGCCATAATCAACTTCATGGAATTAAAGTCCAGAAGAAAAGGGAGAAATTTCTGTAATCAATAAGATCACATATGTTAGAAAAGTTTAAATACTGTAGAAGAGAAGAAAAATATTGAAAGTCCATTTTATCCCTGTAGTGCTAGTGATTTTGTGATATGTGTTTATAAATCTATAAGTAATGAACATTGTACATGTTACTGTTACCAATTTCATTTACTTCACACACATGGAAATGACTTTTAGGGTATAGTTATTTCTTTCCGAGTGCCACAATATTTTTGACTAGGTAGTCATCGCATAGAATTGGTGATTTCAAACAGGAACAAGAGGGAAAAATAAAACTGAGTCAAAGAAGAAAATGAAATACAAAGAAAAAGTTATCTAGGAAGGGTTATATTTGTTACTTATTTTATTGCATGCAAGAAAAATGGCAGTGGTGTGCCTTGCTGCTATTTCAATACCAGACTTAATCACAATGGACAAGAAGACTGGTCAAATTGATGTTATAAATTGAAATTTGAATGAATTTGGTGAAATAACAAAACGCTGTTTTTTCCTATTTTAAACAGGTTTTTAGGTGCACTATAGGACCATGCAGTGAAGTCATCAAAGAGTAGCAACTGGCCAAGAAGTGGTGCCCTCTTAAGCAGATCGTGGGATTGAAGATGAGCCATGTAAGTACATCTGTGGGCTTAATGGACCTGTCTTATAGTGGTGCTTCCTCCTCCTCCACTGAAAGTTTTGGAATTGCTTTATCTTCCTGATATTGTCTAGCACAATATTCTTCAGGGTCTTCAGGATCCAATTGTAATGGATTTATCCCCTCAAGCTTGGGCATGTTCCAAATTTGATCACTGCTTTTCTGTGACCACCAGGGGGTTAACCTAATTGTAATATTTCAAAACATAACTCAACTCACTGTCACTAGAACAAATTTTCCAATAACAGATTGATTGAAAGAAAAACCAGCTATTCACTTTAAAAATAGGAAACTTCCAGATAAAAATAAAATAAAATGGTTTTATAAAATTCTTCCAGACCATTCTTTAATTAAGACCAAAATTACATACGGGCATTTAAAGTACTCATTTCCCTCATATCCAATATTATCATTCTGCTTTTTTTCTGCATTCAATGCATTTATTAGACATGAGAGCTTTGAATATAATCATGCAAATGTAAGCATCAAAACATAATTACCAAAATGATAAGAAAGAAAAAAAAAAAACAATTCAGCAAGCAGATGACCTCTTTGAAAAAAAGAAACAATAGTAGCTAATAAAGCTGCCAAGTGGATATGAGAAATTCACTGCTTTCTGAAAATCTAAGAAGAGAAAGGGCATTTTTAATTATTCATTACACTGATGCTCAGGAAAAAATAAATTAAAGGCATCTCATTTTATGAGAATTTAATTCAATTTATATGCTGTCCTTCTCTACTACCTTTCCCATGAGGCCTGTTTAACTATACATCTATGTGAAAAATAGCAGCTTTCTCCCTCCCATTAGTGTTTCCTCCTGCCACAGACATATTCCCCATGCCTGGGCTAGTGACATCAAACTCATTTCAATTCAGGGGCACGGCTCTTGTTGTGAAAGACAAACATACACAGAATGATGTCCACCTTCGGACAAGATGCTGGTGGCACAGACAGGTGCTTGAGTTTGGATGCATCCTGTATAACATTATAGTAAATGAATTGAGTGGATTCATGGAAAGGATGTATATTTGTTAAATGCATGAATGATACAGAAATGGGAGGGTCAGAGGATATAATAGATGAGAGAATCAAGTGTCAAAAAGATCTTGACAGTTGGAAATATAAGCTAAAATTAGCAAGATAATGCATTTTTATCTAGCAAGGATATCTAGGAAATTCTTGACTCAGGATGAAAAAAAAAATCAATTGTATATATTATTAATTGCATATATAATATAAACAGGTTGGGGAAACCTTGATATGTGGTAGATTATGTTAAAGCAACAACAACAACAACCACAGCAGTGTCACAAAAGGAACCTGAAGTTTTAGTTGACTTGAAGTTCAATATGAGTCCCTAGTTGCAAGTCCACTACCATGAAACTCAATTCTGGAAAATGTGATGAAGCTATATAGCAAGTTTGACTTTAGGGGATGAAATACATCCTAGAAGTGCTTCAGTAGGAAGTTCTATTCCTTATTTGAGTCAGGGGAAGCCAGAATAGCAACGGAAGTTCTGATTATATCTTTTACATAGCTTCCTCGTTTATTGAAATGCCTCACTTTGCTCATTTAAACTTGGAACTAATAATAGTCTGCTTCCAGGATTTATGTAGAGACACATTTGATAAATAGGAGAAAATTGCATTAAAACCAAAAATACCTATGCAATGATCATTTTAAACCATGCCTTTACATAGGTTTATCCTTAGTAGGGACACATAGGTATTTTAATGCACATAGGGAAACAGTATTTGGACACTCTCATATACTGTTGGAAGAATATAAATTGATATAGGCAACTCATACATATTCTTCAAATTTTTCAGTGCACATGTTTTTGATCAAATAATTCAATTTCTATTAAAATTTTCTATAGAAATACTCAGATGTGTACAAAGATATACGTATAAAGGTATTTTTCCCAGCATTTTTTGTAATAGTAAGACATTGAGAAGTATCTAAAAGTTCATACATAGGGAAATGGCTTACAACTTTTAATAAATCATGGTATATAAATACTATGGAATATTGTGTAGTTGCTAAAAAGAATGAGGCATACTGACAAGGAAGAATGTCCATGAAAAAAGCATGTCACAAATATATTAAAATTGATCCTATGTATGCAAAAAGTAACTTTTATGAGTATGAAGAATCCACATAATATGTATGTGTATGTGTACATACAGACAGACATACATCTATATGGGAGACAATTATCCATGGATTTCTTATATTTGTACATCTTGTATTAGCTTTTGTTTTGGACTACCTTTTAAGGCTGTTGTTTAGCCAACAGCCTTGGAGGATAGAAACAGTGTCTCCCTCTGGGACAGAAGGCAGAGGGCAGAATATTTTAACTGTCAGAATGAAACACATAATGTCTCCCTCAAGAGTAAATGTTGGGCAGGTTCACTAGATACCATCTTTAAAATATTATGGTTTCCTAAAGTCAGGGTTCCTCATGCATTCACATGTTACCTTTTGCTGCCTCTTTGAGTATGTGTGTAGAGAGGGAATAGTGACAAAATTTTCCACTTGAGGTGAAAAACAGATGAAACCCTATAATTCCAACTACTTCATGAACAATTATTGCATTGACTTTACTTGTTTATGTCCAGAGGACAAAGCTTTTATAGAAGAAATCATTGAGAGGAAGTTACAAAGAAGAGAGATAAAATTTGGGTTACTAAAAGGAGAAATTCTCAAATGTTAAATGAAATAAATAGGTAACTTCCCCATTAAAAAGTCACTATTGCTCGCATTAACTCATGGTGTCTTTTCCGCATTATACTTTCTTCAATAAAAAAGAACTGTCATGATCTTCATCTGATGAGTCAGTCCCTGACTGAATTTAGTGTTCTGAGCATGTAAAGGATCTGTTCAAAAGAACCTGATCTTTTCTCTCCTTTTCCCACTCTCCGTCTCCACTCATATGGTTTGGCCTTATCTGGGTGGCTCTGTCTTTTTTCTCTTGTTCGAGTGTCCATTCTTCTTTATAGAAGTGAGGCCAGGATTTAACATGAAAACTGGGTGCTGCCTTTCGTCTAACTGAAATAAGAAATAAAAACTTTTGATTGTGGAGCTATAGAATCCAGACAACCACTCAGCCTGCTTTGATTCTGGGCTCTAATTATCTCTACTCCAGACCAAAGGAAGATGGAGCCTGATAAGTGGTCTAGATCATCTTGTAGAAGTGCTCTTCTCTGAGGTTTGCGGCCAAAGCCCCACTGAATAATAAAAGATTTATTTTCCATGCCTCTATGTATCTTCCTTGGGAAGGTGATAGGGAAGATCTTGATGGGCTAGCTAGGTAGGATTGAAGCAATTCTGGGACCCTGGTCCAGCACCACTCTAATACCACTCCCTAATGTGACCCCTATCATTTCTGTTCCCAACAAATAGTGACAGGGATATTGATGAGGAGGATCTTCTGTTGGGCCAGAGAGGTTAGAGTAGTGGCCTTGTACAAAATCTCTATAAAGTTTTCCATTTATATAAGAATTTTTTGTATTATCTTCACAAATTACAGATATTAGTGATATTAAGGTTATAAAATGGAGGGAGGGAAAAATTTAAATGCTTATCTATTAAAAACATTGCACCTTAAAATGTTTTTTGTTATTCTCAATTTTTCACAAGGCAAATTACAAATGAATTCTATGTGTAGAGGAAGTCTGAGAAGATAAATATCAGACAAATCTCAAATATGTTTCAAAATCATTTTGTGAAAAGGATGGAAGCCTAATGCCCAGAGCCCTAAACAATACATTAATTCATCTCCCTTCTGTGATTTTCCCTTCTTTCCTTTTCCCATGTAAAAAGCAGCCACAATGTCTGAATATTTCTTCGAGTAATTTTACTGGCGTTTTCTAACCTTTACCATTGCATCTTTATCTTCCTTTTGGGCCTGTTGCCATTTTAAAGAGACATCATGCTATCAAAATCTCCAGACAGGAAAGATGGGGGCTGGCCTGTTCTACTCAAGCAATGCTAATAAAATTTGCATCCCTTTTGTTAACCCTTTGGAAATGCCAACCAGCGATTTACAACTCCTCACCCCTGCAGGGCCTTTGTAAAGGAATCACCCAGGTGGTATGAAACAGCCCTGATCCATGCAGGATGCAGGGCTCTGGGCAGCAGGAATGTTTTGCAGGCTTGGTGAACTCAAGCCAAGGTGTGGCCCACCCATGAATAAAGCGATAAAGGGAAGAAGAGTGGAGCTTACCTTGAAGCCTGTATCCTAGACTCACTGAGGGTGAAACTATGCAAAGGAATGGTATCCTGAATTTATGGAAAATCATGTTTAATTGGAACTGAATAAATAACTTATCAAATCAATATAGGAAACAAAAAATAGGATCACAGACATACACATATGAACACATATTATGCATATTAAATATATGCACACATTCTTTCTTTTTAAAGGCAGTTTTCAAAACATAACATATTTTAGAGAAAAAAATCAGTAAACTTTTTCTAAAAAGGGCCAGATATGTTTTCAGTTTTGCAGGTTATATTGTCTCCATCTAAACTATTCATTTTTATTTGTGTAGCTCGAAAGCAGCCATAGACAATATGTGAATAAATGTATGTCTGGGTTCGAATAACGTTTTTTACTTATTAAATATTGCAATTTTCATGTCATCAGATATTATTCTCCTTTTCATTTTGTTCAACCACTTGAAAATGTAAGAGCCATTTCTAGCTGGCAGACTGTACATAAAGTAAGTGGTGAGTTGGATTTGGCCCACAGGTCATAGTCTGCTGATCCCCGCTTTAAGAGGGTTAAGGTCCATGAGATAAAATAAAATTTTATGGTATTTACAATTTGAAAGTATCTTACATCTGAGGACATCTCCTAATACTTGGCACTAACCACTCATCTAATGGATGTGGCTGTTTTTAATGTGCTAAAGTAATCACAAGTTAGCTCTGTATCCTTTACATCTCCTCTGTAGTTAAACAACTTATTTATCATCTTCTGCCAAGTTACCAACAATTTTAACTGTGTTTTTAAACTATTCTGCACCAGAGAGCCAGCACCTCTATTTGAAATTTAATAATATGTATTGAAAATATCCATGCAATAAATGGTTATCAAATCTAAATTACTGGGGATTCCCTGGCTGTCCAGTGGTTAGGACTCTGAGCTCTTACTGCTGAGGGCCCAGGTTTTACTTGTGGTTGGGGAACTAAAATCCCACAAACCACGGGGTGCAGCCAACAACAACAAAAAAATCTGAATACTAAATAAAGCTAAAAACAAAACCAAATCATGTTCTTATCATATACATGTCATCACACTCGACCTTCCATTTGCTGAAGTATTCTATTTAACTACATATCTTCAGCCAAAATTTTCTTCTCTATAACTATCTCATTGTTAGAGTTTTAAAGTGAAAACAAATATTGTGAGAAACTTAGTTCAGTTCAGTCGCTCAGTCGTGTCCAACTCTTTGCGACCCCAAGGACCACAGCACATCAGGCCTCCCCGTCGATCATTAGCTCCCAGAGTTTACTCAAACTCATGTCCATTGAGTCAGTGATGCTATGCAACCATCTCATCCTCTGTCATCCCCTTCTCCTCCCACCTTCAATCTTTTCCAGCATCAGGGTCTTTTCCAATGAATCAATTCTTCACAGCAAGTGGCGAAAGTATTGGAGTTTCAGCTTCCAATGAATATTCAGGACTGATTTCCTTTAGGATGGACTGGTTTGATCTCCTTGCAGTCCAAGGGACTCTCAAGAGTCTTCTCCAACACCACAGTTCAAAAGCATCAATTCTTCGACGCTCAGCTTTCTTTATAGTCCAACTCTCAAATCCATACATGACTACGGGAAAAACCAGAGCTTTGACTAGACAGACTTTTGTTGGCAAAGCAATGTCTCTGCTTTGAAATAAGCTGTCTAGGTTGGTCATAACCTTTCTTCCAAGAAGTAAGCGTCTTTTAATTTCATGGCTGCAACTATGGAGAACAGTGTGGAGATTCCTTAAAAAACTGGGACTAGAACTGCCATATGACCCAGCAATCCCACTGCTGGGCATACACACTGAGGAAACCAGAATTGAAAGAGACACGTGTACCCCAATGTTCATCGCAGCACTGTTTATAATAGCCAGGACATGGAAGCAACCTAGATGTCCATCAGCAGATGAATGGATAAGGAAGCTGTAGTACATATACACAATTGAATATTACTCAGCCATTAAAAAGAATACATTTGGATCAGTTCTATTGAGATGGATGAAACTGGAGCCCATTATACAGAGTGAAGTAAGCCAGAAAGAAAACACCAATACAGTATACTAATGCATATATATGGAATTTGAAAGATGGTAATGATAACCCTATATGCGAGACAGAATAAGAGACACAGATGCATAGAACAGTCTTATGGACTTTGAGGGAGAAGGTGAGGGTGGGACGTTCTGAGAGAACAGCATTGAAACATGTATATTATTATATATGAAGCAGAACACCATTCCAGGTTCGATGTATGAGACAAATGCTCAGGGCTGGGGCAATGGGATGACCCAGAGGGATGGGATTGGGAGGGAGGTGGGAGGGGGTTTCAGGATGGGGAACACATGTAAACCCATGGCTGATTCATGTCAGTGTATGGCAAAAACCACTACAATATTGTAAAGTAATTAGCCCCCAACTAAAATAAATAAATTAAAAAAAAATAATTTCATGGCTGCAACCACCATCTGCAGTGATTTAGGAGCCCCCAAAAATAAAGTCTCTCACTGTTTCCATTGTTTCTCTTTTTATTTGCCATGAAGTGATGGGACCAGATGCCATGATCTTAGTTTTCTGAATGTTGAGCTTTAAGCCAATTTTTTCACTCTCCTCTTTCACTTTCATCAAGAGGCTCTTTAGTTCTTCTTCACTTTCTACCATAAGGGTGGTGTCATCTGCATATCTGAGGTTATTGATATTTCTCCCCGCAATCTTGATTCCAGCTTGTGTTTCATCCAGCCCGGCATTTCGCTGTACTCTGCATGATGTACTCTGCCTATAAGTTAAACAAGCAGGGTGACAATATACAGTCTTGACGTACTCTTCTCCCAATTTGGAACCAGTCTGTTGTTACATGTCCAGTTCTAACTGTTGCTTCTTCTCTTGCACACAGATTTCTCAGGAGGCAGGACAGGTGGCCTGGTATTCCCGTGTCTTGAAGAATTTTCTACAGTTTGTTGTGATCCACACAGTCAAAGGCTTTGGTATCATCAATAAAGCAGAAGTAGATGTTTTTCTGGAACTCTCTCGCTTTTTCTGATGATCCAACGGATGTTGGCAATTTGACCTCTTAAGGTATATATATTAGATTGGTATGTATATTAATCTAATCTCCCCAATTCAAAGAAGAAATTAGGTGGAAATCAATTTTTGTCTAGAAAGGAAAGCAAGAAAATGTAAAGGAAAACTTAAAAAATGTCATACTGTCTTAAGAAATTTATGTTCACTCTTGCTCTGCTTCTTTTTTTTTTTTCCTTTTTTCCCTAATGACACTTGTGTTAGCTTTCTACTCTTGCACAATATAATAGCATATATGTAACCGCTTAAAACAACCTACGTTTATTATCTTTGTGGGTCAGGAGTCCGGGCACAGCTTATTTGGGTTCTCTGCTCATCTTCATAGAAGGTTGGAATCAAGGTATCAGGTGGCCTGTCTCCTTGTCTGGAGCTTGGCATCCTCTTCCAAACTCATGTTTTTGTTTGAAGAATTCAGTTCCTTGTAGTTCCTTGTGATTGTAGGACTGAAGTTTCTGTTTTCTTGAAGACTGTTGACTGGAGGTCACACTCAGTTCCTAGAGGCCCCCAGAGTTCCTTGTTAAATGGCACACTTAAAACATAGCAGCTTACTTTTCTGGGGGCCAGGAGACTCTCTTTTGCTCCAGTGTACTAAGAGGCAGTCTTATGATCAGGGGGAATGACTATCCTTTCATCTTTGCTATATTCTGTTGGCTAGGAGCAAGTCATAGGTTCTGGCTGACTTCCAGGGAAGGGGGTTTTATAATATTATGACTCACTGAAAGTTATCTTATTGTATGTCCACTACTGGGGGCCCAGGTTTTATTCGTGGATCAATACTGATCCAAAATAAATTATCCTTGTGATTCAAATATTAGTCATATGAGAATAATATTGGGTTATGCTCTTAGTGGCTATACACTGGTTCTAAATCTGTACATATTTCTTAAAAGTCTCCCAATTAGAATGCAAAACTATAGATCAGGGTCTCTCAGTTCAGGTACCAATGACATTTTAGTCAGAGAGTTTTTTGTTCTGGAATGTATTGTAGGATGTTTTGTGGAATCCCTGGCCTCAACCAAATAGAGGGCAGTAGCATTCTCTTCCCCAGTTGTGACAACCAAAAATATCTCTAGATATTGTCTGGAATACAGGAAGTGGTGCAGGTCTTAGGGCTATACGGGAAAGTAAAATAACACCATTAGTTTGTTTTTCTTGAATATCCAAGTGAATGTGTACAAAAAACAGTTGGATATATAAGTTTGAAACTCTGAGATGAGATTAGAACCAAGAGCCATTGGTATTTATATGGTCATTAAAATGAAGAAAGGAGTGGATGAAATCACTCAGGCACTGTGTGTAAAATGAACTGAGCGATGATTTGCTAGTCTGTAGTATATGAAAGATAAGGCCAGAAATGGGGAAAAGTTAATTACAGACTTCAAAAAGGAACAGTCAGAGTTAGGATGAGAAAGAGAAGGAAAGGAGAATGATACCATGAAATTGAAGGTAGTTGATAGTATAGCCAAAGAAAGGTGATAATTGCTGCCAGAGTATTAAAATCCAGCATAATATCTATTGGATTTGACAATATGAAATCAATTCCTTGGATTATTCAATGTGAAGTCTGGAGGTGCCTTGTTCAAAGTCCACTTAAATCTTCTTAATAATAACTGGTTTCAGTCAGGCCAGTTCATACTGATCTTCTCTTAGGAAAAAGAATAATATCATGCAATTTTGTGGTTTCATCCCTGTTTTGTCAAATACTCTATCTTGGCTTTTGGCTAAAGGGATCTCAAAAGAGAGTCATAAATCCCTTTGCTCAAATTTTGTCCTGCATTTTACAGAGCCCCCATTAAAAGAATCTTTTTTAAATCTTCCTGAAGAGCACAATTGTAAAGACCAGAGAGAGAACTGAAGTTTAAGAAGATTGACTTCTACGGGATACCATTGATTTTCAATCTATTGTTCCTTATTCTTGGCCATATATCTATGTATATAACTTTGTTAAGTATTTGCATTTTCATAGTCTATATAGGAGCTGCCAAGTGTTTTATTTGACTCTTTATAAGGAACTAGTTGTTTTTCTGGAAACTCAGTATTTTGAATCTCAGTTTTAAAAAACCTAATCACTTAACTGAATAAATGATGTGTATCATAGCAATACTATCAAAGGGCCTAAAATGAAATGAGTGATATCCCTATCCACCACACTCTAATTTCACCCCTGTGGTGTAGCCATTGTTTGGAATCTGTTTTCCTTCATCCTTTTCCTTTTTTATGTATGGGTAAAAAAAGCCTTCCCTTGTGGCTCAGCTGGTAAAGAATCCATTTGCAATGCAGGAGACCTGGGTTCAATCTCTGGGTTGGGAAGATCCCCTGGAGAAAAGAAAGACTACCGACTCCAGTATTCTGGCCTGGAGAATTCTATGGCCTGTACAGTCCATGGGGTCGCAGAGAATTGAACACGACTGAGCGATTTTCACTTGCGGGCTTCCCTAGTGGCTCAGCTGGTAAAGAATCCTCGCCTGCAATGCAGGAGACCTGGGTTTGATCCCTGGGTTGGGAAGATCCCCTGAAGAAGGGAATGGCTACCCATTCCAGTATTCTAGCCTGGAGAAATCCATGGACTGTATAGTCCATGGGGTCACAAACAGTTGGACAACACTGAGTGACTTTCACTTTGACCAAAAAAACCCCAAATATATCCTTATATGGTTAGGGATTTAAAAAATAGATTTTTATGACATTAGTATGATAAAACACATATTATCAGGCATGTTTTTAAAAAAATTCTATGTCAAGGACGTCCTTTCGAGTCAATATATCTGAATCTGCCATATTCAGTATAATAGAACTGTGGTATTTCAAAGTACTGATGTGAAGTTATTAATTTAGTCACTTACCCACTGATGTATATTAATGTATTGTTCAATTTGTTATAAACAATGTTTTAATAATGAACATTTATGGTTTATATGGACGCAGTGTGGTAACACTGTTTTCTATATTTAAAATGTTAAATTGTGGGAGGCTTCTCTCATTTTCCCTGATCTAGCTTTGCTTTCTCTCTTCTTTCACTTTCTGGGACTTCCTCTATTTTTTAAATTGGTTTCCAGTTACATTTTATAACCCCTTACTTACCTCAGTCATCTACCAGTCACATTAAAGGACTCAACATTTGGGGGAATTATTTGTTGTTAAGTACTTTCAGTCATTTAACCTTTTCTCTGTGTTTTGGTATTTCCTGACTTGCCAGGCGCTTACAGTACACCTAGCTTGGGTTCTAGGAAACCAGGGTTTTTCATTCATAGCAGCTAAAAGGGATATGTGGTTGGTGCCTCTAGCATTAATGTCAAAGCTGAGCATAGATAGTCTTTAACTGAAATGAATAATTAAGTTAAAATAAAGTCCACCCCTTTCTCTTGATCTTAGCTACTGTCGGTTATGTCACACGTTATGGGATGCTTTGAAAAATATAAGTACTTGGCTAGTGGTTTTATTCTGCTACAGTTTCTTCAACCACATTTTACCTTTTAAAAAATGTTTCTTATTCGCCATCAGATTTTAGGAAGTTGATGAACCTAACTAATATTGTGTAAGATTAGAATACTAGAAAAATAAGGACCCAGGAAATTGAGAAAATTAAAGAGATGTTACACAGAACAAATGTTTCCCATGTCCCTCCTTGAATCCACTTTCTCTATATTGGATTTCTTGATGTAGTCAAGTATTCAAACTTAGAAAATCTATAGGAATTTCCAGTAAGACAAATGCCATTGATTCCCATTCATTCTAGTTCATGCCACATAATTACTAACATATATTTTGAACATCAGATATTGTGTGGAACATAAGAACTGAATTATATAATATTTTTCTCTTCAATAATCATGCTATGTAAAAAATCAAAGGGCTCAGAATTGGGCTCTAGTCAGAGCTATTTACAAGCCATGTGATCTTGGTCAAAGCATTTAACCTGTTTCAGGCTTTGGTTTCTTAATATATAAGTTGAGGGGGAAGGGAATAGATTCTCTAAAGAATTTTCTAACTCTGAAATTGTATGACCCGTAAATTCTATTGTTGATAGAATCTCATTAAACTTGGACCAGTGGTGTCCCATAAAATGAAAATGTCTTGGTATGATTGCCATTGTAATGTGCAAATGTTCTGAAATTAAATCAATAAAGTGAAATCCTTGCTGCTCTTTCATATGCATGGTTATATTGAGTGATGTTAAACAGCTGCTCTATTCTATCATGGCTGTAGCCCTTCAGTTCTGGTTGAAATGGCTCCTGTGTGTATACTGAGAAATAAGACTAATGCATGATTCAGCGCCTTTATAAATCAAAGATTCTATTACAGGCAGAAAATAGCCCAACAATAGCTATTCTATTACACTTCAGTGCCATTAGAAAAGAAGAGAATACATCAAGTGGAGAACATAGGTCCTTCCTTTTTACTCTGCAATACAATAAAAAGGCTATATAGGTTTTAGCAGTTTCTTCTGTCCAGTCGTTAGTGCATTGACACCTATGTTGAACGACATTGCCTAAGATGTGCCTCTATTTTTTCAGAATATCAATTTTCTTCTGTGCTTTGGTGAAGAAACTCCCTGTAGCATACAGTGTACACAGGATCGTTTTTTCAGTCTAGATCAATTGGTATTTTACTTCTTGAAATTTAACAGGGAACAACAGCATAAAATCTGAATTAGGAGAATAATATATATATATATCTTTGTTTTTGTATACAAAATTAGTTGAGTTGATAAAATAATGTATTTAATATAAAATTTTATGTGTGAAATGATCCTAAAGGCGTTACTGTTGTGCATTTTTTTCCTTGCTCTTCCAGTTATATTCTAAGGGCCAGTCCTACGTTTTATCGTATGAAGAAGAGTTATACATTTATCCTTAATGTTTCCTATACCATTTTAAGATGACATGCTTGCAACTGTCACTAAACTTGCTGGTTAAAAAATCAACAACAATTGTAGGCCCCACATATAGTAGGTTGAGTAATTCATGTCACTGCAGTCCCATTTAGCCCAGAATTTCAAACTTACAAAATTTATTTGGCATAGGCAATCAATTAAATTTACAAGAGGCATGATATTAATAAGCAACTTAATATAGGAAACCTGCTCATCACAGATAAGAGTATCACAGACAGCAGCAACTATGGAAAATATGTGGTGAAAATCCTGCTTTATAAAATTTCAAAATGTGTAAGATAAAAATAGAAATGACAAGGATAAGCCCCATTTGTTGAAATTGTTAGGACACAGGAAAGTTTGAGAATGAGTCAGTGAGTAATGGGGAAGGAGGTGGTGGTGGCGGTTTGGTCGCTAAGTTTTGTCTGACTCTTTCCACCCCATGGACCATAGCCCACCAGGCTCATCTGTCCATGGAATTTCCCAGGCAAGAATACTAGAGTGGGTTGCCATTTCCTTCTCTACTGGAGGTAAAAATAGGTATTCTCAAAACTGTTAAGTCCCAGCAGGCCATAAACCTGACTTTTATCTTGATTGTCTCATTGCTGCTGCTGCTGCTAAGTCACTTCAGTCGTGTCCGACTCTGTGTGACCCCACAGACGGCAGCCCACCAGGCTCCACTGTCCCTGGGATTCTCCAGGCAAGAACACTGGAGTGGGTTGCCATTTCCTCCAATGCATGAAAGTGAAAAGTGAAAGTGAAGTCGCTCAGTCATGTCCGACTCTTAGCGACCCCATGGACTGCAGCCCACCAGGCTCCTCCGTTCATGGGATTTTCCAAGCAAGAGTACTGGAGTGGGGTGCCATTGCCTTCTCCGGATTGTCTCATTAAAGTTAATCAATTTTGAACGCAGCCACCTCCATTCTATAAAACAACTTAATAAGAAAAGAGTGTTTCCTGGAGAACTTGGTGGAATATATCTACTGTCTAAAGACATAAACTCATGTGCTACCATCTTTTGTTGTTTTCTCTTTTACAGTTAGTATTCATGAATATAGAAATGATTTATTTTCCACAAAGAGCAAAATGATCAACTCTGTTCTTATTATGAGAAAGTTAAATAAAGTTTTAATGTCAACTTTGAAAGTGGAATTTACAAACATGCCCTCTCATCATAAGGTGCATTTTTGTACAATAATATATTAAAATAATGCATTCAGCTACTAGAAGCTACACTGTTAAGAGCTGCATAAAATTAACCTGACACATTAAAATAGCCCCCAAGTATCTAATTCTAAACAATATTTCATAAAAAATAGATAAGTATGAAATAATTTAGTAATTTAAAGCTAGAGTTCACTTCACTGTTTTGTTTTTATAATGAAATAAATTTATTTCTGAAACCAAAAGAAATGACACATTAATACACCCTCACTGAAGTAAAATCAATCCTACAGGGTCATTGCTTGACTTTGTGGGTTAGAACTGCTTTCAAAACTTATTATTAGTGTTGTTGCCTCAGAGGCTTCTCCCTCCATTACCATCGAGGTGAGGTTTCATTTCTTTTAACCACTTGCTATCTTTCAAAATGCAAAGTCATAAGTACAAGCACTTTGAGACTTGATTTTCCTAAATTGAAAGAGATCGAGCTCATTGTCAGTAACTTGTCTCAAAGGCAAACTTTCAGAATTTACAACTTATGGAAAAATGTTGAAAGAATTGATGGATAAATGAATCACTGGCACATTTAAGGATGAAAATGCTTTTGAAATTAGTTGTTGTGTTTATGGTTGATTCATTTTACCTTCTTTACCATCTTCTTAATTTAGATCTCCCACAAGCTGCAGAAGAATAGAGGGAATCCACTTCTGTCATTTTATTTTATTGACAAATCCATACTCTAATTTCTTTTCCACATGCTGTTTTCCAAATGTCATGAGATTAGAAGGCTGTTTGTTTTTACTCAATTTTAAGTGTTTCTGCATATGAGAAATGTACTGGATTATGTGTGTGCATACCCGATGCATCTCCAAGGGAAACAATAGCAAAAATAGCTCACCAATCAACAGGTTTAAAAACTAACAGAATTGTTTCCAATGTAGTGCAATCCTTTACTGCAGGGTTGAGCAAAGCATGTTTTGCTCACCATTATTTCTTCATCCCTTTCATTTCCTTATGAAAAATGAGTCTTGCTTTGATCTGTTTTTTATTTATACATGCATTAAATCTAGAAACTACATGATATAATTTATATATTCTGGAACTGATAGAATACTCTTATCAACTCAAAACAGTGCTTATATATTGTCATAACTACCTATCAACAGAATAATAAAGATTATATATTATTCTTGAAGTAGCATCTCTAACAGGGTTGGGTTTGTTTTTCATCCAAAATAATTTCATCACTCCCTATCATTCTTTAACTGAATATGTTCCTTTGAATAGAAGAACTGAAAAAAATTATTTTGCTTAAATAGGACATTTTATTTCATTAAGGAAATGAATTTCTTTTCCTTCTCAGAAATTTGCAACTGAACATTGCAGAGTAGTATATACAAAATTTAAATAAAAAGGTTATGTGTGCCTTACATTTAATTTTCTTATTCTAATTGTATTTTTTCAATTGGAGAAATTCATATTTAAGCTGCACAGAATAAAGTTGAAAAATTAGTTGAAATTATCTAATGGATTTGAATTTAAATAGACAATCCAAGAAAAAAATCAGATCTGAATATTCCCTATCGGGAAGAGATTATATTAATATCTTATACCACAGAAGAACTGTACAAAAAGGCTCTTAATGACCCAGTTAACCACAATGATGTGGTCACTCACCTAGAGCCAGACATCCTGGAGTGTAAAGTCAAGTGGGTCTTAGGAAGCATTACTACAAACAAAGCTAGTGGAGGTGATGGAATTCCAGCTGAGCTATTTCAAATTGTAAAAGATGATACTGTTAAAGTGCTGCACTCATTATGCCAGCAAATTTGGAAAACTCAGCAGTGGCCACAGGACTGGAAAATGTCAGTTTTCATTCCAGTCTCAAAGAAAGACAATGCCAAATAATGTTCAAATTACCGCACAATTGTGCTCATTTCACACGCCAGCAAGATTATGCTCAAAATTCTTCAAGCTAGGCTTCACCAGTACATGAACTGAGAACTTCTAGATGTACAAGCTGGATTTAGAAAAGGCAGAGGAACCAGAGATCAAATTGCCACCTTATGCTAGATCATAGAAAAAGCAAGGGAATGCCAAAAAAACCCCCCTCTACTTCTGCTTCATTGACTATGCTAAAGTTTTTGACTGTGTGGTTCACAACAAACTGTGGAATATTCTTAAAGAGATGGGAATACTAGACTATCTACCTCCTGAGAAACCTAAATGCAGGACAAGAAGCAACGGTTAGAACCAGACATGGAACAATCAGTTCAGTTCAGTCACTCAGTCATGTCTGACTCTTTGCGACCCCATGGACTGCAGCATGCCAGGCTTCCCTGTCAATCACTAACTTCTGGAGACTGCTCAAACTCATGTTCATTGAGTCAGTGATGCCATCCAACCATCTCATCCTCTGTCATCCCCTTCTCCTCCAACCTTCAATCTTTTCCAGCATCAGGGTCTTTTCCAATGAGTCAGTTCTTCACATCAAGTGGCCAAAGTATTGGAGCTTCAGCTTCAGCATCAGTCCTTCCAATGAATATTCAGGACTGATTTCCTTTAGGATGGACTGGTTTGATCTCCTTGCAGTCCAAGGGACTCTCAAGAGTCTTCTCCAACATCACAGTTCAAAAGCATCAATTCTTCGGTGCTCAGCCTTCTTTATAGTCCAACTCTCAAATCCATACATGATTACTGGAAAAACCATAGCTTTGACTAGATGGACCTTTGTCAGCAATATCTCTGCTTTTTAATATGCTGTCTAGGTTGGTCATAGCTTTTCTTCCAAGAAGCAAGCATCTTTTAATTTCATGGCTGCAGTCACCATCTTCAGTGATTTTGGAGCCCAAGAAAATAAAGTCTGTCACTGTTTCCATTGTTTCCCCATCTATTTGCCATGAAGTGATGGGACCAGATGCCATGATCTTAGTTTTTTGAATGTTGAGATTGAAGGCAGGAGGAGAAGAGGACAACAGAGGATGAGATGGTTGGATGGCATCACTGACTCAATGGACATGAGTTTGAGTAAACTCTGGGAGTTGGTGATGGACAGGGAGGCCTGGTGTGCTGCAGTCCATGGAGTCACAAAGAGTTGGACATGACTGAGCAACTGAATTGAACTGAACTTTCACTCTTCTCTTTCACTTGCATCAAGAGGCTCTTTAGTTCTTCTTCACTTTCTGCCATAAGGGTGGTGTCATCTGCATATCTGACATTATTGATGTTCCTCCTGGCAATCTTGATTCCAGCTTGTGCTTCATCCAGCCCAGCATTTGGCATGATGTACTCTGTATATAAGTTAAATAAGCAGGGTGACAATATACAGCCTTGACGTACTCCTTTCCCAATTTGGAACCAGTCTGTTGTCCCTGTCTGGTTCTAACTGTTGCTTCTTGACCTGCATACAGATTTCCCAAGAGGCAGGTAAAGTGGACACACACGGAACAATGGACTGGTTCAAAATTGGGAAAGGAGTACGTCAAGGCTGTATATTGTCACCCTGCTTATTTAACTTCTATGCAGAGTACATCATGTGAAATGCCGGGCTGAATGAAGCACAAGCTGGAATTAAGATTGCTGGAAGAAATATCAACAACCTCAGGTATGCAGATGATACCAATCTAATGGCAGAAAGTGAAGAGGAACTAAAGGGCCTCTTGATGAAGGTGAAAGAAGAGAGTGAAAAAGCTAGCTTAAATATCAGCATTCAAAAAATAAAGATCATGGCATCCGGTTCTCTCCTTTCACGGCAAATAGATGGGGAAAATGTCAAAACAGTGTCAGATTTCATTTTCTTGGGCTCCCAAATCAATGCGGATGGTGACTGCAGCTATGAAATTAAAAGATGCTTGCTCCTTGGAAGAATAGTTATGCCAAACCTAGAGAGTGTATTCACAAGTAGAGACACCACTTTGTTGACAAAGGTCTGTATAGTCAAAGCTATGGTTTTTCCAGTAGTTATGCATGGATGTGAGAGCTGGACCATAAAGAAGGCTGAGTGCAAAAGAATTGATGTTTCTGAACTGTGGTGTTGGAGAAGACTCTTGAGAGTCCCTTGGACTGCAAGGAGATCAAACCAGTCAATTCTAAAGGAAATCAACACTGCAGATTCATTGGAAGGACTGACAATGAAGCTGAAGCTCCAGTACTTTGGCCACCTGATGCGAAGAGCTGATTCATTGGAAAAGACCCCGATGCTGGGAAAAATTGAGAGCAAAAGAAGGGGGCAGCAGAGGATGAGATGGTTGGATGGCATCACTGACTCAATGGACATGATTTTTAGCAAACTCCAGGAGATAGTGATGGGCAGGGAAGCCTGGTGTGCTTCAGTTCATGGGGTTGTAACGAGTTGGACACAACTTAGAGACTGAACAACAACAAGAAATACCTAATTGTGATTCCCAAACAGACATCTAGGAAGTTGAAAAACTGAGGTAAGGTGAGAGGAAGAAGCTAGCAGAAACACTGAGAAAATACTGCATTAGATGTTTTAGTGCCCACTAATCATGAAGAAAATTCTCTGGTGCCTGAAGTTCATAATAAATATCAATTAGGAATTCTGAAATCAGCTTTTCTCACCATATTTTCTGTGTCTGTACTTAACAGTAATTTGAATTCAACTTCTTTGAATTCCAAAGTTCTTTACGAACAACTGGTGTCTGTCTAAGGCTACTGCATGTGTTTGCAAAGACTGCTTACTGCAGAGTGACCAAATCCATATGACCTGGTGCTGAGCTGCATTCATTAGGATGCACACAGGCACAAAGGTGTTTTATCCTGCCTCTACCTACCTCTACCTCAAGAGTAATTGCTTCCTCTGGAACATGCCTTAACACCACTCCACCTGCCTTCCCACACTCAGTTCCAAAAGATATCCACATTCTAATCCCAGGAACCTGTAATGCTACTTTATGTAGGGGGAAAAATATCTTTGCAGATGTGGTTAAGGTAGGGATCTTGAGATGAGCTATCCTGATTGTCTGGGTGAGCCCCAAATGAAATCACATGTAAACTTACGAGAGAGAGGCAGAGGAAAATTGGACAGATACAAAAGAGGAGGTCAGGCAACTATGGAGGAGGTAACAACTAGAGTTATGCAGACACATGACAAGGAATACTGGCAACCATCAGAAGCTGGAAGAGGCAAGGAACAGGTTATGCATCAGAGACTGTGGAGGGAGCATGACTCTGGTGACACCTTGACTTCAGCTCAGTGAAACTGATATAAGATTTCCAGAACTGTGAGAGAACAAATTTCAGTTTTTTAAAACAAACCAAGTTCATGCTAATTTGTTACAATAGCCACATCAAACTAACACACTGTCAAAAGTGTCCCATTTTGGAAGACAGATGTTCACTCTATTTCCATCTCAGCTACTGCACAATTTCTTGACTGTCCTTACATCCCATTCTATTTCTCCTCACTCTCAGCTGATGAACGTAACATCCATTTTATCAGTAAAGGGGCCTGTTTGGATACAGTTCTCCATTTCTGCCCTCCAATTTATCCATAATCTGCATGAATATTAATCTTTACCTCCCTCTTGCTACTCTTGGAAGTTTTAGTCCCACATTTGTACTCTTGACCCAATTTCTTCCTTGCTTTTTAATAATACTTTATCATTCAAAAAATTTTCCCACCTCTCTAGCTTTCTATTCCCTATTTCCAATTGGTAAATATACCCACATATGCACACAAATATACTCAAATAGCCTTTGACACTTAAGTCCTCCCTATTTATGTGTGTGTGTGTTAGTCTCTCAGTCATGTCTGACTCTTTGACCCCATGGACTATATAGCAGGCCAGGCTCCTCTGTCCATGGGATTCTCTAGGCAAGAATACTAGAGTGGGTTGCCATTTCCTTCTCCAAGGGGTCTTTCTGGCCCAGGGATCAAACCTGGGTCTCCTGCATTGCAGGCAGATTTTTTACTTTCTGAGCTACTAGGGAAGCCCTCCATATATGTATATGGACACAAAAGCATTTTCACTCTTTCCTATTCTAAGAACTTTATTTTGATTAAATTACATGATATAGATAGACAGATAAATAGATGTATTTATATAGAGCAAAGCACTGACACTCAGATTTTTTTTTTCCTTTTTTGTAATGCAAGTGCCTGACTTAACCTTTATGGGGGCATCCACTTCAAAGAGGCATTCCCTTCAATGATGGCCATCTCAGATAAAAACTCGCCAGCCACATGACTAAGAGATTGCACGTTGCTTATCTGCACCCCTCATCCCCAGCTTCCCCCTACCCCTTTTTAGAGATCTTGGTTGATTCCAATAACTGATCATTTGGGCCAATGTTTTCTCTCTTGCTCAGCTTTAAATTCCCATGCTTATATTTTATTTTTTAATATTTTTAATAATGTTTTTACTTATTTATCTACTGTGCTGGGTTCTCATTGCTGCATGGGCATTTCTCTAGCTGGGGTGAGCAGGGGCTACTCTTTAGTTGTGGTGCATGGATTTCTCATTGCGGTGGCTTCTCTTGTGGAGCACGGGCTCTAGGCATGTGGGCTTCAGTAGTTGCAGCTCCCGGGCTTTGGAGCACAGGTTCAATAGTTGTGGTGCACGGGATTAGTTGCTCTGCAGCAAGTGAGATCTTCCTGGATCAGGGATCGAACCCATGTCTTCTGCACTGGCAGGGGGATTCGTTACAACTGAGCCTCCAGCAACAATACTGGCTATTAATAGTCTGAGACTGGTACACAGAATAATATGTATACACAAACAGTTAAAATATTTTTTCAAATAATTTATTCAGTTCAGTTCAGTTCAGTGACTCAGTCGTGTCCGACTCTTTGTGACCCCTTAATTGCAGCACGCCAGGCCTCCCTGTCCAACACCAACTCCCAGAGTTTACACAAACCCATGTCCATCGAGTCGGTGATGCCATCCATCCATCTCATCCTCTGTCGTCCCCTTCGCCTCCTGCCCCCAATCCTTCCTAGCATTAGGGTCTTTTCCAATGAGTCAACTCTTCGCATCAGGCGGCCATAGTATTGGAGTTGCAGCTTCAACATCAGTCCTTCCAATGAAAACCCAGGACTGATTTCCTTTAGGATGGACTGATTGGATCTCCTTGCAGTCCAAGGGACTCTCAAGAGTCTTCTCCAACACCACAGTTCAAAAGCATCAATTCTTCGGCGCTCAGCTTTCTTCACCGTCCAACTCTCACATCCATACATGACTACTGGAAAAACCATAGCCTTGACTAGAGGGACCTCTGTCGGCAAAGTAATGTCTCTGCTTTTAAATATGCTATCTAGGTTGGTCATAACCTTCCTTCCAAGGAGTAGGCGTCTTTTAATTTCATGGCTGCAATCACCATCAGCAGTGATTTTGGAGCCCAAAAAATAAAGTCTGACACTGCTTCCACTGTTTCCCCATCTATTTCCCGTGAATGATGGGACCAGATGCCATGATCTTAGTTTTCTGAACGTTGAGCTTTAAGCCAACTTTTTCACTCTCCTGTTTCACTTTCATCAAGAGGCTCTTTAGTTCTTCTTTGCTTTCTGCCATAAGGGTGGTGTCATCTGCATATCTGAGGTCACTGATATTTCTCCAGGCAATCTTGATTCCAACTTGTGCTTCCTCCAGCCCAGCGTTTCTCATGATGTACTCTGCATATAAGTTAAATAAGCAGGGTGACAATATACAGCCTTGACGTACTCCTTTTCCTGTTTGGAACCAGTCTGTTGTTCCATGTCCAGTTCTAACTGTTGCTTCCTGACCTGCATACAGGTTTCTCAAGAGACAGGTCAGATGGTCTGGTATTCCTATCTCTTTCAGAATTTTCCACAGTTTATGGTGATCCACACAGTCAAAGGCTTTGGTATAGTCAATAAAGCAGAAATAGATGTTTTTCTGGTACTCTCTTGCTTTTTCAATGATCCAGCGGATGTTGGCAATTTGATCTCTGGTTCCTCTGCCTTTTCTAAAACCAGCTTGAACATCTGTAAGTTCACGGTTCACGTATTGCTGAAGCCTGGCTTGGAGAATTTTGAGCATTACTTTACTAGCGTGTGAGATGAGTGCAATTGTGGCTTATTTTTAAAAAATCCTCCTTTTCAACTCTTGGGTTTCATTCTCAGAAGTGATCATTTTCAAGTCTTGTAGCTGTATTGTTTTTACATATAATATACTGTGAAATAATATATAAATATATATTGGTCTCTGTCCCTGTTTCCTGGCATAGAGCTCCTAAAAGCCTTGGAATTTCCTAAGTGACAAGAAGTAGGAGCATCTTTTCTTCTAATATTTGGTCTTTGACCCCAGTTTCTGACATAGAGCTCTCAAATCTCTTGGAATTTCCTGGGTGATAGCAGTGTTCTGGTTGTAATGAGATTATTCTTGGTGCACTCCTGGATAGCTTCAGGTGGGGGCTAGTAACCAGAAAGCCATGATTGGAAGCTTGGAACTTTCAGATCTAACCCCCATTGTCCTGGAAGAGGAGAGAGGCTGGCGATCGAGTTAACAATTGATTATGCCTACATGATGAAGCCTGCATAAAGATTCCAAAAGTATGGGGCTTGGGAGCTTCCAGGTTTGTGAACACATCTACATGATGGGAGAGTGACCCACCCCAATTCCACAGGGACAGAAGCCCCTGTGCTCAAGACCTAGCCCTATGCCTCTCTTAATCTGACTGTGCATTCATGTCATTTAAGATATCCTTTGTAATAAATTGACAATAGTAAGTAAAACCATTTTCCTGGTTATGTGAGCCATTCCAGCAAATTATTAACCTCAAGAAGGGGGTCGTGGGAATTTCTGATTTGTAGCCAAGTCAGAAGTGTCAGTAACCTGGGGACCTACTACTTCTAATTGGCATTTGAAGGAAGGGGCAGTCTTGTGGGACTGAGCCCTTAACCTGTGGGGTCTGTGCTATCTCCGGTTAGTTCCAGAATTGAATTCAACTGCAGGATGCTCAGCTGGTATTGGAGAGTTGCTCTGTGTGTGGGAAAAATTTCACATATGGTATCAGAAGTATTGGCAGTAAAGGTAAACAGTGTGGTTTTGCCATAGACATATACTTTCACAGCTATTTCTTGATTTTTCAGTTTTACCACGTGCTCTCCACTTTCATTTCAAAAACTGAGTACTGCTGATCAATCTCTGTTTGCTTCTCTAGAGCCAATCTCTGCCTCTCCTTGCTCTGTTCCATGCCCTGGGAGGATGACCTCCATGGACTGGATCGCCAGAGCCCCCTTGAGCTTTGCTTAGCATTGGTATTTTGCCAATGACAGGTAAGGTCAGGAGCAGAGAAAAGTCAGGTGTCTATTTGCCCTCCCTGATGATCCTTCCCAGCCAGATTACACCTCAACAGTGGCTGTGTTGCCCTACTGATGGCGATAGCTCCACTGGGAGGCCCTTTCCCACAGTTATGTCCTGTGGTTCCAGTAGCCCTGCTTTCTCCCTTGTCTTCTTTTATAAGGCTGGGAATAGCTTCCTACTGTTGTTAGACTCTGGGTCCATCACTGCTTCTGTTGGGTTCCTTAATCCTTCCCTTAACTCTATGAATAGTCATTTCATTAAATCCTCTTAATGTTGTCTGCAAAAATCACAACTAAAGAATATGTAGCTCCTGTATTTCTTACACACTTATCTTCTTCCTCCCATTCTTTCAGCATAGTTAGTTACAAGTTAGGATATTGAAGAGGAATAGTTAAAATTTTACATAACTTCCTTCTTCTGCCTCTGTAACTTGGCTTGCCCCTTGCAAAGTCTAGGTCACATAGGTCATGTAGCCTCAGAAAGTGGGGACTTGCAATACTAGGAACTGAAGTTTATCTCATTCACCCTTGTCCTGCTCTTTGCAATTGCCCAGCCCCTGCAAACCTGCTTAATCATGCCTGTCCAGGTCAGGCACCTCCCCCCTCCCCATCTTGACTGCTTTTCCCGCACGCGTGAAACCCCTTAGTTTAAACTACCCTATTAACAACTAGTGTTGCCCACTACAGTCTGTCTATAAAAACTCTGTTAACTCCTCTGGGCCTGCCGGTGTAATAAACCTGAGTTCTCCAACTCTCCGAGTGTGGTGCTTGGCTTCTCGAGTACTGGTTTCTGCAACAATATAACCACACAACATAGGAGTTAAGAAAAAAGTACTTTTAAGACATTATTTAAATAGAAGGAGTTTAATTCAAGAGAACTGGCTACTCAGTTGATGATTTTCTTGGGAACCCAGAATTAGGGGGAAGTGGGGCCACAGACAGATTAGTATCAGCACAAAACAATTACCATTCCTAGGCTAGAGGGACAAAGCTAGGGTGGTATTACTGGTTTCCAGGGCCCAAGATCACTTGGTAAATGCTCAAACTATGGCAGAACTGTCTGGAAGGGCTACTTCAGCAAAGGAGGTGCAGACATTCCTAGAGAAGCCAGGTGAAGCATAGAGGGCGTAGAAGAAACCTGGATTCCTGCCCTTCAGTCACCTACAGTGCTTCCTACTGGCTGAACCGACATGGAAGCCAGAGGACAAGAAAACTTGGCAATGTAATGTACAGCAATTTCTGTACTTCTGAGGTACAGAAAAATCCCAGAGAAATTCTCAGTTACTTGAATTCTTTTATGTAGGCCACCATTCAATCCGGGCTTTACCAAACTATTAGATCCAGTTCCAGCCATGCTTCACCTTGCCATTAAATGCCAAATCTCAGGTATTACCATCTTGACAAATTTTACCTTATTCAACCTTATTTTCTAGTCTCCTGGGTCCAGCAAGCTTAAAACCCATTCCCACAATACTTCCTGATTTCTTGCTTATACGAATCAACAAGAAGTTGCAGTTATATTGGATACAGGTGCTATTTCATCTCTGTATCTGCCCTGCCCCATGACAGAAGATTACCTTTCAAGGGCAATGTGGAGGCAGTGGACTTCCCAGGTGGCGCAGTGGTAAAGAATCTGCCAGCCAATGCAGAAGATGCAGGAGACTTGTGTTGAGATCCCCTGGAGGAGGAAATGGCAACCCACTCCAGTATTCTTGCCTGGAAAATCCCATAGACAGAGGAGCCTGGTAGGCTACAGTCCACTGGACACCACTGAGTATGAAAGTGTGTGAAAGTGTGTGTGTGTGTGTGTGTGTGTGTGTGAGAGAGAGAGAGAGAGAGAGAGAGAGAGAGAGAGAGAGAGGGAGAGAGACCGTGGAGGTAGTAAGAGTGGTGAGGTATGAAAGTGTGTGAAAGTGTGTGTGTGTGTGTGTGTGTGTGTGTGTGTGAGAGAGAGAGAGAGAGAGAGAGAGAGAGAGAGAGAGAGAGAGAGAGAGGGAGAGAGACCGTGGAGGTAGTAAGAGTGGTGAGGTATGAAAGTGTGTGAAAGTGTGTGTGTGTGTGTGTGTGTGTGTGTGTGTGTGTGTGTGTGAGAGAGAGAGAGAGAGAGAGAGAGAGAGAGAGAGAGGGAGAGAGACCGTGGAGGTAGTAAGAGTGGTGAGGTATGAAAGTGTGTGAAAGTGTGTGTGTGTGTGTGTGTGTGTGTGTGTGTGTGTGTGTGTGTGTGAGAGAGAGAGAGAGAGAGAGAGAGAGAGAGAGAGAGGGAGAGAGACCGTGGAGGTAGTAAGAGTGGTGAGGTTTGTTCCTGAGGAGTTGCCTTTCTTTTGCAAGGAAAGTGCCTCTGTGAAGTCATTAAAGATACTTTTTCCCTTTTTTTTTTTTTTTGCTTCAAATAAGCTTTATTTTTAATAGACAGAACCTGGAAATGACCTAAATGTTTGTTAATAATTGATGGATAAACAACTGTATAACATTCACACACAGGGAAATATTACTCAGCAGTAAAAAGGAATAGCAAATGGATATTCCCCCAACCAGTAAATAATGTCAAAACAATTACGGTTACTGATAGAAGGTAGGGGGAAAAAACCAAAACTTATACTGACTACATTTATACAAAATTCTAGATAATGCAAACTAGTAAATTATGAAATAAAACAAATCAATAGTCGCATGTGTATTAGGGAGGGACAAGAGGAAGAGATCATTAAGGAGCATGAGAAAACTTTTGTGGGTAATGATATGTTCATTACCTTAACTGTTCTTACAATTTAAGTAAGTGCAGTTTGTTCTCTTTCAATTACAAACAAATAAAGCGGTTAAGAGATAAAATGGTTCTACATAAAAATCTGAATCTCCCATTTCTTTGGGAAAACCAACCAACTGTATATCAACACAACCACCTCCCACTTTCCATGTCTTGGTAGGGTCAAACCTGCCGCAGCAGCAGCAAAAACTTTCGGAGAACAATTAAGACCATGCCCACCTAAACACTAGCTGGGTCACAAGACCCATTCCTGCCTGTACAGTGATGGCCATAAGGTCAACAGCCCACAGTCCTAGTTTCATTTGTAACTGTAACTTCCTTCTTTGTGAAGGAAAGAAATGAGTTCTGAGTACTGCTTCCTGAAAGACCATTTCTTTTTTTCTCAACCAGCCCCACTAGAGTAAAGCAGTTTACAATAAGTCTTTTTGCTTGCAGAAGTCAGATGAGCATGCTGCAGGCAGTTCCAAGGTTGGGTGGTTTTGAGGCTGGTGAAATCCATTGCAGCTAGCTCACGTAGAGTCAATACTGTCCATGGGAAACAGAAATCTTTGGAGAATTGCAGTAGATTCTAGATCTTTTCCACAGGAGCTGGGTCATGTTCCACTGAAACCACCAGGGGGTAAGGAAAGTGGATCCCCAGTGGATTCAGATCATTCATGATTCCCTCTAGGAAACAGGAGAGAGAGAATGTCAGTTAGACTCAGCTAAGAACATTGACCTAAGAGCCACACGGTCTTTAGTCTGACTGCTGGTAGAAGTGAGGCAGTTTCTGCAACAGAAACTGCAACTACCAATGATATACCTCAGGCCAAGGGAAGGTCCTGGGAAGGTTAGAAAATATAAAGTAGCTCCTGAAGACTTCCCACATACCTGGTAATTGAAGATGTCTCGCCCGTGTGGATACCGGATGTATGAAATTCAACTTCTGGTTGCTGGCTCCATCACAAAGGCTGCTTTCAGAGTTTTTCTTTTATGCATCCTACTATATTGAGCAAGGAGAAAGCACATTCCCCGCTCTCTTGAGGCCTCCCTCTAGTGTAAGTTTCTGGTGCTAAAAGAAAAAAAAATAAACGCAGGCAAAGGAACACCAAAACTGCTACACCGTGAGACCTTTCTTCACGTGAACTTTCACTGGCCAAAGGTGGGAGAGTCTTCTTTAGGCTCTCCCCCATTTGCTGACTGCCTAAGGCCTTGCTCCAGTGTGACTTCTCTCACGTTAACCAAGGCTGGTATTATCAACGCATTTCCTGCTACTGCTCTTCTTCTCAGGCTTGCTATGGTATGAGTTTTCTTGTGGCCCCTAAGGTGGGACTTAGTGATGTATGTTTTTCCGCATTCATTACACGCAAAAGGCCTTATTCTACTATGAAGACTCTTGTGTATTTTAACATAGGAACTGCACGTAAAGGATTTCCCATGTTCATCACACACACGAGACCTCTCTCTAGTGTGGACTTTCTGGTGCTTATAAAATGCATCTCTGGAGTCGAAGACTCTCTCACATGTGTTGCATTCATAAGACCTTTGTCATAGGTAGATTTCCTGCTGCTGGACACATTCCTCCTGATGGCTACAAGCTCCCTCACTTCCACTACACTGGTGATCCCTTTGTCCAGTGTGATTACATTCAGCACTCGTGCATCGATTCTCCCTGTTGTGAGTGGCACGGTGCTGCACAACTCCAGAACCGACTGAGACGTCTTCTTCATCCTTCTCACAAGTACAGGCCTTCCCTAATCCGGGGCATCTGTGGCTATTCACGGAGGCGGCCTGGTCCCTTTCCCTTTTAATGACTGTCCCGCCACTCTGCCACCTCTGCACCTGGTCAAAGCTTACACTGAGCGGGAAAGCTCTTCCACATGATCCACACATATATGGTTGCTGCTCAGAAGAGGTTTCTGGCTGCCCAGCCAGCTGAAAAACGCCACTGCAGATTGGGTTACACATGTCACATAGGTGGCTATTTTGGATAGAAGGTGCCACTTGCAGACTTCGCACATCTGATGTTTTTATAGAAATACCCTGCTCAGAAGAGGCATCTCTATCCTCCACACTATGGCCAGGACTAGGGCCAGGGCTTTCCTGGCTTACTTCTGCTGCTGTGCAGCTATGCCTAGTCCGGCAGGAACCTCGGGTATTCTCTCTGGCTCCAGTGGGGAAATCAAACGGTATCCGGAAGATTCAAGTCCCACTGACATTACCAGTGCAAAGTTGTTCACCATCGTCTTACGGTACAGGCGTTTCTGACTCTCAGTGAGCAGGTCCCACTCCTCTTTAGTAAAGTCAATGAATACATCCTCAAAGCTCACAATGCTTCTGAGGGAGCCCGTGTGTGGTGCGGCGTCCGCCATTGTCAAAGTACGAAAGCACTGAGTGGGCGAGCCTGAGTAGGCGCCAGGGAACAGGCACGGTCATCTGCCTCACTGGCAGGGGTACGGAGTCTCACTTAACACTAACCTGGAAGTGGGGCAGCACAGAGTCTGCAAAGCACAGAGGTAAGTCCCAGTCGCAAAATGGTTCTCAGCTCGGTGTGGTGCGGAGGTGCGGCAGAGAAGCAGTTTCCGGCCGGCACTTCTGAGTCGACTGGAACTAAAAACAAGGGTGTGCGAATGCCTCCAGGCCGGAAGTCCCGCCCAGACGCCGGCGTCAAGATCTTTTTTCCTGGTCCGGGAGGGCTGACTTCGTTCCGTTGGAAAGCGGAAAGAAGGCTTCTTGATGTGACGGTGACGTGAGGCAATTTTAAAATTCATAGTTCTCAGCTTCATTCAGGTCCATCCAAGTGCCTCCATTTCAAATTTGATAGTCTCGTTTTCAGCCCCTCCTGCACTCGAAAATGTGTTGATGTTACGAGTTAACTTTTTTTTACACGTGCATTGCTATACAATGTTACCATTAAGTGTGTGTGTGTGTGTGTGTGTGTGTGTGTGTGTGTGTGTGTAGTTTGTATTTAGGCACTTTTGAATTCTCGCTTTAGTTCCAATTGTTGGTTGATTATCTTGAGTTAGTTATATAGATGATCAGATCCTTGGCAAGTAATATTTCATTTCATAGTTTACAGCTTTTGTGTCCGTTCTCCACTTTTTTCTCTTGTTTTATAGCAGTGGCTAGAATCTTTAGGAGGAGAAGGCAATGGCACCCCACTCCAGTACTCTTGCCTGGAAAATCCCATGGACGGAGGAGCCTGGTAGGCTACAGTCCATGGCGTCCTAAGAGTCGGACACGACTGAGCGACTTCACTTTCACTTTTCCCTTTCATGCACTGGTGAAGAAAATGGCAACCCACTCCGGTGTTCTTGCCTGGAGAATCCCATGGACAGTGGAGCCTGGTGGGCTGCCGTCCATGTGGTGGCAACGAGTCAGACACGACTGAAGCGACTTGGCACGCACACAGGCAGGTAGGTCTCATATCTTTTTGGTTGAAGAAATGTAATTACTCTTTCTTTGATTTTATGATTTTCTTCTTCATGGGCCACTTTGCTGGTTTTTATTTCCCTAGAATAGTTTTCATGTTGTCTAGATTTTCGTATTTATTCCCAGAATGTTGAAAAGTAAGCCAGAAAGAAAAACAACAATACAGTATACTAATGCATATATATGGAATTTGAAAGATGGTAACGATAACCCTATATGCGAGACAGAATAAGAGACACAGATGCATAGAACAATTTTATGGACTCTGAGGGAGAAGGTGAGGGTGGGACGTTCTGGGAGAATAGCATTGCATGATGTATATTATCATATGTGAAACAGAACACCATTCCATGTTCGATGCATGAGACAAGGGCTCAGGGCCGGGGCAATGGGATGACCCAGAGGGATGGGATGGGGAGGGAGGTGGGTGGGGGGTCCAGGAAGGGGAACACATGTAAACCCATGGCTGATTCATGTCAATGTATGGCAAAAACTATTACAATATTGTAAAGTAATTAGCCCCCAACTAAAATAAATAAATTTATTAAAAAAAAATAAAAAGTGTATATTACTTTTATTTTTATTTAAACTTTTCCAACTTTGTTGAGGTATAATTGACAAATAAAATTGTATATGTTTAAAGTATGCAATGTAGTGATTTGGTGTAGGTATATATTGTGAAATGATTACCACAATCAAGTTAATTAACACATCTATCACCTTAAATAGCGACCTTTGTGTGTGTGATTGTGTGTGCATGATGAGAGTGCTTAAGATCTTCTCTTAGCAAATTTCGGGTATATAATGCTATATTATTAAGGAAGTCACAGTGTAGTACTTTGGATCCCAAGAGCTTTTTCATCTGATAACTTACAGTTTGACCCTTTGACCAACTTTTCCCACCATCTAGTCCCTGGCAACCACCATTCTACTGTTTGTATAAGTTTAACTTTTTTGAAATTCCTCATATAAGTAAGTATTTATAGGATTTGTCTTTCCGTGTCTGTCTTGTTTCATTTAGCATAAGGTAACTCTAGGTGCATCTATATTGTTACAGGTGGCAGGATTTTTTTTTTCTTTTATATGGTTCCATAGTATTCCATTCCATATCACGTTTTCTTTATTCATCTATCAACTGACATTTAGAATGTTTCCATATCTTGGCTATTGTGTGTAGTGTTGCAGTAAACATGCGACTGCAGAAATTTCTTTTGAGACACTGATTTTGTTTCTTCTGGATATATACTCAGAAGTGGGATTGTTGGATCTTATGGTAGTTAATCTTAAATAAGTGTGAAGTGAAAGTGTTATTTGCTCAGTAGTGTCCAACTCTTTGCGACCCCATGGAGTGTAGCCTGCCAGGCTCCTCTGTCTGTGGAATTCTCCAGGCAAGAATACTGGAGTGGGTATCCACTCCATTCTCTAGGGGATCTTCCTTACCCAAAGATCGAACCTGGATTTCCTGCATTGCAAACAGATTCTTTACCATCTGAGCCACCAGGGAAGCCTCTATTCTTAAATAATAGATTACTTAATAGTTACCCATTTTCATTATTGATGTTGTTTATTTATAACTGCCTTCTCATCTAAACAAAGTTTAGTCTTTTTTTATTATTCTTGTAAAAAATTATTTATCTTTCAATTGAATTTATGGTTTTATTTCTTCTTTCTCATTTGGCTTAATAATTTCTTCCATTTAGAGTGTTTTATTTTCTTATTCTTTTCTCAGTTCATTTATTTTCAGGGCTTCTAGTGTTCTAGTAAATGCAGCTGAAGCTAGACATCTTTCTTTTATTACTGCTTTAGCTGAAACACTTAGGTTTGAAATGTAGTAGTAGTGTGGTTCATTATTTTTTTTTTCTTAAAAAATATAAATTTGGTAATTTCCAATTTGAACTCCACTTTTACCTAAAAATTATTCAAAATTGTCTTGTTAACTAGTTTATAGCATTTATTTTTTGAGACATTTGTTTTAGTGTTCTGTATGCATTACTTTTTTGACACTAATTTTTCTAATATTATTTTACTGTATCTTGTTTGTGATTCTTTTTTTTTTTGCAATGCATTTTTATTTTTATTTTTTTTTAAATAAATTTTTTTATTTTAGTTGGGGGCTAATTACTTTACAATATTGTAGTGGCTTTTGGCATACACTGACATGAATCAGCCATGGGTCCACATGTGTTCCCCATCCTGAACCCCCATCTCACCCCCCTCCCCATACCACCCCCCTGGGTCATCCCACTGCCCCAGCCCTGAGCATTTGTCTCATGCATCGAACCTGGAATGGTATTCTGTTTCACATATGATAATATACAGGTTTCAATGCTATTCTCACAGACTGTCCCACCCTCACCTTCTCCGTCAGATTCCATAAGACTGTTCTATGCATCTGTGTCTCTTATTCTGTCTCACATATAGGGTTATCGATACCATCTTTCAAATTCCATATATATGCATTAGTATACTGTATTGGTGTTTTACTTACTGCATTGGTGTTTTGCTTTCTGGCTTACTTCACCCTGTATAATGGGCTCCAGTTTCATCCATCTCAATAGAACTGATTCAAATGTATTCTTTTTAATGGCTGAGTAATATTCCATTGTGTATATGTACCACTGCTTCCTTATCGTTTGTCTGCTGATGGACATCTAGGTTGCTTCCATGTCCTGGCTATTGTAAACAGTGCTGCGATGAACATTGGGGTACACGCGTCTCTTTCAATTCTGGTTTCCTCGGTGTGTATGCCCAGCAGTGGGATTGCTGGGTCATATGGCAGTTCTATTCCCAGTTTTTTAAGAAATCTCCACACTGTTCTCCATAGTGGCTGTACTAGTTTGCATTCCCACCAACAGTGTAAGAGGGTTCCCTTTTCTCCACACCCTCTCCAGCATTTATTGCTTGTAGACTTTTGGATAGCAGCCATTCTGACTGGTGTGAAATGATACCTCATTGTGGTTTTGATTTGCATTTCTCTAATAATGAGTGATGTTGAGCATCTTTTCATGTGTTTGTTAGCCATCTGTATGTCTTTGGAGAAATGTCTGTTTAGTTCTTTGGCCCATTTTTTGATTGGGTCGTTTATTTTTCTGGAATTCAGCTACAGAAGTTGCTTGTATATTTTTGAGATTAATTGTTTGTCTCTTGCTTCGTTTGCTATTATTTTCTCCCATTCTGAAGGCTGTCTTTTCACCTTGCTTATAGTTTCCTTTGTTGTGCAAAAGCTTTTAATTTTAATTAGGTCCCATTTGTTTATTTTTGCTTTTATTTCCAATATTCTGGGAGGTGGGTCATGGAGGATCCTGCTGTGATTTATGTCAGAGAGTGTTTTGCCTATGTTTTCCTCTAGGAGTTTTATAGTTTCTGGTCTTACGTTTAGATCTTTAATCCATTTTGAGTTTATTTTTGTGTATGGTGTTAGGAAGTGTTCTAGTTTCATTCTTTTACAAGTGGTTGACCAGTTTTCCCAGCACCACTTGTTAAAGAGATTGTCTTTTCTCCATTGTATATTCTTGCCTCCTTTGTCGAAGATAAGGTGTCTATATGTGCGTGGGTTTATCTCTGGGCTTTCCATTTTGTTCCATTGATCTATATTTCTATCTTTGTGCCAGTACCATACTGTCTTGATGACTGTGGCTTTGTAGTAGAGCCTGAAGTCAGGCAGGTTGATTCCTCCAGTTCCATTCTTCTTCCTCAAGATTGCTTTGGCTATTCGAGGTTTCTTATATTTCCATACAAATTGTGAAATGATTTGTTCTAGTTCTGTGAAAAATACCATTGGTAGCTTGATAGGGATTGCATTGAATCTATAGATTGCTTTGGGTAGTATACTCATTTTCACTATATTAATTCTTCCAATCCATGTACACGGTATATTTCTCCCTCTGTTTGTGTCCTCTGATTTCTTTCATCAGTGTTTTATAGTTTTCTATATATAAGTCTTTTGTTTCTTTAGGTAGATATATTCCTAAGTATTTTGTTCTTTTTGTTGCAATGGTGAATGGTATTGTTTCCTTAATTTCTCTTTCTGTTTTCTCATTATTGGTGTATAGGAATGCAAGGGATTTCTGTGTGTTAATTTTATATCCTGCAACTTTACTATATTCATTGATTAGCTCTAGTAATTTTCTGGTAGAATCTTTGGGGTTTTCTATGTAGAGGTTCGTGTCATATGCAAACAGTGAAAGTTTTACTTCTTCATTTCCTATCTGTATTCTTTTTATTTCTTTTTCAGCTCTGATTGCTGTGGCCAAAACTTCCAAAACTGTGTTGAAGAGTAGTGGTGAAAGTGGGCACCCTTGCCTTGTTCCTGACTTTAGGGGAAATGCTTTCAATTTTTCACCATTGAGGATAATGTTTGCTGTGGGTTTCTCATATATAGCTTTTATTATGTTGAGGTATGTTCCTTCTATTCCTGCTTTCTGGAGGGTTTTTATCATAAATGGATGTTGAATTTTGTCAAAGGCATTTTCTGCATCTATTGAGATAATCGTATGGTTTTTATCTTTCAATTTGTGTATGTGGTGTATTACATTTTGATTTGCGGATGTTAAAGAAAACTTGCATTCCTGGGATAAAGCCCACGTGGACATGATGTATGATCTTTTTAATATGATGTTGGATTCTGTTTGCTAGAATTTTATTAAGGATTTTTGCACCTATGTTCATCAGTGATATTGGCCTGTAGTTTTCTTTTTGGGGCATCTTTGTCTGGTTTTGGAATTAGGGTGATGGTGGCCTCATGAATGAGTTTGGAAGTTTACCACCTTCTGCAATTTTCTGGAAGAGTTTGAGTAGGATTGGTGATAGTGCTTCTCTAAATTTTTGGTAGAATTCAGCTGTGAAGCCGTCTGGTCCTGGGGTTTTTTTTGCTGGAAGATTTCTGATTACAGTTTCGATTTCCGTGCTTGTGATGGGTCTGTTAAGATCTTCTATTTCTTCCTGGTTCAGTTTTGGAAAGTTATACTTTTCTAAGAATTTGTCCATTTCTTCCAAGTTGTCCATTTTATTGGCATATAGCTGTTGGTAGTAGTCTCTTACGATCCTTTGTATTTTTGTGTAGTCTGTTGTGATCTCTCCATTTTCATTTCTAATTTTGTTGATCTGATTCTTCTCCCTTTGTTTCTTGATGAGTCTGGCTAATGGTTTCTCAATTTTGTTTATCTTCTCGAAAAACCAGCTTTTAGTTTTGTTGATTTTTGCTATGGTCTCTTTTGTTTCTTTAGCATTTATTTCTGCCCTAATTTTTAAGATTTCTTTCCTTCTACTAACCCTGGGGTTCTTCATTTCTTCCTTCTCTAGTTGCTTTAGGTGTAGAGTTAGGTTATTTATTTGATTTTTTTCTTGTTTCTTGAGGTACACCTGTATTGCTATTAATGTTCCTCTTAGCATTGCTTTTACAGTTTCCCATAGCTTTTGGGTTGTTGTGTTTTCATTTTCATTCGTTTCTATGCATATTTTGATTTCTTTTTTGATTTCTTCTGTCATTTGTTGGTTATTCAGAAGCTTGTTGTTTAGCCTCCATATGTTGGAATTTTTAATAGTTTTTTCCTGTAATTGAGGTCTAAACTTACTGCATTGTGGTCAGAGAAGATGACTGGGATGATTTCTGTTTTTTTGAATTTACCAAGGCTAGATTTATGGCCCAGGATGGATCTATCCTGGAGAAAGTTCCGTGTGCACTTGAGAAAAAGGTGAAATTGATTGTTTTGGGGTGGAAAGTCCTGTAAATATCAATTAAATCTAACTTGTCTATTGTATCATTTAAAGTTTGTGTTTCCTTGTTAATTTTCTGTTTAGTTGATCTATCCATATGTGTGAGTGGAGTATTAAAGTCTCCCACTATTATTGTGTTATTGTTAATTTCCCCTTTCATACTTGTTAGTATTTGCCTTACATATTGTGGTGCTCCTATGTTGGGTGCATATATATTTATAATTTTTATGTCTTCTTCTTGGATTGATCCTTTGATCATTATGTAGTGTCCTTCTTTGTCTCTTTTCACAGCCTTTATTTTAAAGTCTATTTTATCTGAAATGAGTGTTGCGACTCCTGCTTTCTTTTGGTCTCCGTTTGCATGAAATATGTTTTTCCATCCCTTCACTTTCAGTCTGTATGTGTCCCTCGTTTTGAGGTGGGTCTCTCGTAGACAGCGTATATAGGGGTCTTGTTTTTGTATCCATTCAGCCAGTCTTTGTCTTTTGGTTGGGGTATTCAACCCATTTACATTTAAGGTAATTATTGATAAGTATGGTCCCGTTGCCATTTACTTTGTTGTTTTGAGTTTGTGTTTAAACATCCTTTCTGTGTTTCCTGCTTAGAGAAGATCCTTTAGCATTTGTTGAAGAGCAGGTTTGGTGGTGCTGAATTCCCTCAGCTTTTGCTTGTCTGTAAAGCTTTTGAATTCTCCTTCATATCTGAATGAGATCCTTGCAGGGTTCAGTAATCTGTGTTGTAGATTATTCTCTTTCATTACTTTAAGTATGTCCTGCCATTCCCTTCTAGCCTGAAGAGTTTCTATTGAAAGATCAGCTGTTATCCTTATGGGGATCCCCTTGTGTGTTATTTGTTGCTTTTCCCTTGTTGCTTTTAATATTTGTTCTTTGTGTTTGATCTTTGTTAATTTGATTAATATGTGTCTTGGGGTGTTTCGCCTTGGGTTTATCCTGTTTTGGACTCTCTGGGTTTCTTGGACTTCTGTGACTATTTCCTTCCCCATTTTAGGGAAATTTTCAACAATTATCTCCTTGAGTATTTTTTCATGGCCTTTTCTTTTATCTTCTTCTTCTGGGACTCCTATGATTCGAATGTTGGGGCGTTTCATATTGTCCCAGAGGTCCCTGAGGTTTTCCTCATTTCTTTTGATCCTTTTTTCTTTTTTCCTCTCTGCTTCGTTTATTTCCACCATTCTATCTTCTACCTCACTTATCCTATCTTCTGCCTCCGTTATTCTACTGTTGGTTCCCTCCAGGGTGTCTTTTATCTCCTTTATTTCATTATTCATTATATATTGACTCCTTTTTATTTCTTCTAGGTCCTTGATAAACATTTCTTTCATCTTCTCAATCCTTGTCTCCAGGCTATTTATCTGTGACTCCATTTTGTTTTCAAGATTTTGGATCATTTTTATTATCATTATTCTAAATTCTTTTTCAGATAGATTCCCTATCTCCTCCTCTTTTGTTTGGTTTGGTGGGCATTTATCATTTTCCTGTACTTGCTGAGTATTTCTCTGCCTTTTCATCTTGTTTCGATTGCTGTGTTAGGTGTGGCCTTTCTGTATTCTGGTAATTTGAAGTTCCTTTTTATTGTGGAGGTTCCTCACTGTGGGTGGGGTTGGACGGGTGGCTTGTCAAGGTTTCCTGGTTGGGGGAGCTTGTGTCAGTGTTCTGGTGGGTGGAGCTGGATTTCTTCTCTCTAGAGTCCAATGGAGTGTCCAGTATTGAGTTTTGAGATGTCTATGGATTTGGTGTGCCTCTGGGCAGCCTGTATATTGATGCTCAGGGCTATGTTCTTGCATTGCTGGAGAATTTGCGTGGTATGTCTTGCTCTGGAACTTATTGGCTCTTGGGTGGAGCTTGGTTTCAGTGTATATGTGGAGGCTTTTGGATGATCTCTTATTAATTAATGTTTCCTCTGGCTTTCAGTCTTATTCTTGCAGTAGCCTCAAGACTTCTCCATCCATACAACATCGATAATAAAACTTTTAGGTTAATGGTGAAAAGATTCTCCACAGTGAGGGATACCCAGAGAGGTTCACTGAGTTACATGGAGAGGTGAGGGGGGGGTGAGGAGACTAGGAGGAGAAGAGGGGGACTCAAACGTGGAGAGAGCAGTCTCCCAGTAAGCACTTCCTTCTGTGCTCTCCACAGTCTGGAACCCTGAGAGAGGTTCACAGAGATACATAGAGAGGGGGGAGGAAGGTAATAGAGGTGAGCATGAGTAGAAAGGGAGGAATCAAGAGGGGAGAAAGAGATCTGGGCAGTATTCTGTTCCCGAAGTGTTCTCCGGTGCCCAGAACACCCTCAGAGATTCACAGAATTGGGTTGAGAAGAGAAGGAGGAGGGTGGGAGATAGAGGTTCCCTGGGGGAGAAGAAAGAGCGTCAATAGGGGGAGAGAGTAATCAAGCCAGTAATCACACTCCTGAGTAAAGATGGGTACTAAAGATTGGGTTCTTAAATGTACAAAATTGATATCAAATATGTAAAACAAAGATTAAAAATCTAGAGTAGAGGTTAGACTTTTTAAAAAAATACAATATAAAAGAAAAAAGAAAACAAAATCACAAAAAGTATAAGATATATGTATGCAGTTTGCTTTAGAAATAGGGTTTTTTTTTTTTGCAAGGTAATAGTGGGTTATAAAAATGAAAATTAAAGGTGTAATAGAGGACTTAAAGAAAAACGAAAAAAATCTAAAAAAATTAAACAAAAATGATAATAGTAAAAATATATCCAGGACTTTCTCTGGAGCTGTTGTGAGCAGTGTGGGGTCTGTTCAGTTTCAGATAGATCCTTGTTCCTGCTTATACTTTTCAAGATCTATATGCCCCTTTCAATGTAGTCGGTGTTAACTACAGGGATTTTAATCTGTTGGCCTGTCACTTCCAATTCGCTTCCCTCTGTTTATTTGGCTTCTGTTTGCAGGTCTCTTCAGTGTCTAATTTCCGCCCTGCCACAAAGGGGCGGAGGTGGTCTCTTTAGGTTCGCTTGTTCAGTCGTGCTGTGGGGAGGGAGGAACACTGCAAACCAATATCACTGGCGTGTGTGTGGAGAGCTCGCAGTGTCTCGGCAGCACTGGGTTTGCCCCCGCTCATGGCGTGTGTGCTTTCCCAGTCTACCCTGCTCAGGCTTCAGGTTACTCTGCTGGGGAGTGGGCCCTGAGATGCGTGCACTTCCCAGGTCTAAGCCGCTCAGGTTCAGGTTCCCGGGTACTCCACAAAGGTGCAGACTCGGTTGGGCCCGCGCTTTGTGCCGATCCCCGGTCGGAGCAGCTCAGGCAGCCAGGAGTTTGGCGAGCGCACTCTCCCCTGTTGGGGAGGTGTGGCTTATCACCTCCCTGGTCCCCGCCTCGGTTTACGGGCGCGCCTGGCTCCGGTGTGCTTTGTGTCAGTTCTGGGGAGCTGGTCTCTGGCTGCGACCCTCCCGGCATCTGTCGACCCTCCGGGATCTCAGGCAGTCTTTGCTTAGAAACTGGAAGCCTGTTTGCAGTTTGGTAGGGGGTGCCCTCTCTGGGGCCAAGTTTGCCCCTTTCCGGCTCTGGCTGGCCCCGCCTGCCCGCTGTGTCTGGTGGGGGATGGGGTGGTCCACAGCTGGCTAGCTCTCCTCTGGTATTGCTCAGTCCTTTGTTCTGTGAGCAGGCCGGCAGTGCCTTAAATTTGGGCTTTTCGCAGGTTAGTTCTCTCTCTCTGGCTCTCCCACAGTTTAGGCTGCTATCTCACGTTAGCTCCCTCAGGTTGCCCTCAGGGCATTTGGGCCCAGTCCTTACCCTAAGCAGTGCCGCCTGCTCCTCTCCATTCAGCCCCCACTTGCTGTTGGCGGATGTGAGCGTCTGGGGTTCTTTGCTGGGAGTTGCCTTTAGGCACGTAATCTGTGGGTTTTATTTATTTTTTCTCCCGGTTATGTTGCCCTCCGAGATTCGAAATCTTCCCCCAAACCCGCCGGTGAGAGGGTTTCCTGGTGTTTGGAAACTTCTCCTCTTTCACAACTCCCTCCCTGGGACGGGTCTCCGTCCCTAACTCTTTTGTCTCTCCTTTTATCTTTTATATCTTGTCCTACCTCCTTTCGAAGATAATGGGCTGTTTTTCTGGATGCCTGATGGCCTCTGCTAGTGTTCAGAAGTTGTTTTGTGAAGTTTGCTCAGCATTCAGATATTCTTTCGATAAATTTTTTGGGGAGAGAGTGGTATCCCCGTCCTATTCCTCCGCCATCTTAGCCCCACCTCCTTGTTTGTGATTCTTGTGTGGTAGTTTTGTGAAAATTTGAAAATTTATTTTTGCTTTGATTCATGTTTGTGTTGATTTCTATGACTGCTTGAAAATAAATTTTATTTACCTCATCTTGGCACACATGTAATAGATGTGTTAGCTTAAGGTTGGTGTTGGGTTATGCACATCCTTTTCCCAGTTCTTTGAATTGATGGTTCCTGAGATACCTGTGTTACCTTGTTCCACTTTCAATTAGTCCTTACAGTTCTACTAAATTTTGCCTAATTAAACTTAGAATGGAAGGTTTTATTTAGGACTGACACATCCAACACCAGAGTTTGTTTTAAATCTTTAACATTTACCAACAGTAAGATAATGAAACTACCCCTTAGATTGGTAGCCCTGTCTATTGGTCATTCCAGATTGGGTCCTTTCTTGCTAATTTCCAATCCCTCATAGTCCTTTTCCACTTTTCAGTTCAGTTCAGTCACTCAGTTGGGTCCGACTCTTCGCGACCCCATGAACCGTAGCACGCCGGGCCTCCCTGTGCATCACCAACTCCTGGAGTCCACCCAAACCCATGTCCATTGCGTCGGTGATGCCATCCAACCATCTCACCCTCTGTCGTCCCCTTCTCCTCCTGCCCTCAGTCTTTCCCAGCATCAGGGTCTTTTCAAATAAGTCAGCTCTTCGCATGAGGTGGCCAAAGTATTGGAGCTTAAGCTTCAACATCAGTCCTTCCAATGGACACCCAGGACTGATTGATCTCCTTTAGGATGGACTGGTTGGATCTCCTTGCAGTCCGAGGGACTCTCAAGAGTCTTCTCCAACACCACAGTTCAAAAGCATCAATTCTTCGGCGCTCAGCTTTCTTCACCGTCCAACTCTCACATCCATACATGACTACTGGAAAAACCATAGCCTTGACTAGATGGACTTTTGTTGACAAAGTAATGTCTCTGATTTTTAGTGTGCTGTCTAGGTTGGTCATAACTTTCCTTCCAAGGAGTAAGCATCTTTTAATTTCATGGCTGCAGTCACCATCTGCAGTGATTTTTGAGCCCAGAAAAATAAAGTCAGCCACTGTTTCTACTTTTCACTCTTCCTTTATTACAGATCTCCCCCAAATCATGGCATTTTTTCACTTTGTGGAGGTGAAAAGGTAGGAGAGAAACTATTAAATTTTTTTCTACTTGGTCATTCCTTCTCTAAATATATTGACTCTGAATAAAAATTATTTGTATTCCTCTGAACCTAGATGTTTGAAGTTGTAAAGACAAAATTTGTTTACTTCTCTGTCGCCTCCCTGCCCCCCCAACCCTGTCCATTTCTGCTGAGTCATGCACAATATCCATCTGACTAAGTTGTAGTCAAAGAGTGGAAAGAAATATCCAGAATGAGGGAAAAATTGTATAGTTTTTCTTAAATATCATCCTGTCTCTTTGCTGGTGCTGATTACACTCTGTTTCTTTTTCATGACCTGTTCTCTTCTTTACTCCTTCTTCTTGCCACAACCCACAAAATCAGGCACTTTGAAAAATAAAACAACTTTATGACCTTTATCAAGATGAAGGAGATTCACCACACTGATCACTGAGCAGAAGAAATTGTAAAATGGAACTTTTAACACTTTAAAGCCATTTGGAATACAGTTCGCATGAATGATTCTGTACAATGTACAAATCAGTGGAGAGATGATGATCCTAGAGAGTTTACTCTGACAGCTATAGGAAGAAGACATGTGGGCTTAACTTTTAATTGCATATTTAATTGACCTTGTAGGAAAATGAATCTCCTGTTTTGAACTGAGTACACTTACATAAAGATTTGAAAATATTTTTATCTAAAAAAGTTACTGAGAGTACTTTGTGATATATTAAAATCATATAATGTCTATACTCTGCACTCTTTTGATAGTGCTAAGACAGCCACCATCTTGCTTTGTAGAAGAGGGGTGAAGTAGTTAGGAGATAAGATAAAGCGTACTTCTACCAGTATTTTTAGTAGTTTATGATAACTTTATCAAGGACTTTCTAAAAAGTTTTCAGGTATCATTTTGAAACTATCAGATTTATAGTTAATATAGCTAAGATGTATAATTTTAAGGAAGCTTATTACTTTTCCAGCCAGTTGGATATTAATGTAATATACAGGCAAATAAAATTACTATATTTGGCACATCTGTTTTCACTTTGAATAAGCTAAAGAAATCGTTTTAAAGAATAAATGTCTCATGCATCAAACATGGAATGGTGTTCTGTTTCACATATGATAATATACATGTTTCAATGCTCTTCTCCCAGAACGTCAAATGCTCAGGGCTGGGGCAATGGGATGACCCAGAGGGATGGGATGGGGAGGGAGGTGGGAGGGGGGTCCAGGAGGGGGAACACATGTAAACCCATGGCTGATTCATGTCAATGTATGGCAAAAACTACTACAATATTGTAAAGTAATTAGTCCCCAACTAAAATAAATAAATTTATTTAATAAAAAAAAAGAAAATGTCTATTTTTTTCCCAAGGATATTTGTCCTAAGAGACTTTTAAAGGCATCTTTTAAGGACTAAAAAGTAACATATTTAGAAAAACAACATTGACTCATATAAAAGTAGATCCTAGCCAAGGTCTTGTGTATAAGGGGAAAAGGAAAGATAATTTAAAAAGTTATAAGATAAAAAATGATCACTGATCATTGAGAGAAAGCAGAAATATTTTCTCAGACCCAGAACATAAACCAGGCAGTCACTTGCCATGATTGTCAGTGATGTGGCGTGAAAATAGAGACCTCTAAAAGCACATTGGAACTGTGACCTATTAGAACTGCAGCTCAGTTAATATGAGTACATTTCTATTTAGAATTTTTACATGAGTTGCAGTGATGACTCAGAATATAAACCACGAAACATCTGGCAATGCTTAATGTCATAGCCCATACACTGCCATCTTAGGCTGCCTTAAAATAAATAGTGTCACAGGAGGGGAGAGTCCCAATGTATTACTGAACAGAAGCTGTTCAGTTCAGTATTTTCTGAATTCATTTGAGGTGTAGCCCGGGGAAAGTAACCCAGAGCAATGTTGTAAGGAAAGGGAACAGTATTTTTTGATCTTTTAGCCAAGAGTAAAGATTTCAGGGTACATCAGTTGTATTCTTTCAGAAATCTTAGAGCTCTTATAGAGAAAACAATTTGACTTAGTTTGCTTTATTTTAACAGATAGTAATAAAGATAGTAATAAAGATGTATGGTCTAGCATAATATAGCTTCATACCTATATACAAACTCTGAGATAGCACTGTAGACCTGATTTGCTTATGAATTTTTGGCTGAAATTTATGGGCAGTCATTTCTAAACGCTGAACAGACAACATTGCATAAAGTAGGGTGCATAGAGCCTTCCCTTTACATATCAGGAAAAATAATGCTTCCAATGATGTAGGAAAGAGTAATGGCATAAGTCTCTCTTCCCAACATAAAATCAGAGCAGGGAGAGGACATTATCTTTTTTAACACCAATGTTTAATTTACTAAAGTCAGAAATTAAAACACTTGATTCTTCCATAACCTTGGATTTTCCCTTAGTTTCTGATTTAACATCTTGTTATTTTATTCTTTGGAATCTAGAAAATTTAGCAATCACCTTTAAAAGACCTTTGGAAAATACTTGGTCCCATTTGTACATGCCTTGGAACAATTTTAAATTGCAGATATAAATGTAATATTCAGTTGCCATTTTACTTTGTCTGAAGTAAAATCAAGCCTCCTCAAATAATAAATATTCTTGTTAATTCACTATATATACACATGTATATCTAATCTATGTATTAATATGTATACACAAACACAAACACACACACACATACATATATTGTGAATCTAAGCTAAGGATTGGGTGCAGTGGTGAAATAGAAGGGAAAACAAATCAGCTGGGTAGACGTCCTGGCCAAGTTCTGTATCTGTGCAAGTGTGGACTGTGGGTCAAGACCCCCTGCTGGGGAGAAGTCATTGAATCAGGGACAGGAGCCAACAGGTGTCTGGCTGCGCCTCTCCCCCCACTTGTAGTGGGAGATGTGTGCTTCTGTGTTTATATCTAGATGACGTAGAGTAGAGCCCATAGGCTCTGTGCACTTGCACATCCTCCTATGTGAATGGCAGTCCCACGAGGCTCCTACCCTGCAACTTGGCAGCTGGCTGTGTCAATACACAGAAGGTGCTAGTCATAGTCGTAGTCCTGTGGCACCCCCGTTCCCCCACCATGTGTGCTCCACACTGTTGTCCACAGCCTGTCCCCTGGAAATGAGCAAGGAGCAGTGGCTGTTCTCCTTTGTCCAGGACTCCATTCTCCACCCACCCTTTCCTTTTTTTTTACTCACAAATTAATGTTCCTTCCCCCTCCAGTTTCTGACTTGTTAACAGTAACTTGTGTGCCTTCTCAGAGGTGCCTGTTGTACATTTGTCCTCAGGTGGTCTTATGGATATCATTCAGAAAATGGTCATTTTATATGAGTTTTCATGGAATTGGTTCTAATAGATTATCCTTCTGTCACATATTATTAAAAACCAAACAACCAAGCAGCAGTTTTGGGTTCAGGACTCATTAAAAGGAATCTTGGTGCCCCTAGACCTTCCTTAACAGCAAAGGATTTAAGGATATTTCCTTACAGTGAGGAGCATATTAAGAGATGAAGGTCAATGCCATCTGTGTCATCTTCCTTAATTGTAACTCAGGCTCATGATGTTGATATTTGTTCTAGAATGTTCTAACAAGAGGTTTAAAAAAATGGATTAGACTGCCTAACAGAGTAATGAATGTCATGTTCCTGAGAAGGTTCAAGAAGGTGCTGTATGAACACCACCTTTCAGGGTTGCTTTAGGAGGATTCCTCAATTGATTTTGAGTCCAGACTAGATAAAAAGCAAGTGCTTTCCAACATATACTAGTGATTTTTTCATATTATGAGAAAAACACAGATTTAATAAAAGCAGAAAAAAATTAAAATCTTTGTGAGGCAGTGATTTATATTGTAGTTTATCACAGAAGCCTAAGATTTTCTTTTTATGAGAAGGTTTACCAGGAAAAAATGCTTTAAAAATAATATCTCTATTTGCTTTGTGGGTGTTTTCTGTTGTTAGGAATAGCCGTACCCTCTATAATAGATATGTGTCTAAGCATTGAAAGCTATTTCTAATTAGTATAATTTCCCCTTTATTCATCACTAGATATAGTAAACACTGTGTTGTGCAATATATAATTTTATCTACATTCTGATAAATACCAGAAGGCAAATTTGTAGCTCTGATTTGGAAAATACAGCCCTTTAATTAAATCATTAACCAGATTTAACATATTCTTCCAAATAAACATATGTTGAAATAAGTAGCGTATATTTATCTTGCTTTAGAGAAAGACTATTCTAATTTCATTTCTAGTTTTAGTTAGCAGTTACTTTTGTGTGTGTGTGAAACTCTTTCATAAGAAATGCATTCTTGATTTTTTTCCACAGAGGGATGAAAAAGGATTCTTTTTCTGGCTCAGTTTTCATGTATATTATCTTTTAAAAGGAAGATGAAGGAAATCACATTTGCTCCACATGTTGGGGGTTATTCATCAGTTTTGGGGAAGATTGTTGGTTTAGAGGGAAGAAAGATCAAAGATGTCAGCTGAGGAGATTGTACTCATGGTCTTTGGGGGACTTAGTGCCTTGTGGCTTCAAAAGAGACAATGAAGACCTGTAAAACTTAGAAAGCAAAACCTAGCGATGGTTTTTATTGTGTACAGTTCATATATTTGAGACATTTAATTTACAAAAAGTTTAAACTGAAAATTGTTATTGGGTATAATAAATGGATGTAGACTGAAGTTCACTAAAAGAGAAAATTCTGTAAATAGTAAGCACTTTTGTGACATTCAGAGCCACTGAAAATCTAATACCTATCATGTTTTCGTGATTAGATATGCACTTATTAATGATCACTGTGACCGTGTTGCTATTTTTCACTAACTAACTTAGGTAGATTTTACAAACTTCTTTTGTGTTGTAAAATTTATGTTATTAAACAATAAATGCGAACAAACAAAAATTATGACCATGCAGCTCCTTAACTACAACTTCAGCATTTTCTGGCTCATTACCTTTTTATAGGCAGAGCTGATGGCTCAGGTGAGGCCTGGCAGCTGTGTATGGGTAAGAGGAGGATGCATAGTTTGTTGTCATATGTGCATGGGTCAGTGGCTTGTCACATAACTGCCGTTTAGTGCTACATAGTGCTCAATAATGAAGATAACATCAGAGATAATTAAGGAAACTGTTTTCCAGCTCTTTGATTACTTCTGCCTTCTTTATCTCCCAATACTTCACATTTACTTCACAGCTGAGTGCATTTCACCATCTTCCTTTTCTGTTATGTGACATTAGAACTCTGCTCACTTAGTACTTCAGTAACACTCGTTGCTTTTTCAGCATATTTCAAAGCTTTTTTCTTTCCTTAATTTTGAGCCAACAATTACTGAGAACCTATTACTCCTTCATTGTGGAGTATAGAAAGATTAATTAAATATGACCCTTCTCCACAAAAAGCATAAATAATGGGAGTTCAAGTTGGTATCTCACAGAAAAGGACAAGTGGAAACTGAGCAATAGAGAGATTGCTCTCTATTGCTCTCTCTATCGCCAGATAGTCTGGTGAAATTAGAGGAGGTTTCTGGGCCTTGAAAATGGGCAAAGCACCTGATAGATGGTTAAGACAAAGAGTTGCTACTACTACGTGCTCTCTTTACTTCTTCATCTTCTACTCTCTTGGATGCATGGTGTCACTCTTTAGTCCCTCATTTCACTTCAGTCGCTCAGTTGTTTCCATCTCTTTAGTCCCTACGTGTTGTCTAAACCCATTTGTTATAGTTGCCTCCATATTATCATATCCAGGGGTCAGCTGTCATTCCTCACCTTGACCAAGTTCATCTGTCTTTCTTGGAAAACTTTTTTTTTTCTTGGATTATGGGACACTGCACTACTCTCCTGATTTTCACTTGCCTTGGTGGCCACTTTTTTTCTAGCTTTCTCTGTTGTAACCTGCTTTTTCATGCTCGTGCTCAGTCATGTCTGACTCTTTGAGACCCCATGGACTATAGTCTACCAGGCTCCTCTGTCCATGGGATTTTCCAGGCAAAAGTACTGAGTGGGTTGCTATTTCCTTCTCCAGGGGATCTTCCTGACCCAGGGATCGAACCTGGGTCTCCTGCATTGTAGGCAGATGCTTTACTGTCTGAGCCACCAGGGATGGGGAGATATTAATATTTTATTTTAAATCTCCCTCAGTGAATCGAATGTGTGAGCGGGTTGAGAATTACTGAATGAAGTGACTTCATCCTGTTCAGTGACTCCAGATGACACAATAAAATCTGATGATTCAAATGGAAGTCTCCAGATGTGAGCTCTCCTTTGAACTCCAGACTCATAACTAAAGGATTACTAAACATTTCTACTTTACAGTCTAATGACCGTTTCGAAGTTAGCAGCTCCAAAACCTTTTGATTCTCCATCCAAATCTCTTACAGTGTTTCTTATCTCAGAAAAAGACACATGTCATAATGCACCCTGTTGCTGAGGGCCCAAACCTAGGACTTATCCAGGATTCCTCTCATTCTTTCATTTTCCATATCCAATTCTCAGCCAACTTCTTTGGCTCTGTTTTTGAAATTAATTTTTAATTTACTCATTTCTTACTACTTCTACCCCAGTTTCCCTATTTTAAGCCACAGTCATCTCTTACTTAGACTGGTCCCATAGCCTCCTAACTTGTCTCCTATGTTCATTCTTCCCACCACCATCACAGTCCCTCTATGCCTGCAGAGTGATCTTTCTGAAAAATGAATAAAATTGCATCATTCCTCTGCTCTCCTCCAAACACTTTTCCATCACATTAAGAATAAGAGCCATATCTTTACCATGGTCCATAGCATTGAGAAATTGACTTCTGGTTACTCTGACCTTGTTTCCTACCTTCTTTTTGGAAAACCCTCACTCAAGGTGTATCAGCCACTGATTACCTTGCTTTTCCTCTAATACCTCATGTAGGCTTTTGTCAAGGGTCTTTGTACCTATTATTATATAGATCCCAATATATCATATCATTCAGATGATTGTTCAAATGTTATTCCCTTCAGGGAAGAGTTCCCTTAGTGCTTGATTATAGGGAGTAACTTCTATCCCCTTATTTTTATTTTTCATACCTGACTTATTTAAATCCTGTCTTATCATTAGAATGTAGGTCCCTTACTGTAAGAACATTGTTTTCTTCACCATCACATTTCTAGGATCAAAAACAGCATCTTTCAGGGACTTCCCTGGTGGTCCAGTGATTAACACTCTGTGCTTGCAATACAGGCAACAGGGGGCAAGGGTTTGAGCCCAAGTCAGGGATGCCATATGGCATGGCCAAAAAAAATGAAAGGAAGACTCAGCATCTTGCATGTGGTAGTTAGGTACTCATTAAAAGAATTGATGAATGTGTGTATGAATGTGAAGGAAGAGATTTTAAGTTTAAGATACTTGGGAAAGTCATGTGGATATGTCAGTCAATTGTACATAAGGATGTGGAACTTGAAAGCGAAGTCAGGGCTTAAGTTCAGGATTTGAAAGTTCTGCCAAAAGGGATAAGATGATATGGGTGCAGATATGAATATCAACTAGGAAACAGGTAAGAATTAAGAACCTACTATGGAATCTTAGAAAATGTCACTTTAAAAGAAGTTGTGAGGGGCTTCCCAGGTGCCTCAGTGATAAAAATTCTGCCTGCCAATGCAGGAAACATGGGTTTGATCCCTGGTCTGGAAAGATCCCACATGCCGCAGAGCAACTAAGCCTGTGTGCCCCAACTACTGAGCCTGTGCTCTAGAGTCTGGGAACTGTAACTAGTAAGCCCATGTGCCACAACTACTGAAGCCTGTGTACCTTAGAGCCCATTTTCCACAACAAGAGAGTAGTAGCCCCTGCTCAGAGCAACTAGAGAAAAGTCCTCACAGTAACAAAGACCCAGCATAGCCAAAAATAAGCAAATTTTTAAAAAATCTATGATGTGAGAACTAAAAAAATTAGAAAACCAAAGATTGTTCAGAGAAATAGGTGGAAATCTCCCATGGTCTACAACATCATGAAAGCCAGGGGAATAAAGAGTGAGAAGAAGGAGAAGTTAATCATCAGTTTACATGCTGCAGAGAGTTTGAGGAGGATAAGAAGTAGTTTTTAATTAGAAAAAGAAAAATTGACTTATCTGTGCTGATGTGGATTAGTAGTTAGAAGAACTTAAAAGAATGTAGGAGGATAATGTTATAAGGTACCAGGGTTAAGAAAAGAATGCTTAAAGAGATAAAGGAAAAAAAATGAACCATACTCTCAAATCAAGCAAAACTAGTTTTAGAGTAAGAAGCTAAAAATTCAGGAAGGGAGTGTGGGTCATCCACAGAGTAGAGCCCTGTGCATCAAAGTGCAAAGTAGCTGTGTGAGCCCTGAAAAGAAATGCAGATGTATCATCTACTGCCTGAGGAAGGAAAAATAAGAGGAAGAAAAGAAAAGAAGAGGAGAGGAGAGAAGACAGAGAGGCGGATGGGATAGAGGTGGAAACACATATTAAATAGCTAAAATCCCAGTAAGTTTGGAAATAAAATTATCTTTTGAGGTTTGGTAGAGAGTGGGGTGGGAGAGGAGTTGACTAACATAGGTAAAAGGATTATGATCAACATTACATTGACACCTTTTCTTCTAGACCTGGATTTTAATAAGTGATGTATGTAAACTTTCATGTAAATTTATAGAAATACATGAACAAAATGTCACATTTAAATGTAGAATCTATCACTGTTGTAGTTTATAAAGATATTTTCTCTTTGCCTGATAAGAAAAGTATGTCTTGATATTTCTTAAAAAACATTTTTCTCAATGAAGATGAATATTCATCTACATTGATGATTTTAATAATGATACCAGTGAGTCTTCAATTCCAGGTCTAGCTATGAAATATTTGCTCATAAATAATTAAGGGCCTCCCTTTCTTGCAGAGGAGCATCACTATAGTTTTCCTAGTTGTATAGAAATTAGGTAGACAGTTCTACAATTATTTCTCATAAATAAGTTGATTCATATAAAATGCTTAGAACTTAGGACAGTGCCTGGCATATAGAAGGAGGTCAGTGGATGTTAACTGTAATACATCATCATTTTTGTTATTTGAAAGAGGTATATGAATTTGGATTACTCAGTTCAGTTCAGTTCAGTCGTTCAGTCGTGTCCGACTCTTTGCGACCCCATGTCACAAAGGCCTCTCTGTCCACCAACTCCCGGAGTCCACCCAAACCCATGTCCATCGAGTCAGTGATGCCATCCAACCATCTCATCCTCTGTCGTCCCCTTCTCCTCCTGCCCCTAGTCCTTCCCAGCATCAGGGTCTTTTCAAATGAGTCAGCTCTTTGCATCAGGTGGCCAAAGTATTGGAGTTTCAGCTTCAATATCAGTCCTTCCAATGAACACCCAGGACTGATCTCCTTTAGGATGGACTGGTTGGATCTCCTTGCAGTCCAAGGGACTCTCAAGAGTCTTCTCCAACACCACAGTTCAAAAGCATCAATTCTTCGGTGCTCAGCTTTCTTTCTAGTCCAACTCTCACATCCATACATGACCACTGGAAAAACCATAGCCTTGACTAGATGGACCTTTGTTGACAAAGTAATGTCTCTGCTTTTTAATATGCTGTCTAGGTTGATCATAACTTTCCTTCCAAGGAGTAAGCGTCTTTTAATTTCATTGCTGCAATCACCATCTGTAGTGATTTTGGAGCCCAGAAAAATAAAGTCAGCCACTGTTTCCACTGTTTGCCCATCTATCTGCCATGAAGTGATGGGACCAGATGCCATGATCTTAGTTTTCTGAATGTTGAGCTTTAAGCCAACTTTTTCACTCTCCTCTTTCACTTTCATCAAGAGGCTCTTTAGTTCTTCTTCGCTTTCTGCCATAGGGTGGTGTCATCTGCATATGTGAGGTTATTGATATTTCTCCCGGCAATCTTGATTCCAGCTTGTGCTTCCTCCAGCCCAGCGTTTCTCATGATATACTCTGCATATAAGTTAAATAAGCAGGATGACAATATACAGCCTTGAGGTACTCCTTTTCCTATTTGGAACCAGCCTGTTGTTCCATGTCCAGTTCTAATCTAATCCAGTTCTTGTATTATTAAACTGTGTAAAGATGTTGATTTATCCCATATTTTTGGCTTTGTCATGGATATGTAATCATTTAAAACCTATTGCAAAGACTTCATAGTAATTTTTTGATATCTGATCATAAACATTTCACCTGTTCATATTCAATATCAAGATACTGATCAATATATAATATATTTGATATCATTTAGCTATCATATTTAATCTCATGAGAATTCCACTATAGCTTAGCATTAAATATACTATTAAATTGAGTAGCTTACCCTTCTGAAATGAATTAATATTTATCAAAATAATACCATTTTGGATACATTAAACATTTATATGAATATCCTATATGCATAGTTCTACAAAGTTTCATTGCAATCATTGTAAATGCATTATTGTAATAAAGAATATCAATGGCAGAAAATGTATTCTTAATCTATCCAGTGTATTTCTATTCTCCAAAATTTTATCCTACTAGAGAAAAAAATTTTTCTTATATTTCAAACTTGAATTTTTTTATGTATTACAGAAAAGATTTTTCTTTTTTTCCATTTTTTTCAGTTTTATTTAGATTTACTTGACATACAACATTTTATAAGTTCAAGATGTACAATGCATTGATTTGTTGTACTTACTTACTGCAAAATGATTACCACTGTAGCATTAACTAATACCTCCATCGTCACATAATCAACATTTCTTTTTTGTAGTGAGAACAATGAAATCTATACTGTTAGCAACTCTTAAGTATATATTACATTATTATTGACTATAATCACTATGCTGTACATTAGATCTTTAGAACTTATTCATCTTATTGCTGGAAGTTTCTACCCTTTGAACAACGATATTCTATTAGTCTATATGTTTTTATGCCATCATATTATTTTGATTCTGTAGATTTGTAGTATAGTTTGAAATCAGGAAGTGTTATATCTAAAGCTTTGTTTTTCTTTCTCAGGATTCCTTTGGATATTTGTTTTTTCATTCAATTTAAATTATAGGATATTAATGTGAAAAATGCCATTAGAATTTTGATAGAGATTACCTTGAACTTGACTAGGTAGCATAGACCTTTTAACAATATGCTTCTGACCCATGAACACAAGATATCTTTTTTGTTTGTATCTTTTTCAGTTTTTTTCAGCAAATCTTCTAGTTTTCAGTGTACATATTTTTCACTTCCTTGGTTAAATTTGTTTCCAAGTTTCTTTTTTATTGTTTTTGGTGCTATTATAAATGAGATTTAAATAATTTTTTCAGTTGTCTTTTTGTTGGTGTATAGAAATGCAACTGATTTTTGTATGTTGATTTTGTATCCTCTAACTTTACTGAATTCATTGACTAGTTCTGACAGTTTTTTTTTTTGATGGAATGTTAGGATTTTTTGAATATAAGATCATAGTGAAAATGAAAGTGAAAGTCTCTCAGTCGAGTCTGACTCTTTGCGACCCCATGGACTATATAGTCCATGGAATTCTCCAGGCCAGAATACTGCAGTGGGTAATCTTTCCCTTCTTCAGGGATCTTTGCAACCCAGGGATTGAACCCAGGTCTCCTGCATTGCAAGCAAATTCTTTACTAGCTGAGCCACAAAGGAAGTCCAAGAATACTGGAGTGGGTAGTCTATCCCTTCTCCAGCAGATCTTCCTGACCCAGGAATCGAATCAGGGTCTCCTGCACTGCAGGCAGATTCTTTACCAACTGAACTATCAGGGAAGGGGAAGATCATATTATCTGCAACAAAAGACAGTTTTATTTCTTTCTCTCTGATTTGGATGCCACTTTTTTTTTTTGGCCTGATTTCTCTGCCTATAGCTAACTTTGGGCTTAATTTTTTATTCCTTTTCTATTTCCCTAAGGTGGAAATTTAGGTAGTTGATTTGAGTTTCTTCTTAATGTGTTTATTACTGTAAGGACTTCCCTGGTGGCTCTGTTGGTAAAGAATCTGCCTGCAATGCAGGAAACGACCTGCAATGCAGAAGACATGGTTCAGTCCCTGGGTTGGGAAGATTCCCTGGAGAAGGGAATGGCAACCCACTCCAGTATTCTTGCCTGGGAAATCCCACGGACAGAAGAGCCTGCAGGGCTACAGTTCATGGGGTCTCAAAAGAGTCAGACACGACTTACAACTAAACCATGGGGGACAAACATTATTACTTTAAACTTCCCTCTTAGAACTGCTTTTGTAGCATTCCATGGGTTTTGATATGCTATGCTTCTATTTTTTTTTTCATTTCTTTTATTTATTTTAGTTGGGGGCTAATTACTTTACAATATTGTAGTAGTTTTTGCCATGCATTGACATGAATCAGCCATGGGTTTACATGTGTTCCCCTTCCTGGACCCCCCTCCCACCTCCCTCTCCATCCCCTCCCTCTGGGTCATCCCATTGCCCCGGCCCTGAGCATTTGTCTCGTGCATTGAACATGGAATGGTGTTCTGTTTCACATATGATAATATACAGGTTTCAATGCTATTCTCCCAGAACGTCCCACCCTCACCTTCTCCCTCAGAGTCCATAAAATTGTTCTATGCATCTGTGTCTCTTATTCTGTCTCGCATATAGGGTTATCGTTACCATCTTTCAAATTCCATATATATGCGTTAGTATACTGTATTGGTGTTTTTCTTTCTGGCTTACTTCACTCTGTATAATGGGCTCCAGTTTCATCCATCTCAATAGAACCGATTCAAATGTATTTTTTTAATGGCTGAGTAATATTCCACTGTCTATATGTACCACAGCTTCCTTATCCATTCATCTGCTGATGGACATCTAGGTTGCTTCCATGTCCTGGCTATTGTAAACAGTGCTGCGATGAACATTGGGGTACACGTGTCTCTTTCAATTCTGGTTTCCTCGGTGTGTATGCCCAGCAGTGGGATTGCTGGGTCATATGGCAGTTCTATTCCCAGTTTTTTAAGAAATCTCCACACTGTTCTCCATAGTGGCTGTACTAGTTTGCATTCCCACCAACAGTGTAAGAGGGTTCCCTTTTCTCCACACCCTCTCCAGCATTTATTGCTTGTAGACTTTTGGATAGCAGCCATTCTGACTGGTGTGAAATGGTACCTCATTGTGGTTTTGATTTGCATTTCTCTGATAATGAGTGATGTTGAGCATCTTTTCATGTGTTCGTTAGCCTTCTGTATGTCTTCTTTGGAGAAATGTCTGTTTAGTTCTTTGGCCCATTTTTTGATTGGGTCGTTTATTTTTCTGGAATTCAGCTGCAGGAGTTGCTTGTGTATTTTTGAGATTAATTGTCTGTTGCTTCATTTGCTATTATTTTCTCCCATTCTGAAGGCTGTCTTTTCACCTTGCTTATAGTTTCCTTTGTTGTGCAAAAGCTTTTAATTTTAATTAGGTCCCATTTGTTTACTTTTGCTTTTATTTCCAATATTCTGGGAGGTGGGTCATGGAGGATCCTGCTGTGATTTATGTCAGAGAGTGTTTTGCCTATGTTTTCCTCTAGGAGTTTTATAGTTTCTGTTCTTACGTTTAGATCTTTAATCCATTTTGAGTTTATTTTTGTGTATGGTGTTAGGAAGTGTTCTAGTTTCATTCTTTTACAAGTGGTTGACCAGTTTTCCCAGCACCACTTGTTAAAGAGATTGTCTTTTCTCCATTGTATATTCTTGCCTCCTTTGTCAAAGATAAGGTGTCCATAGATGCGTGGGTTTATCTCTGGGCTTTCTATTTTGTTCCATTGATCTATATTTCTATCTTTGTGCCAGTACCATACTGTCTTGATGACTGTGGCTTTGTAGTAGAGCCTGAAGTCAGGCAGGTTGATTCCTCCAGTTCCTTTCTTCTTTCTCAAGATTGCTTTGGCTATTCGAGGTTTCTTATATTTCCATACAAATTGTGAAATGATTTGTTCTAGTTCTGTGAAAAATACCGTTGGTTGCTTGATAGGGATTGCATTGAATGTATAGATTGCTTTGGGTTGCATACTCATTTTTACTATATTAATTCTTCCAATCCATGAACACGGTATATTTCTCCATCTGTTTGTGTCCTCTTTGATTTCTTTCATCAGTGTTTTATAGTTTTCTATATATAATTCTTTTGTTTCTTTAGGTAGATATATTCCTAAGTATTTTATTCTTTTTGTTGCAATGGTGAATGGTATTGTTTCCTTAATTTCTCTTTCTGTTTTCTCATTATTGGAGTATAGGAATGCAAGGGATTTCTGTGTGTTAATTTTATATCCTGCAACTTTACTATATTCATTGATTAGCTCTAGTAATTTTCTGGTAGAATCTTTAGGGTTTTCTATGTAGAGGATCATGTCATCTGCAAACAGTGAGAGTTTTACTTCTTCTTTTTCTATCTGTATTCCTTTTATTTCTTTTTCCACTCTGATTGCTGTGGCCAAAACTTCCAAAACTATGTTGAATAGTAGTGGTGAAAGTGGGCATCCTTGCCTTGTTCCTGACTTTAGGGGAAATGCTTTCAGTTTTCCACCATTGAGGATAATGTTTGCTGTGGGTTTGTCATATATAGCTTTTATTATATTGAGGTATGTTCCTTCTCTTCCTGCTTTCTGGAGGGTTTTTATCATAAATGGATGTTGAATTTTGTCAAAGGCTTTTTCTGCATCTATTGATATGCTTCTATTTGTATTAGTTTCAAGATTTTTTGATTTTCAATTTTGATTTCTTCTTTTACCCTTTGGTTCAGAAATGTATTGTTTAATTTCCACATTTTTTGTGAGTTTTCCACTTTGATACTTTGTGGATTGAAAATACTTTATATGATTTCAAACTTTTAAAATTTGCTAACACTTGTTTTGTGCCCTGTCATATACTCTATCATGTGGAATGTTCCATGTGTACTTGAGAAGAAAGAATGTGTATTCAGCTGCTGTGGGATGAAATGTCTATATATGTCTTATATATTATCCTCTGACTGAGTTGACTCTTTTATCATTCTATAATGACCTTCTTTGTCTCTTGTTTCTGTTTTGGCTTAAATTCTATTTTGTCTGATATAAGTTTAGCTACCCTTGCTTTCTTGTAGTTTTCTCTTGCATGGAATATCTTTGCCAGCTCTCACTTTGATCTGGTATGTGCACTTAAAGGTGAAGAGATCCTCTTGTAGGAAGCATATGGTTGAGTCTTTTTTTTTTTTTCCCATTCATCCATCTACGCTGTGTCTTTTGACTGGAGAATTCAATACATTTTCATTCAGAGTAGTAGCTGATAGGTAAGAACTTACTATTTCCTGTCGAGATCTTCAGTGGTTCTTCCAGGATCAGCAGTTAGAGCAGTCATTGGTGGTGGCCTGAACTGTTGGTGTTTACACATTTGGCTCTAGTGGCCAGCAGCAGGTGCCTACATAGAGGCAGGGCCAGTTGCAGGTGCACACATCATGGTGGAGTCCAGGTTCTGCAGCAAAGCCTAGGGTCAACCGAGAGCTCACTGAGTTTCCTACTTTCCCCCTGTTCATTCACCCTTCGTTGGAGGCTTGTGATGGGGGTCTGTGTGGAATTGTGCAGGTGCACATCTGGAAGGGCTAGCTATAGATGAGTGTGGTATAGGCCAGTGATAGAAGACTGGGCTTGATCTGCACCCACATGTAGTTGCAGGGCCCTTGGCTTGGCTGTTTGGCATGCTCTTCTGAGGCTAGCACTGTCTGCCTAGGAGTGCACACTGCAGTGGAGGCTGGTGATGGAGGTTGGCCAAGGGCTGTGCCAGGGCACAGCTGGAGGGGCTAGCCCCTGAGCACTCACAGGGCAGTGGGGGTCAGCTGAAGGTGCATCGGATAGTGTCCTGTACTCTTGCAGCTGCAGGGGCCTGAGCTGGTTGCCATTGTCGTTCCAGGGTTCAGAGTCATGTAGCGGGGTGAGGCATAGGGAGGGATGCAGGTGGCCATCATCAGTGAATGTAGAATTTGCACCTGTGGGGTAAAAGCTTATGGATTTGCAGGTGGTCTGCCTTGGCTGTGCTGGCATGGTGTGTCTACAGAGCAGGTCACTGTGGATTGCAATTACTATCGCTGATTGGCTGCTACTAGTAGCTCCTGCTTTTCTTGTTCCCAGGCATCTCTATACATCTCAGCTTTCCAGTCTGGGAAGAGTTAAACCAGGGCAGGACCATTGTGTGGTGCCCTGAAAGGATGGAAGAGCTCATTGTTCACCTCATTCTTCCTTGTCTGGCAGGAGGAACTCTTTCTGGCTCGAAGTTCCCTCTTGGCTCTGAACAGTTCTGGCTTGGGGGATGGGATGGTGCAGGCAAAATGAAGTTGTGTTTCTTCTCTTCTTGTGCAGTTATTCTCAGGCTTTTTGTTTTACTGTGTTACTAAAATTTCTTAATAGAATTCCAGAGCTCTCCTGGAGCTGTTTTTGTTTGTGGATAGCTGTCTAGTTGTTGATGCTGGGGTCTCCAAAGTCACCATTCATTCCTACAGTTGAGATTTGAGTGTTAACTCAACTGTGAAGGGGGAAAAAAATAACCAAAACAAAACCCAAATCTATTTCTAAGCAGAATTTAAAATATATTCTAAAAAGTTCGTATATATAAATCTGATCTTTGACAGTGTGGTAAGTTGCTTAATGCATAAAACGGGAATGACCTCCTCTTTTATATTACTAGCAAATGATGCTGGCATCTCAGTAAGTAAATGTTCACTCTTAGAGTAAAGTGTGAATCTGATCAGTAGGCTTCAAAACAGAAGAGCTAAAGTACACATTTTAACATTGTTTACTCTAAAGTTAAAAACATAATAAGGCAGCACTATTTATTCCACCCCCCCAAATGCTTTACTGTACTCAATCGTAATAAATGGACAACCATTTAATGCAATTTACTTTTTACTCACAATAATTTCTAAAGCCTTCATGCTTTTCCTGCTGGGTCCATTACTGAAAATTATTGTAAACACAATGATAGGTTAAACATGAATATGAGATGGTAAAAGGCAGTATATCCTTGTGGGGTCATGGACGAAGTGTGACTTTACTCATGTCTCATAGTTTCTCTTAGAAGAGACTATTAGTTGATATACTTAAGCTCTTTTGTTCTTTTTAGTTTGCTCATTTTTTTTAAAGCAGAATCAAAGGCTATGTCCAGGTTTAACAGTAGAACTGGCACACTTTAAATAAATATCCAAATGCAAGCAAACTTTTTGAATATTAAATAGTTGTTTTATGTTCGCAGCCTGACTTATATTTGGTTATCACAGAATAGAGACCTATGCCTTGGAAAACTCTTAAGCTCTAATATTTAATATTTTCCTTTATGGTAGTAAATATCAATTACATGACTTTTAAAAACTACAAACACTGTGTGCTGGGCATACACACCGAGGAAACCAGAATTGAAAGAGACGCGTGTACCCCAATGTTCATCGCAGCACTGTTTACAATAGCCAGGACATGGAAGCAACCTAGATGTCCATCAGCAGACGAATGGATAAGGAACCTGTGGTACATATACACAATGGAATATTACTCAGCCATTAAAAAAAAAATACATTTGAATCGGTTCTATTGAGATGGATGAAACTGGAGCCCATTATACAGAGTGAAGTAAGCCAGAAAGAAAAACACCAATACAGTATACTAATGCATATATATGGAATTTGAAAGATGGTAACGATAACCCTATATGCGAGACAGAATAAGAGACACAGATGCATAGAACAGTCTTATGGACTCTGAGGGAGAAGGTGAGGGTGGGACGTTCTGGGAGAATAGCATTGAAACCTGTATATTATCATATGTGAAACAGAACACCATTCCATGTTTGATGCACGAGACAAATGCTCAGGACTGGGGTAATGGGATGTCCCAGAGGGAGGGGATGGAGAGGGAGGTGGGAGGGGGGTCCAGGAAGGGGAACACATGTAAACCCATGGCTGATTCATGTCAATGTATGGCAAAAACTACTACAATATTGTAAAGTAATTAGCACCCAACTAAAATAAATAAATTTATTAAAAAAAACAAAACTACAAACACTATGGGTAATAGACTTATCAGGTTCCATTACCTAGAGATGTAGTGAATAGACTAACCCATAATCATTTTTACCACCTGGTCCTTTTGTTACCTTAGGACAACCAAGTGGAGGCCTGAATTTTATGGTTGGTTGTAAATCATTGGCCATTTTCTTCAATTTCAAGGCTGCAATATGCCAAACCAAATTTGGAAAATAATAAACTGATATGGATTTTCATTCCTTGAGTGGAAGTGCTTGATGATATTCTACATTTTGATTTAAAACTAATGTGTTTTTATATAGTTTGAAGACATTTTTAGTAAAAATGATTTATTTACCCACTAACCACATCTTCTTTACCTCGTAATTGCAAATGATGAGGGACATGACAAATGCATGAATCCTAGTTCATGAGTTTAAAAGCAGGGTATATAATTTTGATACTTATTCTCATTTTATAGTCCTCTCTGCTAAGGGAAACACAAGTTCTTTTCTACCATAAACAAACCTAGAGTTTTAATTTATTTTCTAATGTAGTTTTTTAACTTTAAACTTTTTATTTTGTACTGGGGTACAGCTTATTAGTAATGTTGTGATAATTTCAGGTGGACAGCGAAGGGACTCAGCCATACATATACATGTATTTTTCTGATAAACATAGACATCCAACTTTTGACCTAAAAAATGAATGGAGTAGTAAGAGCATAATCAAAATGTTTTTGAAATAATTCTTGATTTTATTAGCTGTGCACCTTGATTTCTAGACTATAGAAGGCCCTTATTCTTATGTAACTGCAGAAGGCTGTATAGATGAGACTGAAGTCACACACATTTTCCCACAGATTAAAAAATAAAATTAAAAATCAAATTGTACATAAATAAAATTTGACTAGAATAATACATGTTTTAATAATCTGCATTCTTATTCCCCTCTTTCCCAAATACAGTTCCATATAAAGCTAGCTTCTTATAAAATAGATACCTTGGTAGATTAACTATTGTCATTTTTAGACTGTTTAATGTTACCTAGAGCTTTTATTTTAAACTTCGAACCTTATGTTCTTCACCCTGATACAAAAAATTTAGAGCAATCACTAATTCATGCTAATGTCTCTCAGCCATAAATACAAGCTTTCTAAATAGTTGTCTATAGGGGAGTTATTTGAAAATTTATCATACTAAAAGAGATGATTGACAGATTCTTGCCTCTTGCCTCCTTCCCTTTTGAGTTGCTCTGAGTGTGCCATTATACTGAGTTGCATGTAGTCCTCTAGCTAGTGTTCCTTTTTGTTTTTGTCACAAAAGATCAATGAAAAAATGCCTCAAGATATCTAGGGTAAGGAAGGGTGCATTTAAAGAACTAATATTTTTCAATTCCCTGCCTGTAGACTTGTCTAGTTCACCATCAGTTCCTTTTCTTGATGCAATGTTGCCAAAAATGTCTACTCTAGCTCTTTCAAAATATATGTGGAGGCAAAGATATAAATTTTGGGATTTTTCTTCTAGAGTTCTGATTTAGATTGCCAACCAGAGCATTAAAATATACTCTCTTGGAAGCTTATAATACAATACAGAGAAGAAGGTTTAAACTCGGGAGGAGCTAAGTTATACTAGGACACAGAGCAGTATTAAGGAAAATATGCCATCAGAATATATTTTCAAAACTAAAATGAGAAGGGACTATCATTATTATTTGCAAACACTGAGTACTTATAATATATAATGTACTATGTATGATCAATGAGGCATACAGAATTGAGAAAGATGTGGTTCCTGCACTCGAAGAGTTTGTAATCTCTTGGAGAAGATGTGCACGCTTATAAATAACTCTGATGCATAGGAGATAATGAGGTGCAGAAAGTGAATGGCTGAATATACACTCTAAATAGAGAAGAAGAGAGCTTCAAGGTTCCAGCAATGAATGTTGCTGTTATAGTAAGATATTAAGCAGAATGTGTTTAATGCTAGACATTTCTATCAAAAGTTTCCTGGGAACTGTGCTGTATAATATGGTAGTAAACTAACCACATGTGACTATTTAGATTTAAACTAATTAAAATAAAAATTCAGTTTCTCAGTTGCGCTAGTTACATTTCAAGTGCTCTTTGTGGCTAGTGACCATTATACTGGACCAAATAGATATTTGTATCATTACAGAAAGTTCTTTTGGACAGCAGTCTTCTAGAGCCTGCTTCTTTTATATATTAAAGATTAACTGAGCTGATTACTCTCTCTAAAGTAGTGGTGACATGTGATTATTTGAAATACTGAGACGTCATATCATTTTATAAATTGCAAGACTCACATTCTTAAAATTTGGGGGGAATATTTTTAGAATATAAGAATGGATATAAAAGAATAGATATGTTGGTTGTCTGAAAATGTATCTGTTTACTTTTTAAGTATAAGCTATGGCTCTGTAATTTAGGAAAAATGCAAGTATATGTTATGGACAGATATTACAAATATTAACCTTATTAAAAGGAGTTCTAATTTAATGGGAGTTAAGACAGATTATCCTCAGCTAAATATAATTGACTCTGAGACTAGACATAGCACTAAAGTACTTGAGGTAATATTGAACATGATTGTTTCCATGGGAACATTTCTGGAGTAGCTACTGCCTAAAAGGGATGTTCAGGGCATTACTCAGAAGATTTGGTGATGTTTATGTAGCTGATTCAGGTTCTAATCAAGAAGTGATTTTAATTTTATTTATTTATGAATTTTGTTAAGTAAAAGAAAAGTAAAATATACTATATACATTGTAATAAACTAGAAAATATAGCATTAGAGTATAGAAGGGGCTCAGGGAGGGACTATGACCAAGAGTTAGAGCAGAAATCTGCCCTCGATTGGCTGAATGACAGGAGGCACTCTACATTTTGCATAATGTCTGGTGTCTGGATGGAGTGTGTTGTGGTGGAAAATAAAAGATGGAGACATGTAGGCCCTATCATGGGCACTTTACATGAGAAAGGGGGAAAAAAACACTCTTGTATATACAGTAAGTAGAGGCCTCAGTCAGGAAAGTAGCATTCCAGAAAAAAAAAAAAATCTGTGATACAAGAGTGAAATGGGACACATAGAAAAATGTCATCAGGACATAGAAAGAGGGAAAGCTAGTTAGCAGTGCAGAGAGTGGTCTCTCTCCATGTGGCTTGTTATTACCAGGTCTTCACAAAGGAAAACATAGATGTCAATATTGGAACCTAACTCGTGTGTCTTTTGTAGCTGTACATATTTTTATGAGTAATTTGCTATTTATGTAGCTCTCAAATCAGGTTGTAGATTCAGTTATCATCATAAATCCTTTTATCATCTTAAGGTCTTTATTTTAAGCAGAACCTCAGACACTACCACTGATTCATACTCAGCTGGATTGACCCTGGCTGAGTTCTGCAGAAGAGAGCTGGTGAAGCCTGCAAAGCAGCACCATGTACACAATGGTACCTGCATAAAGCTGATTTCATTTAATCAGCTCAGCACCTCTATGGGGTATATACCATTATTATTCAGAATTTGCAGATGTATAAACAAAGGCCTGGATATATTGACTTCTTGCCTGGAGTCACACAGTAAGTGACAAAGCCAGAAATGAAGCAGCATTTTACCTGATTCTAAAGAAAACTATGGATAATAATTATTACAATCTGCTCTCTTCCTTCTATATAGCAATATGAGAAAAATATTTGGTTGATAAAATACAGTCTCATAGCCTTATTGCTGATGTTTTAATTCTCCTATAAAATTGGCTGCTACCTAAAACACCTGCAAGGTTGAAAGATGTTATATATTTTTATTCCCATGGTCATTTGGGGAAGGATTTGATTCTTTATGAAACTATGAACCCTTGTATGAAAACTGTAATGTTATGGTTAAATAATTTAAAAAATAATAATTTTAGACCTCCCCTCCACATACACATACTACATGGCCATAAATTTATATTCTAAATATCTACGTGCATGCGTGCTAAGTCGCTTCAGTCGTGTCCGACTCTATGCGACCGTATGGACAGCAGCCCACCAGGCTCCTCCATCCACAGGATTCTCCAGGCAAGAATACTGGAGTGGGTTGCCATTTCCTTCTCCAAGGTTTGTTGTCAGTAACATAGAAAATATTTGTTAAAAATGTTATTTATATAGCATGAGTACATTTATATAAAGGAAGTATCATGTGTAAGGAAAAGAATCTCCATGAGGAAATACGCCAAGATAGTGATAGTGATTATCTCTGAATAATAGGACTGTTGTTGTTGTTGTTATTGATTTTGATTATCTTTTATTTTCCTAGATTTTATTATGAATAATTTCAGCTATACTATAAAGTTGAAAGAATTTTATAGTTTATTTTGTTTAACTTTTCATCAGTATTTTCTATGATATATATTTAAAATAAGGGCAAAAACATAATTTTAAAAATGAGTTGGGTCACACTATATTTTACTCCTGTTTGCTTCATATTTGTTTTCTCAAACATTTTTTACTTCATCTCACTTTTCAAAAAAAGGGTCATAGATCTCTGGCAACTAATGGTGTTCACATATTAATTTCAAGCTCATTCTTGCAGTCTATTGGGAACAGTTTGAGGGCTTTCCCGACAATGGATTTTCCTTCTTAGCCTTAAGTGAGAAGGTTCATTGCTAGTATAATTGTCAGACTATGATTTCTGAGGATATTATTGGTCTACTCATGCCTGGTTCACAGTGGGCAAGCTGACATAATTGTGTACTCACTCTTTTGGATACTCACAGTTAGAAAAACCATAACTATCTGCCACCTCCACTCAAGTTTAAGGAAGGGCAGGGCCAGACAGCCATACCTCTTTGACTTGTAACCCTAAAGAAAATCTATACTGGTTGCTTGGGGGAGAAGAGATATATGGCAAAAAACATTTCTGAGTCCACAGAAACATGTATTCTCATTCTTCTTTTTGACAGTTTATGTCACGAAGGTGAAGGACTTTGTTCCCTTTTTTCCCTCATTAATCATCTCTGACATTCACCTGTCTGCCCAATCTGGGGTACTGTCTTCAGCACTCCGCCACAAGCATACTGTCTGAGAGTCTGAAATCTACTTTTGTCCCCTGCTTGTTCTCTTCCTGATGTGTAGTTAGGTGAGTTCACTGTTATCTGTGCATAACCTCCACTTGCTGTGGTCATTTCCTTTACTTAAAGAGAATCAGATACATGAGACTAAGTAGCTTAGACTTAAAGTATTTTCACAAAAAGTACATTATCCTTATCCTAAAGTTGTGTGCTCCCCCCCCATTTTTCTTTCTCTTTTCTTAATGAGAAAAATAACATTCATAGGGAAAACATAGCAGTAAGCTCAATCATACTCTAAATCTCAGAATCTGAAGAATTTGCATGAAGGAGAGCAATTATTCCCAACTGTCTTTTCAAGGACTGATATTCGACTCTCTTGAAAGAAAAAATAAACGTATTTTTCTTATTTTATGAGTTGTGCTAGCTCTGGGTTTGGTAACTGTATATACAAAAATTTCTTTGGCCTTTGACTATTAAACATGTGGAAAATTTATTTTAACACTATTTTCAAATATGATTGTCTTAATATATGACTTAAAAGAACAGCATATTTTGTTCAGTATATTTCATCAAACATAAAACTAGACTTTTCAAAGATCATGTAGTTTAATACCGAAAGCTAGTATAAGGTTGTGTGCCTTTTTATCTTCTTATAACCTATATAAACCAGCATTCTGTGAATTGTGTATTGTGAAATACTAGGATGACTAATAGCTTTTACTCAGAAAGGTAATTAGACATTGTGGTCATATATGATTGGAGAATGCTGAGTCATTTAAAGTTCAGCAGTTTGCTTTACTCAGAGCCTTTACTGTTTCTGTGTATATCAGGCTCACCAAGCAGGCGACCATATATTCATCATTTCCTTTTCTAAGTGAATTTCATTAGAGAAATTTTCCCTTTGCCAACCACCATCAAGCAGGAATACTCTTTGGAGACACAAGTTAGTAAAGCATTCCTTGTCACACAAAGTGTGGTCTGAAGAACTAGCAGCATCAACATTACCTGGAAGATTGTTTGAAATGCAGAATCTCAGAGCCTCACCTTAGACTTGCTGAATCAGAATCTTCATATTAACAAGCTTCCCAAGTGATTCATACAGATGCTTTAATGACTTTTCAATGCATTTATTGAACAGCTACTATAGTCATATATTGCAAGGAATTTTCAAATATATCGTTTTCTCCTCATTGTCAGACAGGTACAGTCTTAAATATTCTTACATATCCTAGGGTAGGAGAGGAGTAATAAACTCCAAAGTTGTAGCCTATGAGTGACCGGATTCTTTGTTCACAGGTGTCACTACTGATATTAAATTTTATTTAAAAATACTTTTTTAAAAGAGCAGTTTAGGTTCATAGAAAAAATGAGGAGAAAGTACAGAGTTCCCAGACATACCCTGTCCCTCCCCACCACATGCATGGCCTTTCCAGGTATTAAAATACTGTACCTACATTGACATGTCATTATCATCCAAAAGCCATAGTTTACATTAGGGTTCTCTTTTGGTGTTATACATTCTATGGGTTTTGACAAATGTATAATGATATGTATTCACCATTATAGTATCTTACAGCATAGTTTCACTGCCCTAAAGTCCTTTGTGCTCCATCTATTCATGCCTCCCTCACCACTAACCTCTGGCCATTACTGATCTTTTTACTGTCTCCATAGCCTTCTCCAGAGTGTTTCATAGTTGGAATCATATAGTAGCTTTTTATGTTGACTTCTTTCACTTAGTAATCTGCATTTAAGATTCCTCTATGTCTTTTCATGGCTGGATAGCTCATTTCTTTTTTGCACTAAATAGTAGTCCGTTGTCTGGTTGTACCACAGTTTACTTATACATTCATCTACCAATGGACATCTTGATTGCTTCAAAGGTTTGCCAGCTATGAATAATGCTGCTATAAATGTCCCCGTGTAGGTTTCTGTGTAGACATAAGTTTTCAGTTCATTTGTATAAATTCCAAGGAGTACAAATGCTGGATTGTATGGTACCAGTATGTTTAGTTCTGTAAGAAGCTGCCAAACTGTCTTCCAAAGTGGCACTCCTCAAGTTGCACTCCCACCAGTAATGAATAAGAGTTCCTGAAACTGAGTTTTAATAATCATTTCTTAAGGAATCCTGAAGATTTACTCAATGTTCTAATTATTATCCTTTAAATGCAATTCAAGAGGGAAATCTTATTTGATGAAAAACAAATATTTTAATAATACTTCATATTTGTCTTTGCCTGTTATCATAAGTATGTACATAATAAAAGTTTATACCACAGGATGAAGTATCAAAATATCAAGGCATACAGTTACATTTGATAAAAGACATGCACACTTCATGGATTGGAAGAATTAATATAGTGAAAATGAGTATACTACCCAAAGCAATCTATAGATTCAATGCAATCCCTATCAAGCTACCAACGGTATTTTTCACAGAACTAGAACAAATCATTTCACAATTTGTATGGAAATATAAGAAACCTCGAATAGCCAAAGCAATCTTGAGAAAGAAGAATGGAACTGGAGGAATCAACCTGCCTGACTTCAGGCTCTACTACAAAGCCACAGTCATCAAGACAGTATGGTACTGGCACAAAGATAGAAATATAGATCAATGGAACAAAATAGAAAGCCCAGAGATAAATCCACGCACCTATGGACACCTTATCTTCGACAAAGGAGGCAAGAATATACAATGGAGAAAAGACGATCTCTTTAACAAGTGGTGCTGGGAAAATTGGTCAACCACTTGTAAAAGAATGAAACTAGAACACTTTCTAACACCATACACAAAAATAAACTCAAAATGGATTAAAGATCTAAACGTAAGACCAGAAACTATAAAACTCCTAGAGGAAAACATAGGGAAAACACTCTCTGACATAAATCACAGCAGGATCCTCCATGACCCACCTCCCAGAATATTGGAAATAAAAGCAAAAATAAACAAATGGGACCTAATTAAAATTAAAAGCTTTTGCACAACAAAGGAAACTGTAAGCAAGGTGAAAAGACAGCCTTCAGAATGGGAGAAAATAATAGCAAACGAAGCAACAGACAAACAATTAATCTCAAAAATACACAAGCAACTCCTGCAGCTGAATTCCAGAAAAATAAACGACCCAATCAAAAAATGGGCCAAAGAACTAAACAGACATTTCTCCAAAGAAGACATACAGATGGCTAACAAACACATGAAAAGATGCTCAACATCACTCATTATTAGAGAAATGCAAATCAAAACCACAATGAGGTATCATTTCACACCAGTCAGAATGGCTGCTATCCAAAAGTCTACAAGCAATAAATGCTGGAGAGGGTGTGGAGAAAAGGGAACCCTCTTACACTGTTGGTGGGAATGCAAACTAGTACAGCCACTATGGAGAACAGTGTGGAGATTCCTTAAAAAACTGGGAATAGAACTGCCATATGACCCAGCAATCCCACTGCTGGGCATACACACCGAGGAAACCAGAATTGAAAGAGACACGTGTACCCCAGTATTCATCGCAGCACTGTTTACAATAGCCAGGACATGGAAGCAACCTAGATATCCATCAGCAGACGAATGGATAAGGAAGCAGTGGTACATATACACAATGGAATATTACTCAGCCATTAAAAAAAATACATTTGATTCAATTCTATTGAGATGGATGAAACTGGAGCCCATTATACAGAGTGAAGTAAGCCAGAAAGAAAAACACCAATACAGTATACTAATGCATATATATGGAATTTGAAAGATGGTAACGATAACCCTATATGCGAGACAGAATAAGAGACACAGATGCATAGAACAGTCTTATGGACTCTGAGGGAGAAGGTGAGGGTGGGAAGTTCTAGGAGAATAGCATTGAAACCTGTATATTATCATATGTGAAACAGAATACCATTCCAGGTTCGATGCATGAGACAAATGCTCAGGGCTGGGGCAATGGGATCACCCAGAGGGGTGGGATGGGGAGGGAGGTGGGAGGGGGGTTCAGGATGGGGAACACATGTAAATCCATGGCTGATTCATGTCAATGTATGGCAAAAACCACTACAATATTGTAAAGTAATTAGCCCCCAACTAAAATAAATAAATTTATTAAAAAAAAAAAGACATGCACACTGTGTAGATAGATAACTCCATTTGCAGTGTTAACCTTAAAAGTTTAACAAGTTTATCTGTGAGTTATCTGTGGTTAGTTAAGTTCTTACATTTCTCAAATTACCTCAGATATCTCAAATTACGTGTGTAATAGAAGAAAATGCAAATAATTTTTGGTTTCATTAAGAATGTAAATAAAAGGCTCTAAATTTTGGAAATTGGCTGGAAGATTGTTATTAAAGTTAAATAAAAGATAGATAATAGTAGAGCTTTATTTTCCACCTAAAAATGCTAAGGTAACAGTTCTTTATAGTGAGCAACAGCATGAAGACAAAAAGGAATAAAATAAATATTTATTCTTCCTTTCCTGCCTGAACTTCATTTGTTGAGGTAAGGATCTTCCTTATAGAAGAATTCCAGTTAATAATTGTGCAGGAAATGATAAAATCAGATACAGCTTTCAGTTCAGTTCAGTCTCTCAGTCGTGTCTGACTCTTTGCGACCCCATGGAGTGCAGCACGCCAGGCCTCCCTGTCCATCACCAACTCCTGGAGCCTACTCAAACTCACGTCCATCGCATTGGTGATGCCATCCAACCATCTCATCCTCTGTCACCCCCTTCTCCTCCCACCTTCAATCTTTCCCAGCTTCAGGATCTTTTCCATTGAGTCAGTTCTTTGCATCAGGTGGCCAAAGTATTGGAGCTTCAGCTTCAGCATCAGTCCTTCCAATGAATATTCAGGACTGATTTCCTTTAGGATTGACTGATTGGATCTCCTTGCAGTCCAAGGGACCCTCAAGAGTTTTCTCCAACACCACAGTTCAAAAGCATCAATTCTTTGGCTCTCAGCTTTCTTTATAGTCTAACTCTCACATCTATACATGACTACTGGAAAAACCATAGCTGTGACAAGACAGACCCTTGTTGGCAAAGTAATGTCTCTGCTTTTTAATATGTGGTCCAGGTTGTTCATAACTTTTCTTCCAAGGAGCAAGCGTCTTTTAATTTCATGGATGCAGTCACCATCTGCAGTGATTTTGGAGCCCCCAAAACTAAATTCTCTCACTGTTTCCATTGTTTCCCCAACTATTTGCCATGAAGTGATGGGACCAGATGCCATGATCTTAGTTTTCTGAATGTTGATTTTTAAGCCAACTTTTTCACTCTCCTCTTTCACTTTCATCAAGAGGCTTTTTAGTTCTTCTTTGCTTTGCTGCTATAAGGGTAGTGTTATCTGCATATTTGAAGTTACTGATATTTCTCCTGGCAATCTTGATTCCAGCTTCTGCTTCATCCAGCCTGACATTTTGCATGATATACTCTGCATGTAAGTTAAATAAGCAGGGTGACAATATACAGCCTTGATGTACTCCTTTCCAGATTTGGAATCAGTCTGTTGTTCCATGTCCAGTTCTAACTGTTGCTTCTTGACCTGCATACAGATTTCTCAGGAGGCAGGTCAGATGGTCTGGTATTCCCATTTCTTTAAGAATTTTCCACAGTTTGTTGTGATCCACACCATCAAAGGCTTTGGCGTAGTCAATAAGCAAAAGTAGATGTTTTTCTGGAACTCTCTTGTTTTTTCACTGATCCAGTAGATGTTGGCAATTTGATCTCTGGTTCCTCTGTCTTTTCTAAATCCACCTTGAACATCTGGAAGTTCATGGTTCATGTACTGTTGAAGCCTGGCTTGGAGAATTTTGAGCATTACTTTACTAGTGTTTGAGATGAGTGCAATTGTGCAGTAGTTTGAGCATTCTTTGGCATTGCCTTTCTTTGGGATTCGATTGAAATTGACCTTTTCCAGTCCTGGGGCCACTGCTGAGTTTTTCAGATTTGTTGGCATATTGAGTGCAGCACTTTCACAGCATCATCTTTTAGGGTTTGAAATAGCTCAACTGGAATTCCATCACCTCCACTAGCTTTGTTCGTAGTGATGCTTCCTAAGGCCCACTTGACTTCGCATTCCAGGATGTCTGGCTCTAGGTGAGTGATCACACCATCGTGATTATGTGAGTCATGAAGATCTTTTTTGTACAGTTTTTCTGTGCATTCTTGCCACCTCTTCTTAATATCTTCTGCTTCTGTTAGGTCCATACCATTTCTGTCCTTTATTGTGCTCATCTTTGCATGAAATATTCCTTTGGTAGCTCTAATTTTCTTGAAGAGATCTCTAGTCTTTCCCATTCTATTGTTTTCCTCTATTTCTTTGCATTGATTGCTGAAGAAGGCTTTCTTATCTCTCCTTGCTGTTTTTTGAGACTCTGCATTCAACTTTACATTCTCAAATAAAATAATTGTTTCAGGAGACTGAATGATGAAGGCAATGGATAATATATTAGGAATAAAGTTTTGTCACAAAGGAGTCAGGCTGTTCTTACCCTGACTATCAGTATAGTCTTATTACTCTTATCACTAAAGGTCATTCAAACAACATCATATAGAGCTGATGTGATGACTATGGCACTCAACCACCACCTGTGAAGTGTTCTTTCTAAAAATGTGAATTCTGAATTGAATCAAGCCTCTAGCTCTCACTTTCATTTTGGGGAAAAATGATAGAGGAACTGAATAAATAACATCAAAAGGAAGCAATGAGACAAATCCAGTTTCTGGGACATCATACAGGGCAACTTTCTCTGATTTGTTTCAATGTCATGAAGGAAAAAGAGTGGAGAGGGCACTGCTCTTGATGAAAAATGCTTAAGAAACCTAACAGCAAAATGAGAAGTGGAGCTCTTACTTGGATCCTGATATAAATAAAGCTATTGGGAGAGGGACTTCCCTGGTGGTCCAGTTACTAAGTCTCTGTTCTTCCAGTGCAGGGAGCTCCAGTGAGATCCCTTTTCAGGGAACTAGATCCCACATGCCCCAGTTATGATCCGGCACAGCCAAATACATAAATGAATAAATAAAATAGTTTAAAAAACTATTGGGAAAAATTTTGTGATACTGGGAAATTTGATGATGAGAAGGGCATTAAACAATAGAAAGGAAATATTATTTCAGTTTTCATAGTTGTAATATTATCATTGTGTTCACACAAAAAATGGTTATAATTTTTTTTTAGATATATACGGAATTAAGTAGGGCCTGAATATTTGATATTTAACTACTTGGCTATGTTCTTTCAGTTGCTCTAAATATAGGCACCACGACCTTCTGACCTCTTTCTCTTGCTTTTTCCTGTCCCGTCGCCTTCAGTCTCATTCCTGAATTTACTCTGACCACATCTCCTCAATGATCTGGGGGTTCCACTCCCCTGAGAAGTTCTCTGTCTCCATCATTTCTACTTTTATGACTCTCATATCACATCTGAGTCCATTTCAAACCTAGTTTGTCTCTGTAACCATGAGTAACCATCCTTGTGTTATCGTCTTAATTCTTTACTATACATTTTTTTTTGGTATTACTAATTTGGTATTTATCATGCTTTTTATAGTTAATTGCTGTTTATGCATCCACTTAACAGATATTTAGGGAAAACTATGTGTCAGGTGCTGTTCTAGGAGATGACTATATAATGTTGAATAAAAATAGATCCCTGCCCTCTGGAATCTGGTAGTCAAACCTCAGGAGAGAGGAGAATGAATGTATAAAATGTAGTGGTAAATGGTGGAAAGTGGTGTGGCAATAAGAGAGGAGAGTAAATAAGGGATTGGCGGCATTAGAGTGCAATTTGGAATTGTAAACAATGGTCAAGGTAGAGCTCCCTGTAAAGAATGTCACTGAGAATGTCTCACATGAGCAAAAGTGTGGAGGACACAAAAGAGTTAGCAATATGTTTATCTGACAGCTGAAAGTTTCAGGCAGTGGAGTTTGCCAGTGCAAAGACCCTGATGTGGGGGAGCTTTTCTGCAAGTTTTCCAAAAATAGCAGGGATTCCGTTGAGCCTGGAGTAGACTGAGTGAGGGGAAGAGTGGTAAGAAAAGGGATCAGGGAGCTAGTTAGTAGTAGGGATGATGAGGGAGGGAGCAGGTATGCACATTGCCATAGGGAGTTGTAGATGCTGCTAAGGACTTGACACCTTGTTCTGAGGGAGATTTGAAATCAATACCCAGTTTATATTTTAAGAGGTTTTATACAAGTAGTAGATGTAAGAGGTGCAGTTTCAATCTCTGGGTCAGGAGGATTCCCTGGAACAGGGCATGGCAATCCCCTCCAGTATTCTTGACTGGAGAATCCCATGGAGAGAGGAGCCTGGAGGGCTACCGTCCATAGGGTTGCAAAGACTGAGACAAGACTGAAGCGACTCAGCACAGCACATACAAGTATTTATGTATGTATATATTTGCCGTGTGTCCTCAACTAGTGAAATCATTGTGAAGTGGATCTGTGTTTGATTTTTTTTTTTTTTGCATTGTCCTCGTAACCTAGCCCTCTGCATTTCATAATATAGTTACTGAATAAATAGTTGACAGTTGATTGCTGATTGACTAACTTTAGAACCGAGAGTGTGGCTTTCTCTCGCTCATAGAGAATGTATGTGCTGTGCTGTGCTCAGTCGCTTCAGTCCTGTCTGACTGCAGGCAGGTTCTTTACTCACTGAGCCACCTGGGAAGCCCATAGAGAATGTATCCTGCCACATAAAACTTGGCTGTTCCTAAAAAGTGAGAATTTTTATTTTAACCACCAGGGCCACCTATTCACTTTTATAGAGTTAGTGAATTTTGATATTTTCATAGACCTTAGAAGTATCATATTTTCCATAACAGGTGTCATTTAAATAACATGCATTTTTCTGGGTCTGGAAAATAATGGTGTATATTCTAAACTGTTGTGCTAACTCATGTTAAAACAATGGTGTAAATTCTGAACTGCTGTGCAGTTGAAGGCAGTCAGGCTGCTGGGAGTCATAAGAGTCCCAGTAGCAACAGGGTTTTCTTCCATATGATAGAAGTTGGAGCTCAGTATTCTCCAATTAATGGAGCAAAAGAAAATGGTTCTTGCTTCTATAGTGTGCTTAGAGCCCCATAAAGCATGTTGTCACGTGTGCCTAGAGCAGTTAGCTGGCATTGACCTTCCTTACCTCACGTGCACTCATTCCATTGATGTCTGCTGAATCGCATGAACACAAATAGAGATTGGTGTGTGGTGCCATTTTGATGATGTTTAAGTATATTAGCTGAAAATACAAATGTATGTTATTTGTGATGTAGACTGTTTAATATTATGACAGAGCATATTAGTGTTCAATGTATATAACTTTAAAACTCCATGAAATTCTAGTTCTGCCTTCAGACTTTAGCCTCATGTGAGAGATATGACGAGAAACATTGAATGTTGTCTATGGCATTTGAGCAGTGTGGCTGCTCCCTGAATACCTCTATGTGTTTTTGGTCCCGAAAGGATGATCTAGTGTCTTCATATTCAGAATTCACTGGGAAACTAAACTTTCCATTCTAAATTAGCTCCAAATTCACTTTCCCTTGTTTCTCTCTACTTTGCGTCTTTGCAAGATCATTCTGTTTCTTTTGAACTTAGGCCTTCAAAGCAGCCAAGTAAATTGGGAATGACCTTGAAGTCAGGGAGTCCTGCATTCTATCTGCAGTCCTAATACTAAGGATCTTAAACACTTCTCAGAAGTTCTTTGATCTTTTCGCTCCTCTGATTGTCTGTAAACTGAAGATTAAGGCCACTAGTCACAAACATATAATAATATAATTATGTGTAATTTTCATAAATTATGATGTAATACATACATATAAATACTATATACACATACACGCATATATTATATAATAAAATTATATACATGTTCTTAAGTGTCATATACTTTACTTTCATATCTATGTATTTAAAAGATCTCTGCCTTATAATAGACGTTTGTTAAATGTAACCTTGAAGCTATAGTTATTTATGATTTCTGTTTGGAATACAGTTGTGCTGTTTACAAATTTATGAAGATTTTGATAGGTGAATAGATAAAAATTATCATGGTGAACAACATGTAAATTACTTTGCTTTCTTAAGACTTCAAAATACACAGTGTTTTCAAAATATCACCTTCGTTGCTACCATGTTTATCTTTAACTCAATATTTTTGTCAAGTTTTGGAGAGAAGATTAAAGAGGTTTACTTTTATTTCAATATAAATTGATGCAGTGTAGGCCATATTTATCTTTTCGTATTAAAATTAGAGGTCAGATTTCCACTTTCAAGTCTAAATGAAAAATATGCGAAGCTCTTAGAGAACCATACGGAAGAGCAATGTATAAATCAAGGTCTTTATGGTTATCCACATTAAACCGTGACAGAATGCACTACTATATGAACAATACATAAATAATTTTAATCTTGGAATATTAAAATATGCAGGAAAAGTGGTAAGTCATTTCATGGGATCAGGGTTTGGGCCCTAGATTTAGAACAAATTGGTTTTGAATCTCAATTCTACTTATCCTCTTTGTGACAGGTTAAGCAAAAATTACTTAACCTTCCTGGACCTCACTTATTCCATCCGAAAATGATATCAAGGCAGCAATTAGCCCCTAGGTTTGTTCTACTGAGTCGTCATAGCCACCATGTATAGCAATGAGCCTCGCCCTTGGTAGCCCTTAGCAAATGATACTCTTAAAACTATTCAGAAAAATTTGAAAATTGAACTTTATAACCAAGTAGTTTACAACAAGAGTTTTATAACCAAGCAACTGACTTTGGGATCTCCTTTCTGCTGGAAATCATGTGTAGAGAAACAGGACAAATGAAAACCAAAAAACTTGATATTTTCAGTGAAACTAGGAGACAGAGAAAACTCACAGACTCAGTTGCATATAGATTACATCGAAAGTGAAGCTGCACAGGAAGGAGGTAACTATGAGAGGACTGAGGGGGCGGGCAGAGTGGGCAGAGGGCTTCAGAGAGCTCTGGGATCTTCAACATCTCCAGCCTACAGTTGCTTCTCAAATGAGGGCCTCCTAGTTGAGCGGGAACTATGGGAGTATAACTGAGACTGAGAGCCTCCAGAGCACTGAGGAAGGACAGACAAGTTCAGAAAGAGTTCGGGAGCCCAGAGGAGGCGGAGAGCAGAACAGGCCGCCAAGAAACAATGTCTGAGAGTGCGTAATGGTGGAATAAAGGGTGGGGAAGGGAAATAGGAAATCTAGGGCCGGCAGGAGGAGTTCACTTGACTCAGGCTGGGCTCAGAGAGTCAGAGCGGGACTGGCTACAGAGTTGGCTAGATTGTAAGACGTGCACTGGAGTGACATAGGAGGGGAGTGTGAGCTGTGAAGCTGGAAATGATATACTGGGATATCCTTGTAGAGAAGTCCATCTCATTAAAATGAAAGCAGCAGGAAAGGGGGAAGCTCTGCCTACATACAACTGGGATGGTGTTGTGGATACTATTGAATAAAACACGAAAGAAAGTTGAAAGGAACACAGATTCCTATAGATAATAGACATACTCATTTGCAAATGGTTTCCACAAAGCAGATTAAAATTATAACTTAATGTTACAAAAGAACTAAAAGAATCAACAGAAAACTAAGGAAAAAACTCCTTGAAAGAGTAATTATAGTTACTGAGGAATGCTACAAAGCACAAACTGAAGAACTCAAAGAAAAAGTGACCAGAAAACCAGAAGTGATGGCCTGAAAGCATGAGGACAGGAAATGTCAAGCAACCTAACTCTTTAAACAGAAAAACAAACTTCTAAATGAAGACTGAATTATAAGTGCACATTGAAGAATAGCCAACACAGAAAGCACAGGAAGGGATAGACAGAAGAAATAAATGAAACACAGTCTATAGAAACAGCACCCAAAAAGGAGACTAAAAAAAAAAAAACAACCCAGGGCTTCTTGTAGAAATGGCTGGTTACACAATTGGGGATGAGAATTGCAGATGGTGCCCCAAATACTTGGTTATGGTAGAAAGAAAGGACCACAGTAACAATGTGGCCAAGCTAAAATACTTCAGGCTCCCTTGTAACAAGAGGTAGCTATTGGAAATAGTTCTGGTCAATGAGATACGAGTTATGGTTCACTGAGAAAGCTTTGCTGAAAAGCAAAGATTTCCCAGTATAGCTGTCACCTTTTACTACTTCAGTTTTCCTGTCTATCAAACGGACATGAGGCTAGCATGAATTAGCCATCTCACACTCTCTAGGCAAGTGGTGTGGATAAAGAAGCCAACCTGCTAGGGGAGAGAGCAACAAAACAAAAGAAAGGCTTGAGTTTTCTGTTATTTTCAGTTAACTGAGAGAGTGTTTTACTGACCGACGATGTTGAAGTATTATTATCAGAATTAGCGAATACAATACATGTTAAAACCTTGGGAAGCGTTTGGCACTTACCAAACTACCCCATTAATATTAGTTCTTCTTTATACCCCTTCTCATCCTTACATGGTTAGCTGAGCATTAATAGTTACTTTCCTTTGTTGTTTCACCCTTTCAAAATGAGGATTTTTGTTTTTGTAACTGTTGTCACGCATAGCACCCCCTAAAGGACGTTGTGAAATGAGGTGATGTGACATAGTTGAAAGTATAGAATTCTTCATCAGAAACCCGGGACTTTGAATCCCAGTTTGAACAGTAAAGGCTGTATGTACATTCACAGCTTATTTAACTTAATTGTTTTAGCATCAGTTTCTTCAGTATGATTCATGTAAACCCTTTCACATCATGGTCTGGTACCAAGTGATACTCAGCGATAGCAATGATGACCAGTTTGACGTACTCTAGTAGTCTTAGGATTTACTGCCTCCCCAATACTGATACTTTTTGGGGAAAGTGTTTAAACTCTGTGTCTGAGGTTCCTTATTTGTAAAATGGAGATTAATAATAGTACTTTACGGACTTTATTGACGAGTAAATAACATAGTCCGTACAAACAGGGCAAATATCCAACAAATGCTGGTTCTTATGATTATCATTATTATTTCTCCAAAGAACTGACCTGGCGTGTGTGTGTGTGTGTGTGTGTGTGCTGAGTCACTTAAGAGATCATAGAATGTGCTCTCTAAAGAAAGGGAGCTATACAGCATAAAGGCAGGCCCCACACAAATGTGTGTGTCAGAGAGAGTAGAGCCTCAAAACTCTGCTTCTGCATTAGCTTCTCTACTGAGAGTCTGGAGGCCTAATGGGCACCTGTGGTGTGGCTTCTCCAGGGCACATACAACTCCACATAGAGAAATGCAGTAGACTGCCATCTCTTTTTCCATCCAGAGATAACCATCAGTTATCAGATAAGAGTCATTTTCTGCCTCCCAGGGCATTCTGAATGTCCACATGCCCCAAACACAGCAGTGTTAAGGCCATACTTTGAACGGAAGCATGTTGTATTAATATTAAACACATATACACTTGCAAAGATTCCAAGAGATTTAGAAAACTGTAAGGAAAAGACCCAACAGCTGGGCTTCTGGACCTGTGGGAGGATTTAGAATTCCAAGTTTGTACAAATAACTTCAACATTATTATTATTTTTTCTTTTCTTTTTTTTTTTTGAGAACTTCTTGTGTATATGCATGTTCTCTCTCTCTCTGAGATTGTAAAATGGATAGGATGTCTTAAATAGAAACAAGTTTCCAAGAGCTGAAGGCACTTGGATTTAAAGCTATGCTTTTAAGCTGGATTTTTTGTTCATTAGCGCAGTAATGCCTGAGGACTTACTGAACTGGCTATGGCTAGATCAAGGAGCAGGCAGCAGTAAAAATATCCATTTGTCATGGAGCTATGGTCTCCTTCCTGGTTCCTTTTCAAATGACTTCAGAGATTGTCAGCTGAACACCACTCCATCTGTCTATAGTCTCTGGACCTGATCCTCAAGTTTGGCTAATCCCAGAAATATAAGTGTGGAAGGTATAGGTCCAAAATTGTTTCTGCCTCATACGGAGGCAGTGAGTTTTCAAGTTCAAGTTAATCTTAGTCCTAAAATTCTTTTTGAAAAGCTGGTAGTGTCTGAAACTATTCAAAGGATCTAGAACTTCTTTGGGACCAAACCCAGTCACAGATTCCCCCATGCAAGGGAGGGTGTACATATGTTTGTTTTGTCGGAGGAAGCATGGCAAGGACTTCGTGAATTTGGGTCAACCCCAGGCCGATAAAAACTCTTTATATCCTGTCTGGCAGTAACAGCATGTCCAAAATGGTTTAATCATCCTGTGAGACATGATTAATAGATGTTGTTCTAAAGGAATTTGCAATCTCAATGCCTATTAGGAAAGTTTAATGCTGATGATGGGGAGATAAGAAATTCTTTGAAAATGGGATAGAAAGCTAGATGATCTTTATTTTGAGATTTATTGGGATATAGCTGAACCTGAAGAAGTAGAAAGCCACCTTTTAATTTGAACAGCAGTAATTTTGAGAATGTATGTTAATCAAGCATAGCCCATTCTATCACAGGTGCTAGAGCAGTTTTGGAAAACCATTTGGAAGCCTTAGGTAGCACTGTCCCCAAAACAACAAAACTTTAGCCAAAGCCCAGGGGCAAAAAAAAAAAAAGATAACAGATGTTGCTTTAAAACAATTTATCTCTTTTTTGGTATGAAAATAAGGTAATAAATGAGAAGATTGTCATGAAATAGTGATGGACATGCTCTAGTCCCTTATGAATCTTATGAGGAATTCCCCCAACTGAGCAGTTTGATATTTCCACAAGAGGTCACACATTTTCATGCCCCATTTCAGAGGAGGGAGGTGTTCATGTTGAATATTCCCCATCTGTCCCTCTAGATCAATTCTCTCACCTTCTCCACTATTCTTTGTGCTTCCAGATGCTGACCACAATGGACAATGTCAGTTGGGCACCATAGCTTTCTGGCAAAGAGACACACAAGCAATCAGGGCGTTTATTCTCTCAGTCCCCTCCCTCCTGGGCCAGGAATTGGCAATGGTTGCTTCCTCTCCCAAGGACTTCAGTTCCTGTTGGGTGCCATTCCTCTATATTTGTACACTTTCTTGAGATTCTAGTGCCTAACTCGCCTTACCTTTTCAGGTCTAGCTGCCATTTTTGCTTGATTGCTATTATCACCCTTTACTGGTTTCTCTTAACTCTACCATATATTCCCTTCAGTAAGTCTCTTCAATTAACTTTTGTAGGGGAGCAAAGTTTGCTACCCACGTGCCACTTGGACATGTGAATTCCTTTGAGCTGAAAACAATCAAGGCCTGAAAGACTCAGAAAGAACCTTTCGCTTTCTCCCTAACTGCCTAAAAGAATTTGGATAGAGAGGACTTGCTCCAGGAAGGGGGCTATCACCATAGATAACCATAGTATAATGTGAACTAGATTTGGCAGACAGGGAAGAACCTGTTTCTGTATAACTTGGCAAATATTTGTTTACCAAAAATTTGCTTTTCCATCTCCCTTTTAATTGCCTTCCTCCTCTTTGAAGTTCCAGACCCTTACTGTGTCTCCTTAGCTCAGAATAGCATATAAGCCTCAATTGCCTGGCTGTCCTTTGGGTCTCATACTCTTTATGGAGCTCCTGTAGGTACATAAAATTTGTTTTTTCTCCCATTAATCTTTTTTTATGTCAATTTAACTATTAGGCCAGCCAAAAGAACCTGGAAGAGTAGAGGAAAAAAATTTTCTTCCTAATACCTTCTCTGCATTTGACATCCACTTCCTGTCAGAAAACCAACAGATACCCTTTATTACATAGCACTGCATGTAGCCCATAGTCAGTGCTTAGTAAATGCTCTGTATGTACAACATGGTTACTATTTAAATCAGATTTTGTCCATTTTCAGACCAGAGACATTTTCATCTTATAGTATTTCCTGCACTGGATACTTTCTAGTTGTATGTCTTTATAAAACTTCAGTTTAAAGAATACCATTATGAAGACTTGAGCAAGGGCTGATATATGGTTGTGTTTCTGAAAGTTCAAAGATTAGAACCGAAAAATCCTGAAAATCTCATTCAAATCAACTCTGATAAGTGTCACCATTTTTTCATTGTAGCAAAATCTATCAAAATAACTTTTAATATTGTAAAGTTAAAAAATAGAAAATAAACTAATTAAAAAAAAGAGAGTGTATGTCCAGTTGGTCGAAGTCTGAAATTCTTTATATTTTCATTTTATTTGTTTCAGTGACATATTCACTGCTATAAGATGTAGCTTTGAGCTTCTAAGACCTCTGTTTATATGGGCTAGAAAAGGAAGCTTGGCCTTAACTACGGGTCAGAGTTGACGATTTGTTTCTTGATGTTCCGAAGGGCAGTGATGAAAGAAATCTTAGTTTCATCAACTAGGAAAATTACTTGACTTTATTACATTTAGGGAAGAAAAGTAGTATTTCAAGAATTATTGCATGTAATTAGTCCATGTTTATCAAAATGTTTTTCCAGGGGACTTCCTGGTGATCCAGTGGCTAAGACTCTGCCAAAATAAAGCAAAAGATTTTGGAATAACAATTTTGATATACGTTGTTATGAACTTCACATAAGTTACCAAATTTAAAATGAGCAATTTTTAAAGTTAGGGGTTGCTTATTACAATTCTGTAACAAATAAAATCACTATGGGATGATTTCAAGAAATTTAAGGAATGACCTCTGCCTCTCCACTTACTTATCATGACATAGCACTTTCTACTTCCTGGTAATTATTTTTGCATGTGCCAAACCCTTACTGATAATCTGTGATATCCTTGAAAGCAGGAATCATATCTTTTACATTTTATATGGTCTAGAGTTGTTAGCACCTGACCAATGGCAGGATGGTCATAAATATTTATTTAAATAAAGAATGAGTGGAGAATATTGTATTTTGAGGATAAGATTAAGGGTGTATGTGGTGGGGAGTGGGTGTGTGTGAAATCTTTAGGCAATAATATGAGATTCAATAACAAAGTGCTAACCTGTCTGGTACAGAGTTCTCAGGGAGAGTGCTTCGTGGGAACTAGGATGGACATATAGACATTACATGTTTAAGGAAATAAAAAGTCAACCTTGGTGAACCTAAAATGCCTCTAAAAAAGTCTATTAAAAAAAAAACAAGTCAACATTGAGTTACACCTTGAAGTTTATAGGAGATCTGGCTAGAGAGGTTCAGACAGGAAATGGCATACAACTGACAGAGGATGGTGGTTCCTGGTGAGGATGAAATGAACAAGTGTGGAGACAAATAGCAATGAGTAAAAGGTGTGGGACTGCAGGAGAGAGAGAGTCGAATAAATGAAGGCTGTTGGGGCTTGGAGAGTTCAAAGAGCTTGAGGAGTCTGGGCTTGATCCCCTAAGTGACTGGCACAAACTGGTAGTCGGGGGGACAAGAAGGCTGGGGTGCAGTTGTCTTGCCCCTTGATGGAAGGTCTGTAGGGTGGGGAGGCCAGAGAGGGCATAATAAATGTAAGATGATATAGGCTGCACGATCTCTTTCCATCGAGTTCAAATTAACCAGAAGTTCCATGTCTGCCTTCTCATTATGGGCCCTGGGGCATAAACCAGGCTGTGGACCAGGTGTGGAGTCGAGAAGCTCTGCGATTAAGTGGAGACAGTTTGAACTGACCCGTAGGCTCTACTCCCTTGGGAACCTCTGTCTTCTTCTCAGTCCCCACACAGAATGATTTTATAACAACAACAACAAAATTATATTATTTTGAGAGAGGCACAGGAGACTGTCTTTGCCTAAATAACTACCTATTTTATTTTAATCAAATGAATGAAATGAGGTGAGATAACTACACAGAGTAAAGTGACAGTGGTAAAATCATGGTATTTTTTTTCTCTCTATCAATGCCATCTTGTGAGTCATGTGAGCCTGACTAAATGGCAAACATGTTCTCTTGCTCGAGAAGACCACGAACATCACACATTTTGAACAGGAGCACAAGCTGTAGAGCAAGATATGCCACAGTGAGGGTGGTGACATTATGGAAATAGAAAGTAGCAGTTCCATGAGTGGGCCTGTCGCCCTAGTGAGACGGGATGGCCCTTCTCTCTGTCCTGCCCACTCCTAGATTTTCCCTCACTTTCCACTGCTCTTGTCAAGCTTAGCTCCTCAGTCAGGGCCGAGATGTTCTGTTACTGATCTGTTTTCAGAACAGCAGCATAACTATCTACATGCTAACACGCTGCCTGAGTGTGTGGCCGACGGGAGCTGATCAACACCCCATGCACCTGTATTTCCAGAGTCTCAGGCGAGGCGGGAGAAAGACGCTATTTCCTCGGGGAGGAGGATAAAGGTGGACCTGTCACCAAGTCCAGCTCTGAGCAAGGTGAAGTCCAGGGAGGGAGCCTTCTAGAGCCGTGCCAAGATCCATCTCTGAGGAGCCCCGGGGTCAGGAAGTCCTCTCATCCTACGTGCAGTGATATCTGGTGACGAGTTTCTCACCTTCAGGCAATTGAGGGAACAGTCGGCCAGACTGTACGGGAAAGCTTGCCGTGAGACGCCTGATGCCAACATAACGCCTAGCTGTGGTTTTATTTCTCTCTGTTTGGATAACACGACTCGTTCTTACTGCCTTCACTGAATTAGACTGCCAAAGAAACTGCCGGTTTGGAAGAACACACACTGAAAAATCAACATTCCCAACTCATCTTGAGATCACCGCAGCAACAAGAACATATTTCTAAAGAGCCAGAATAAACAGCAGCGAGTGGAGGAGAGATGTGGTCTTGCCAGACTGTGGCATCACCTCACAGGAACACAGAGGTGTGAGGAAGTGAGCGGACGTGAGACACCACTGCAACATGATGGATCTCTTGGAAATATCAAATGTCCAGCACAAAATGGCCCCCATCACAGCCACCGATCTTTCAGTAACTTCCATTTATTCCTATTTCCCTCCTCTGTTCACTTTCCACTTGCACAAAATAAAAAGACGTCAACTTGGTTTTATTTTTAAATCCTACTATTAGTCAATAGATAAGCTCCTCAGGAAATGGGTTTGGCTCATCAATGAACAGCCTTGCTCATGTTTCCTGTTAATATGGATGTGATTACTCAAAATGCAGAGTGTTCTAATTGTCATATTTGTGGCAGAGTTGTTAGTGATTATTACATAGCTGATTCCTGCAGCATAGTTTACTTCTTTTTTTAGCCTGTCGTTTCTGGCATGCCAGCATTTTAGGGAAGGTGGGTGATGTGCAGAAGTTAGGCAGAGAAAGGGATGAAAAAAAAATTCAGTTTTCAATGATATTTCACCATATGAATTTAATCTATTTCTAAAGCATATCCAGTAGCTTTAATGTAGGAGATTCCTACATCAAAGCCTGGCCACCTGTATCTTATATTTAATACCAGCAAAATGATGAAGGAACCTTAACTTAGGATATTCGTCATTCCTTCATAGCATGAAGCCCTACAACCCTTCTCCCCACTCATTCTTCATCTTTCAGCCATAGTTTTTGCAGATGAGATGGAACTTTTATGTGCTCTACATATGGCAAGAATGTCATGTTTTTCCACCTTGGGAAGCCTTTTTTCATGGAAAAATGTGGAAAAAAAACATAAAACGTGAGTAATGAGTAGAAATATTTATGATTGTTATGCTTCTACTCAAATATTTTCTCACACATTCGCAACTCTCTATTTCATGTTATCTGTCAGAAAGTTAGAAATTTCCCATGTAAACAAACAAACAAAAAGAAGCTTAGCATCTCACTGAATTTAAAAATCTAGAATTTACATTTATTAACTGATATAATGTACCTATAAAGGAATAGGTTAACAGGTTCATCAAAAGCAAAAGAATAACATGACAAGGGAACACTAGTGTGGTTTATTTCTTACTCTTTTGAAGTATGACTAAAATATGACTCATAGCCACCTACTCTGAGTTCCACAGAGCAGTTAACTCCTGGAGTTAACATTCAGTAAGACTCTTGAGTTAGAAGGGAAGAGGGTAAACATATAACAGGTATAGCACTGTTTCATCTCTTAGACATCACGAATCCTTGAACTGGGCAGTTACAGATCACAGCTGCTTCATTTGCACCCTTGGTGTTTAAGCAGTGGGGACAGGCAGTGGACCTGGAGAAGTAAAGCTTCTGTTGAAGGGATATCAGACAAGCATCAGTTTGCTTGATTCTAACCTAGATTCTTTCTTCTCTGTAACACCTAGAAAATTTAGCACCGTGGCATTTTAAGATCATTGAATCATTTGTTTAAAGCAGCATGGATGTGCATTCAGTCATTGAAGATAGCAGTCCCCCCCACCCCGCCCCATTAAAATCATCCTGCCTCTCTTATTTCATTTCTTGGATGCTTCAGTTGGTGCTTTCAGTCTCTGTTCAGTGTTTTCAGTCTCTGAAGACTGGTTTGTAATCCAAGACTTCATGCTGCAGCTGCTGGGGTAACCAAAGGAGGGTCTAAGGATCAAAGAAACCTCCTCATGGCTATTAGATGGGAATGAACAGCTGATTCCCAGAGCGAGAGCTGGGCCACCTCGAGCTAGAGTAATTCATCGAAAGAAAGAGCTGGCATGTCAGCCAGGATGTGGGTAATTTAAAGGTAAAAGTTTGAGTAAGCTCTGGGAGTTAGTGATGGACAGGGAAGCCTGGCGTGCTGCAGTCCATGGGGTCTCAAAGAGTCGGACATGACTGAGTGACTGAACTGAACTGAACTGAACTGAAAGATAAAAGGAATTATCATGGTCAAGCTGAACAGCAGAGTGGGTATCTCCTCAGAACTGGGGAAAACTCAAAAGGACAAATTGGAAACAGAAGGGATTACTGCTCTACAGTGAACACATGGGTCATTCCCCACTGGGTGTTGCTGAAATAATACTGCAGTAAACAATCCCCTCCCCCCCAAAAAATAGGGCTGAAAAAGGACATTAAGAGAATCTTAGTTATTTTCCCTGTTCCCATTTTTCTTTTTTTTTTCCTTTGAAACTATCATGAAGGTATAATTATTTTTCTGCTTTTTTCCTGCTTTTCTTCTGCTTTTTGGGGTTGTTGGCTTCAATTTCCGCAATAAGGAAGAGCAAAAACTTGTGAAAAGGAATTTGAAAGGCTTCTGCCCAGATAACTTTGGATTATTTTTGGCCATCCATATAGATTTTTTCCATTTTATTCACTTTGCAAATGTATAGACAGTAAAAAATCATACTTGTGCATTTCTAGGAATTTGACAAATGTATACAGTTAAATAACAATCACTAGAAATAAAATAAAAACAAGACTTTTATCAACTCAACAATTTCCCTTGTGCTGCCCATTTAAAATCAGATCCCTTCCAGCCCCTGGAAAACTTTGAATTTTTAAACATTTTTTTCTGCATTTACCTTTTCCGTAATGTCATATAAATGGAATTATACAGTATGAGCTTTTTTCAGTCTGGCATCTTTTACTTAGCTCTTGACAGTCAGCATGTCGTTGTGTATATCAGAAGTTGTATCTATCAGAAGATATTGTTTTTATGGATAGGTAGTATTCCATGTTAAGGATGTATCATAGTTAGTTGAAGGACATTTGGACCTTTTCTAATTTTTGGTGATTATGATTAAAGCCATTTTTTATTCTAGTAAAATATTTTATAATTTTCCTTGTGGGTTCTTTTCTGAATTATTTTTTTAGGATTCTAAATATTTAGTTATTTCTCCTGTCTCTGTTGCTCATTTTTGGTTAATTCCATTATGATCAGTTTGTTTCTTTTTGAAAAACTGTTTATTTTTTTATCCTTACATAGTCTTTATTCACACATGCTTGCACTTCTGTAAAATAGAGCAGAGGTAGAGTTTTCCGAAAAGTGGAAATTTAAAAGAAATTATCTCCAAAATGGCTTTACTAAAAGTATAGGAACTTGTCTATTTTTTCACCTTTATCAAAACTTGTTATTAATATTTAGAAAAAGTCCTTTCTCATTGTTTGCTAAAAATGAGAAAAAAGTCTTATTTTAAAGTTGTCTTAGCCTGATTCTTAGGTTGAAACATGTCCTTGTATTTACTGGCTGATTATATTTTTTCCTTGAGTTACTTTTTTCTTATTCTTTTCTTGTTTTTCCATTGCATTGTATTTTTCTTTTTTATGTATTTTGGTTATAAATATTTTGACACTTGCATGTGTTGAAAATTGTTTTCCTAGTTTGTGCCTTGCTTTCTATCTTTGGCCATAATATGTTTTAAAATACAGAAATATAAAAATTTGGTCAAATTTGTAAAATGTTTGTTTTATGGATTTTGAAGTTTTTTGTGAGAAACTTCATTTTTATGCAACATCTCTATAGCATGAAACAGCAAATTATCATTGTATTGTCTGAAAAACTTAGAAGAATTAAAGGGACAGAGTCTCAACAAGAGTTGGCCCCATTAAGGACATTCAAAATAGGTGCTAATAATCCTAATGGTTATCTTTTTTTTTTTCTCTGTAGTTAATTCTGAATTATGCAGTTTTCTTTCTTTCTTTCTTTTTGATTTTGATAGTTAACTTATGTTGCTATGTTAGTTTCAGGTGTACAGCAAATGATTCAGTTATACATATATCCATTATTTTCCAGAGGACACGGTTTGAATGACTTCAATTCTTATAAAACAGTCAAGGTTTGTCTTATGATTTAAGATGTAATCTATCTTGGCTTTTATTCCACATGATCATGAAAAGAATGCATATTCTTCTGATGCTGGATGGTATGTTTGATAAGTGGCAGTTAGGTCAAGTAGGTTGATTATATTTTTCATATTTTCTCTATTCTTATCCTTTCTCTATCCTATACTTACTACTAATTATTCTGTTGAATATAGTGGAGTGAAGTCTTCAACTTTAATTGTGATTCATTTATCTCTCCTTTTAGTTCTATCATTTTCTCAATGTACTTTAAAGTTTACTTTTTAGGTTCATCCGTGTTTAAGATTGGAGAAGGCAATGGCAACCCACTCCAGTACTCTTGCCTGGACAATCCCATGGACGGAGGAGCCTGGTAGGCTGCGGTCCATGGGGTTGCTAAGAGTCAGACACCACTGAGCGTCTTCACTTTCGCTTTTCACTTTCATGCATTGGAGAAGGAAATGGCAACTCACTCCAGTCTTCTTGCCTGGAGAATCCCAGGGACGGGGGAGCTTGGTGGGCTGCTGTCTATGGGGTCACACAGAGTTGAACACGACTGAAGTGACTTAGCAGCAGCAGCAGCATGTTTAAGATTGATACATCTTTTTGGTATATTGAACCCCCATCCTTACTAATAAGAGATGTATTCTGTATTTAAGTCACTTATCTTTAACAGAGAAGATAGTTATATAAATATCATTACCAATGATGACATAGTATATTAAAAAAAAACCCTCACATATAACATTGTGTAAGTATAGAATAGGAATATAAAAAAGGAGAAACTGAGAATAAGTCACAGAAGTAATAGCATTTCAGCTGGGCCTTAAAAGAATAGTATTATAACACCTTCAAACAGTTTAGAAAGGAACTCTAAGCCACAAACAAAAACAAAACAGAATAAAAACACCAGATGAAGAAAGGAAGTGAGAACTCCCAGCATATAAATGTCTGTGTAAAACTATATTGAGTATCTTCCTGTCATTAAAATTATTTTATAGTATTTTAAAAACTCTTTAGTCATATGGATAACCCATCATTTATGGAAGGAAGCAGGACATTAGATGATTTTTGAGTTGACCACAAGAGGGTCATTGTAGTAGGGAGGCAAAACTTGATTCAATTGTCTTTAGGTAATAGTACTGAAGAGTACACTTCAAAATATTTAAAATGACAAACTTTAGGTTATATACATTTTACAATAATAAAAATGAAGTATTTAGGAAGTCAGATCCTCAATACTTGGTAAGATTTTTGCTGTGAGAAGTGTGAGACTAATTGAGAAGGGCACACAGATATGGGGTAGTGAGTAGTTGGTGGAGCCATCCTTTGAAATATGGGGAATCAGAGAAGCAAAGTTCAAAGTTTGACAAAATTGAAGCCTGAACTCTAATTTGCTTTGTAATACATCTTACTTTAATTATGTTTACTTTAGTTCATAATTGAGGAGCTGCTGGAATAATTCTCTAAAAGTTGAATAATTATTTAGAAGATCAAAGTTGTATCCTTGATTTTACTTCAAGACTGCTTTCATCATGTTGAGAATCATGACACCCAATTTTTTTGCCATAACAAAAACTATCAATAAAACCAATTGTACTTATGAATAGTTAAATCAAGTGTAAGGTTAGAAATAAAGGTGAGTGAGACTTTCAAAATAACTCAGTTTTCATGGTAACATAGAGAACACAGACTCAAAGAATTATAAAATATGCTAACATTGGAGATTTGATCATTATGGCAAGCTGATTATACCCATGAACTTTGTTACCCATGTATTATTTCTTAAAATTATAGAAAATAGCCAACATCAAAGAATGCTGGTAAGCAAGAACTGGTGGGATAGGTGGCTCATAAATTTAGAGAAATTTCTAGAAGTTGGAAAAAAGGAGGAAATTGATTAACTAAAGAAGATATTACACTGTGTATTGAAAAAAATCCCAGGGAACTAAGAACAGATACTAAAAAATACCAAAATCAAATTGAAAATAAAATAATGGAGAACATTCTCCAGGGCATTTACCAGGTTATTTAATTAAAGAACTTATTCTGAATAAAGTAAAACCTTCCTGTTCCACCTTGTACTGCAGTTCAGTTGATATACTGAACCTTATTTCTCATCAGAAATACTAAGATAGTTTTTTAAAATTAATTTATTTATTATAATTGGAGGCTAATTACAATATTGTGGTGGTTTTTGCCATACACTGACATGAATCAGCCAGGGGTGTACATGTGTCCCCCCATCCAGAAACCCCTCCCACCTCCCTCCCCATCCCATCCCTCTGGGTTGTCCCAGTGCACTGGCTTTGAGTGCCGTTTCATGCATTGAACTTGGACTGGTCATCTGTTTCACATATGGTAATATACATGTTTCAATGCTATTCTCTCAAATCATCCCACCATCGCCTTCTCCCACAGAGTCCAAAAGTCTGTTCTTTATATCTGTGTCTCTTTTGCTGTCTCGTGTATAGGGTTGTTGTTACCACCTTTCTAAATCCCATATATATATGTGTTAATATATTGTATTGGTGTTTTTCTTTCTAACTTACTTCACTCTGTATAATATGCTCCAGTTTCATCCACCTCATTAGAACTGATTCAAATGTGTTCTTTTTAATAGCTGAGTAATATTGCGTTGTGTATATGTACTACAGCTTTCTTATCCATTTGTCTGCTGATGGATATCTAGGTTGCTTCTGTGTCCTAGCTGTTGTAAACAGTGTTGCGATGAACATTGGGGTACATGTGTCTATTTCAATACTGATTTCCTTGGTGTGTATGCCCAGCAGTGGGATTGCTGGGTAGTATGGCAGTTCTATTTCCAGTTTTTTAAGGAATCTCCACACTGTTCTCCATAGTGGCTGTACTAGTTTGCATTCCCACCAACAGTGTAAGAGGGTTCCCTTTTCTCCACACCCTCTCCAGCATTTATTGCTTGTAGACTTTTTGAGAGCAGCCATTCTGACCAGTGTGTGATGGTACTTCATTGTGGTTTTGATTTGCATTTCTCTGATAATGAGTGATGTTGAGCATCTTTTCATGTGTTTGTTAGCCATCTGTGTGTCTTCTTTGGAGAAACGTCTGTTTAGTTCTTAGGCCCATTTTTTGATTGGGTCGTTTATTTTTCTGGTATTGAGCTGCATGAGCTGCTTATATACTTTTGAGATTAATTCTTGTCAGCTGCTTCATTTGCTATTATTTTCTCTCATTCTGAAGGCTGTCTTTTCACCTTTCTTATAGTTTCCTTCGTTGTGCAAAAGCTTTTAAGTTTAACTAGGTCACATTTGTTTATTTTTGCTTTTATTTCCATTACGCTGGGAGGTGGGTCATAGAGGATTTTGCTGTGATTTATGTCAGAGAGTGGTCTGCCTATGTTTTCCTCTAGGAGTTGCGACGAAAAGAATAAAATACTTAGGAATAAATTTACCTACAGAAACAAAAGACCTATGTATAGAAAACTATAAAACACTGATGAGAGAAATCAAAGATGACAGAAACAGATGGAGAAATATACCATGTTCATAGATTGGAAGAATAAATATAGTGAAAATGGAAATATTAAGATAATTTTTTAAAATACTGATGACTAGGCCCCTCTCCTAGAGGGGCTCTTTGCGACCCCGTGAATTGCAGCACACCAGGCCTCCCTGTCCATCACCAACTCCCGGAGTCCACCAAAACCCATGTCCATCACATCAGTGATGCCATCCAGCCATCTCATCCTCTGTCGTCCCCTTCTACTCCTGCCCTCAATCTTTCCCAGCATCAGGGTCTTTTCCAATGAGTCAGCTCTTCGCATCAGGTGGCCAAAGAATTGGAGTTTCAGCTTCAACATCAGTCCTTCAATGAACACCCAGGACTGATCTCCTTTAGGATGGACTGGCTGGATCTCCTTGCAGTCCAAGGGACTCTCAAGAGTCTTCTCCAACACCACAGTTCAAAAGCATCAATTCTTCAGCGCTCAGCTTTCTTCACCATCCAACTCTCACATCCATACATGACCACTGGAAAAACCATAGCCTTGACAAAGGAAGAACTTAAAAGCAAAGAGAGAAAAGATATCTCTCTGTGGGAGTCTTGCTATAAGTAGACTTACCCCACTGTCAGAACCATGGCAAAATTGAAGCTCCTGGGCTTAAAAGTGCTACGGACATCATGATTCTCATTAAAATGGAGTGAAAGTGAAATAATTGACTCATTATAAAATTAAATACAATTTTAGTAAAAGAATATTATGCACAACTGATAGAATTCTCACATTATCTTGGGGAAAGATTATATACATAGACACAGACTCATATGTATATGTATATATATGTATAAATATATAAACAGACATACATGTACACATACATGTACATGTGTATATGTACGTATGCATGCTAAGTTGCTTCAGTCGTGTCTCACTCTTCATGAACCTGTGGATTGCAGCCCACCAGACTTCTCTCTTCATGGGATTATCCTGGCAAGAGTACTGGAGTGGGTTGCCACGCCCTCTTCCAGGGGATCTTCCCAACCCAGCGATCGAACCTGAGTCTCTTATATCTCCTGCATTGGCAGGTGGACTCTTTACCACTAGTGGCGCCTGGGAAGCCCCAACTTTTAATAAATGGTTAAGATGCTATTTTTTATATCTGAGCAAAAGAGTGGATGTTCAGTGGTGTTGTATGCATTTGACCATACACTTGGAAGTAAAGTGTTAGTTATTTGCCTCATTCCATATATGAGAATGTATTTTAGGTAAATTCTTGGCCTGAATAATTTTTATTAGATGAACGAATGGGAGAATATTTTTACGATTCTTGAATTTGACTTCTCAAGGGACACTCCAAGTCTCAAAGACATCAGGAAAGCCAGGAGTTCAGTTTGATTCTACAAAATGAATCTATTTTTCATCAAAGTAAAATTAAAAGTTATGTGTAAAATGGAAGCAAATATTTTCAACATATTCAGCAGAGGATACATGTTCATAATTTTGTTGATACATTATTGAATTACACTGGTGAAAGCAGTACAGTTCAATTAAATTTCATAAGGAAAAATAATAGACAATTGGTTGAAGTATATGATCAGGAAAAAGATTAGAAGGTTTCAAAGTGTCAGTATGTCTCTGGGAAGATATTTAACAATACAGGTAAAACCAGGAATGCATATTCATGTTTGCCTGTCGCACAGTAAAGAGTTAACAGAAATTGAGTCACAAATGTAGAAAACAAACTTATGGTTACCAGAGGAGAAGATGGTGTGAGGGGGGTAAATTGGGAGATTGAGATTGACATATACACACTACTATCTATAAAATGGATAACTAATAAGGACCAACTGCATAGCACAGGGAACTCTACTCAATTTTCTGTAATGACCTATATGGGAAAAGAATATTTAAAAAGTAGATACAAGGGGGGGAAGGGGGATGGGGTAAAAAAAAAAAAAAAAAGTAGATACAAGTAAGGACCCCTGGTGGCTCAGCCCATAAAGCCTCTGCCTACAATGCAGGAGACCCAGGTTCAATCCCTGGGTTGGGAAGATCCTCTGGAGAAGGAAATGGCAACCCACTCCAGTATTCTTGCCTGGAAAATCCCATGGATGGAGGAGCCTGGTAGGCTACAGTCCATGGGGTCGCAAAGAGTCAGACATGACTGAGCGACTTCACTTTCACTTTCAGATATAAGTATATGTCTAACTGATTCACTTTTTTGTACACCTGAAACTAACACACTGTAAATCAACTGTATTGCAATTAAAAAAAAAAAAAGATTGACAGCGTGGGCAAGGGGGCGAGTATATGCTGATTCTCACACACTGTTGATTTGAGTGTATCCTGGTACAAACTCTATGTGGGTAGTGGCACAATTTCCTACAGTTTTAAATGTATACTTTAATCCAGCAACTCCAGTTCTGGATACCTACCTTAAGAAAAATCACCAACAGTGTGCTTGGTGATGCATAGGTTGTTTTAATGATGTTCATCATAAGATTGTTACAGTAAACATTTTGACTGAAATGTTGAGTTGTTACTGTGAAGAAGTGTGATTTTAAATTTTCACTCTATCTTCATCTGTTCTGTTTTAACTTTTTAAAAGACTTTTGAAACAATTTGACATCTCAAAATACATCTGAAATCCTCTTATTATCTTGAGAATTTGTTGAAGCTGGATAAGTGGAATACAGTAGATTTCATTGATTTTATTGCTTTTCTGTAATTTGTTACTGGGACTAGGGAAATCAAAGTAAGTGAAAATATTATCTAGAGTGCTGGATATTGACATTTATTAAAAGGATTATTTAAATTATACTATTTGTGGAGGAGTCTTGCAGTTTTTGGAAATGCCTTCTGTTCCAGAGAGAGCTTCCTCCTTCGTCAAGTATGAGATCTTTTACTTCTGTTAATGTCAGAGGCTGCACAACTAGAAGTCTTGCTACGGTATCACACACAGAATGACTTTTAGGATGGAAATTAGAATAGAACTGAAAATGTGAAATGGTATCTTTGACAAGTGAATATTTCCAATTTATGTACTGTATTCTGGAGCTAAAAGAAAAGTAATGAAGATTTCTTTCAAATTCATATTGGGTTTTCAACCAGGCTTATAAAATTACTACCGTCATATCAGTGTTGAGAGGCAGAATAATTTTGTAGATAGAAAGCAGGTTTAAGCACTTATTTTGTTTTAGGACCTAATTACATTCTATTCTGACTTGTGCATTATTATTGTAAAGTATGTGTGTGTTCATGACATTTAATGGTATTTTATGTTTTGGCCACATTATAAATACAAGATGATCATAAATATCACCTGTTATTTATAATCATTTGATTTTAACAATGAAATCTAAACAACTCTACTACTTATATTCAGAAGTATAAATTGCTAAGGGATGGAGATCTCAAGGGAAGGCTGAAAGTGCAAGTAAGACCAGAGTACTACCTAATATCATCTTGTGCAGGAAACAAAACAAGAAATATATTTATAAATCATTCTGTTATCTATATATTAGAATTATGAAGCTGGCATTCATTACCTTATAAGAACCTAATATTTAACTTATGATTCAGAAGGGTGAAGGAGATGTTTCCTGAATTTGGGCTATAGATTTTATAGAACAACCATGTTACATTGCAACCAATAGCATATGGAAGTTTCTCTGTTGCATTTTCCTGCCAAAACTTGATAATATCAGACATGTTAAGTAGCTGTGGATCATATGGATATACAATGACATGAAAATTTTATTATAATTATTTTTTATGGTTAGTGGGGAAGTAGAATATCTTTTTTTAATGTTATGAGCCATTCAAGACTTTTCTTCTATTAAACACATACACATACAGTAAATATTATGTACATCTATATCTATATCTTTATTTTGTATATTAATGCTGAGTCCACTAGAATTAGAATCACTCCAAGCATCTTTTCTCACAGTGTGGCTCATATTTTAACTTTATGGCATCTTTTAGAGCAAGGTTATAATTTTGCTAAAGATAAATTCATAAGTCTTTTTTTTCTTTCTCAGTTCCTTTTTTGGGGTCTTTTTCTCTTCTCCTTTACTACCCAGTATCATAATGTATTTCCTATATTTTCTTTTAATATGTTTATGTTTTAATTGTTTTCATCAGATTTCAATATTTGATTTGTATAGTGTATGCAGTAAAAAAAGTTTTCCATATGAATGGCAAGATATATCAGTGACTTTTATAGAATTGAATAGCACATTCTTTCTCTCATATATTCATAATACAATCTCTCTTAAATCAAATTCTTGGTGTGTATGCATATGCATGTATGCATGTTAATATACTTATAGAATCGATTTTTTGCCATTGTTATATAGATTATCCCTAAATTACTGTCAACATCACATTTAAAAATTTACTATATGCTTTTAATAAGCCTTAATGTCTTAGAGTATCCCTCCTAGAATTCTTCAAAATTAACTTCTTAATATGGTCCTTTTAGGGCTTCCCTGGTGGCTCAGATGGTAAAGAATCTGCCTGAAATGCAGCAGACATGGGTTCTATCCCTGGGTCGGGGAGATCCCCTGAAGGGAATGGCAACCCACTCCAGATTAATTAAGAAAAGGAAAGGTTGATGTCTTTACCACATGTGATCTTCCTATCCATGAATATAATCTGTGCGTCTGAAAGTGTTAACTGTTCCTTTGTCTATAGCAGTAAACTTTTATTAATTTCTCCATTATTTCTGACATCTTTTATTAGATTTATTTCTGGGTGCCTCTTAAGTATTAGCAACTTATTTTTCAAAGAAAATAATAAGCCCAATTGGTTGTGTACGTTTTCTAATACTATGCAATGGCAATTGATTGCTTACAAAGTTGTTGGTATACTTTAAGCAAAATTACATATGATTGTGCAGTACCTCTGGGCTAGAAACAGTGGGGAGTTCATTCTGCCACAGGCATGAAGGATGTGAATACAGCTGCTTGAGAGGAGCTGTGGATTCCCACAGAAGAAAGCAGGAGTTGGTAGGAGGGAGCTTAGGGGGAATAATGATCCAGGAAAATAAGTACTCTGCTTTCATACTTCTTCTACTTTCCAGGTTCTTACTAGTGTCTCTCATTGACAACTCAACTCAGAGCCTGAGGGCTAGGGAGACTGTGGATTCAATCTGTAAAGAATAGCCACTTAGGGCACAGAGAAGAATGGAAAAAGATCTAAGATGTAGACTACATCTTGGGGGTTAACAGAAAATATGCAACACTCTTCTTGCTATTTTAACTAGTTAGGATTCTCCACAGAAGCAGAGTCAATAGGGTCTAAATATTGGCTTATGCAGTTATGGAGACTGAGAACTCCCATGATCTACTTTCTGCAAGTTGGAAACCAAGGGATTATAATAGTGTAGTTTGAAGGCGTGAGAGTCAGAAAGCTAATAAATAGTGTAGATTTTAGCCTTGGTCGGAATGCTTAAGACCCAGGTCAAATAGTCAGGCAGAGAGCAAATTCAACCTTCTTCCACCTTTTTCTTCTATTCATGCTTTCAGTAGAATGGATGATGCCCATCCACATTGGGGAAGGCCATCTGTTTGCTAGTCCACCAATTCAAATGCCAATCTCTTCCAGAAACACCCTCACAGACGCACCTAGAAATAATGGTTAGCCAGCTATCTGGTCATCCCTTGGCCCAATCAAGTTGACATAAAATTAAAATTAACCTTTGGAGTAGTGGACACATCTTAACTCAATCACCACTCCATAAGATAAATGTTTTTATATTCATTTTATAAATGAAGAAATTGAGGTACAGACAGGCTAAGTAATTTTACTGAAGTTTCACAGACAGTAAGTATTGGAGCTGGGCTTTTCACCTTAACTGATTGCCAAATCCATACCCTTAAACATATTCCCCTTGTGTTTTATCTGGTAATGGTAAAATAATATTAATAACATAACTATATATTGTACTATTCTTTCATAGCAGATGAAATTTTGATTGAAATTAAATTTAAACTGTAAAATAATGTGAGGATAATTTACATATTTATGATGTTGTGGTTTCCAAATCATAGTCTGTCTATTCATGTAAGTTTTCTTTAATAATAAGCTTTGCAATTTCCTCTAAAAAGACCTTGCACAACTATTATTAGATTTATTCTCAGCTATATTTTGTTGCTATTGGGAAGTTAAAAAAAATGACTACATGATCTATCTCTGTGTAAATTGGGTTTTCTTGATTTTTTTATATTAATTTTTTTCTAGCAATCTTGTTAAACTCTCAGGGAGGGGGACAGAATCAAGCAAAGATGTAGTCTCAGGTACAGTTTGGTCTCGAAGTACCCCTCCAGAGACTTCTTGCTTTGAAATGAATGGCTCAGCTTTTGTAATTAATATCAGTTCATCAGTGGTTGCTGGTAAAAGGAATCTGGTCAGGATACCAAAAACAACTTCTGCAATTTATTATTTTATTTAGGATTGATTGTATCTAGATCAGGGATCTGAGGGCCAAATCCAGACCACAGGCTGTTTCTGTAAATAGTTTTATTGAAACACAGTCATGCTGACTCATTTACATATTGTCTATGGCTGCTTTTAGTTGAGTAGTTGCAATGGAGACTGGCCCACAAAGCCTAAGTTATTTACCATCTGGCCCTTTACAGGAAAAGATTACAAACCTTTATCTAGATTCATGTTGAGATTGGTCAGTTTTTTAACACTTCTTTTTGTTTGTTGGTTTATGGTTCAGTTCACTTCAGTTAAGTCGCTCAGTCATGTGTGACTCTTTGCGACCCCATGAAATGCAGCACACCAGGCCTCCCTGTCCATCACCAACTCCCGGAGTCCACCCAAACCCATGTCCATCAAGTCGGTGATGCCATCCAGCCATCTCATCCTCTGTCGTCCCCTTCTCCTCCTGCTGTCAATCTTTCCCAGCATTAGGGTCTTTTCCAGTGAGTCAACTCTTCGCATGAGGTGGCCAAAGTATGGAGTTTCAGCTTCAACATCAGTCCTTCCAATGAACACCCAGGACTGTCTCCTTTAGGATGGACTGGTTGGTTCTCCTTGCAGTCCAAGGGACTCTCAAGAGTCTTCTCCAACACCACAGTTCAAAAGCATCAATTCTTTGGCGCTCAGCTTTCTTTATAGTCCAACTCTCACATCCATACATGACTACTGGAAAAAACATAGCCTTGACTAGACGGACTTTTGTTGGCAAAGTAATATCTTTGCTTTTAAATATGCTATCTAGGTTGATCATAACTTTCCTTCCAAGGAGTAAGCGTCTTTAAATTTCATGGCTGCAATCACCATCTACAGTGATCTTGGAGCCCAAAAAAATAAAGTCAGCCACTGTTTCCACTGTTTCCCCATCTGTCTGCCATGAAGTGATGGGACCAGATACCGTGATCTTAGTTTTCTGAATGTTGAGCTTTAAGCCAACTTTTTCACTCTCCTCTTTCACCTTCATCAAGAGGCTCTTTAGTTCCTCTTCACTTTCTGCCATAAGGGTGGTGTCATCTGCATATCTGAGGTTATTGATATTTCTCCCGGCAATCTTGATTCCAGCTTGTGCTTCTTCCAGCCCAGTGTTTTTCATGATGTACTCTGTGTATAAGTCTAATAAGCAAGGTGACAATGTACAGCCTTGACGTACTCCTTTTTCTATTTGGAACCAGTCTGTTGTTCCATGTCCAGTTCTAACTGTTGCTTCCTGACCTGCATACAGGTTTCTCAAGAGGCAGGTCAGGTGGTCTGGTATTCCCATCTCTTTCAGAATTTTACACAGTTTATTGTGATCCACACAGTCAAAGGCTTTGGCATAGTCAAGAAAGCAGAAATAGATGTTTTTCTGGTACTCTCTTGCTTTTTCGATGATCCATCGGATGTTGGCAATTTGATCTCTGGTTCCTCTGCCTTGTCTAAATCCAGCTTGAACATCCGGAAGTTCACGGTTCACATGCTGCTGAAGCCTGGCTTGGAGAATTTTGAGCGTTACTTTACTAGCGTGTGAGATGAGTACAATTGTGCGGTAGTTTGAACATTCTTTGACATTGCCTTTCTTTGGGATTGGAATGAAAACTGACCTTTTCCAGTACTGTGGCCACTGCTGAGTTTTCCATATTTGCTGGTGTATTGAGTGCAGCACTTTCACAGTGTCATCTTTGAGGATTTGAAATAGTTCAACTGAAATTCCATCACCTCCACTAGCTTAGTTCATAGTGATGCTTCCTAAGGCCCACTTGAATTCACATTCCAGGATGTCTGGCTCTAGGTGAGTGATCATACCATCGTGATTATCTGGGTCATGAAGATCTTTTTTGTAATTCTTCTGTGTCTTCTTGCCACCTCTTCTTAATATCTTCTGCTTCTGTTAGGTCCCTACCATTTCTGTCCTTTATCGAGCCCATCTTTGCATGAAATGTTCCCTTGATATCTCTAATTTTCTTGAAGAAGTCTCTAGTCTTTCCCATTCTAATGTTTTCCTCTATTTCTTTGCAATGATCGCTGAGGAAGGCTTTCTTATCTCTCCTTAATATTCTTTGGAACTCTTCATTCAAATGGGTATATCTTTCCTTATCTCCTTTGCTCTTCTCTTCCCGTCTTTTCACAGCTATTTGTAAGGCCTCCTCAGACAGCCATTTTGCTTTTTTGCATTTCTTTTTCTTGGGGATGGTCTTGATTCCTGTCTCCTGTACAATGTCAGGAACCTCTGTCTATATAGTTCATCAGGCACTCTATCAGATCTAGTCCCTTAAATCTATTTCTCACTTCTACTGTATAGTCATAAGGGATTTGATTTAGGTCATACCTGAATGGTCTAGTGGTTTTCTCCACTTTCTTCAATTTCGGTCTGAATTTGGCAATAAGGAGTTCATGATCTGAGCCACAGTCAGCTCCCGGTCTTGTTTTTGCTGACTGTATAGAGCTTCTCCATCTTTGGCTGCAAAGAATATAATCAATCTGATTTTGGTGTTGACCATCTGGTGATGTCCATGTGTAGAGTATTCTCTTGTGTTGTTGGAAGAGGGTGTTTGCTATGATCAGTGCGTTTTCTTGGTAGAACTCTATTAGCCTTTTCCCTGGTTCATTCTGTACTCCAAGACCAAATTGCCTGTTACTCCAGGTGTTTCTTGACTTCCTACTTTTGAATTCCAGTCCCCTGTAATGAAAAGGACATCTTTTTTGGGTGTTAGTTCTAGAAAGTCTTCATAGAACTGTTCAGCTTCAGCTTCTTCGGCGTTACTGGTCAGGGCATAGACTTGAATTACTGTGATATTGAATAGTTTGCCTTGGAAACGAACAGAGATCATTCTGTTGCTTTTGAGATTGCATCCAAGTACTGCATTTCAGACTCTTTTGTTGACCATGATGGCTACTCCATTTCTTCTAAGGGCTTCCTGCCCACAGTAGTAGATACAATTGTCATCCAAGTTAAATTCACCCATTCCAGTCCATCTTAGTTCACTGATTCCTAGAATGTCAGTGTTCACTCTTGTCATCTCCTGTTTGACCACTTCCAATTTTCCCTGATTCATGGACCTAACATTCCAGGTTCCTATGCAGTATTGCTCTTTATAGCATCAAATCTTGCTTCTATCACCAGTCCCATTCACAACTGGGTGTTGTTTTTGCTTTGCCTCCATCCCTTCATTCTTTCTGTAGTTATTTCTCCACTGATCTCCAGTAACATATTGGGCACCTACTGACCTGGGGAGTTCATCTTTCAGTGTCCTATCTTTTTGCCTTTTCATACTGTTCATGGGGTTCTCAAGGCAAGAATACTGAAGTGGTTTGCCATTCCTTTCTCCAGTGGACCACAGTCTGTCAGACTTCTCCACCATGACCTGTCCGTATTGGGTGGCCCCACACGGCATGGCTTAGTTTCATTGAGTTAGACAAGGCTGTGGTCCATGTGATCAGACTGGCTAGTTGTCCGTGACTGTAGTTTCAGCCTGTCTGCCCCCTGATCCACTCTCTCTGTGCCTACCGTCTTACCTGGGTTTCTCTTACCTTGGACGCGGGGTGTCTCTCTCTTCACGGCCCGAGGTCAGGGGCAGTTTATGGTATCAAGTTAATAATGATTTTGATTATTATAATTAAATGCATTTCTTCCTTTTTCTAGACTTTGGAATATTTTGAGCACGTTGGTAAAATTTTTCCTAGAGTTCACTGGTAAAGCTTGTAAGCGTGGAATCTTATTTGTGGGAAAGTTTTAAAGATCTGGTACAATCTCTTTAACTGCTTAGCTATTTTAAAAGGCTATTTATATTTCCCATATTCTTTTGTGTCAATATTACTTAATACTATTTTATAAATTTGTTTACATGATCTGTCTTGTATTTATTGATGTGTATTTATTTCATCTTCTCAACTTTTAATTTTCTGTGGCATTTTAAATATTCCCTTCTAATTATGTTTTATTTTGACTTTTCTATATTTTTGTCACTTTTATTAGTCTTTTAAAATAATCAATATTGTTGATTTTTCTGTTTTTTTCATTGTTTTCCTATTTGTTTCTCATTTAGTGAGCTGTGCTTATACTTGTATTATGTCTTAATCTTACTTCCCTTAGATTCTATTGTTCATTTTCAAACCTTTTCAGTTATGTTTGGGTTATAAATTTCAATCTTTCTGTTTCTTAATGTGAATGCTTATTTTAAGTATTTTTCTATTTATCATCTATCTGTCTTTGCAGCCTGGTTAATTCATTTAATGGTGAGTTGTTTGAAATGGGTTTATATTTTATAAATACATGAGGCCTTTCTAATTATCATTTATTTCTGATTTTAACTTAATTACTTAATTGCTTTGTTGCAGAGAACATATTGTATATGATTGCAGGTTATTAATATTTTTGTTTGCTTCACGATAAAACGTATATGAAAGTGAAAGTGTTAGTCACTCAGTCATGTGCAACTCTTTGCGACCTCATAGACTATAGCCCACCAGGCTCCTCTATCCATGAAATTATTCAGTCAAGAATACTGGAATGGGTTGCCATCTCCTTCTCCAGGGGATCTTCTCGACTCAGGGATCGAACCTGAGTCTCCCGCATTGCAGGCAGACTCTACCATTTGAGCCATTAACAAATGTTTCATGTATAACTGAATAACTTTGAGGCTTGATATATTTACACAATTCTGGAAAGTTCTTTGCTAATAGATCTCTAATATTATTTCCAGAAGGAGAGGATAGAGCAAATGGAAGTGTTTTTCAAAGATACTAGTCGTTCTTATTTTATTTTCCATTTCTCTCTTTTTTCTTTAACTGTTAACAAGTTTAACCTTTCTCTTAATCTCTAATATACTTGCTACCATTTTCCTCTATTACACATTCTGGATAATGTCTTCAATCTATAAATTATTAATTTTTCCTCTTCTCTATTAAATCTATTGTTTAACTGAACTTATGTATCAATTTCTAGATATTCCATTGGTTTCTTTTTTTGTGATTTATTTAGTTACTTTTATGGGTACTTGCTGTTATTTTGAATTTCTTCTTTTATTTCTTCAGCTAGTTTAAACAGAATTATTTTATATTGTGTCTGATGATTCTTGTACATGAAATTTTGTGTAACCGAGTCTACCCTTTCCCTGACTGATCATGGTGCCTCATTTCCTTTTGTTCCTTATATATTTTATGAATTTTTACTATGTCCATACTTCTTGCAACATTGTGTGTGGGGGGAGGTATTTCTTCGACTTTTTAGTGATGGTCATTCCTCCAGGGGAAGACTTATGTTTACTTGCAAGTAGTGTGAAACTGAGCTGCAAACTCATCTCCTTAGGATCAGTGTGCATTTGGAGATTCAAAGGGAGAAACAACAACCTCAGATATGCAGATGATACCACTCTAATATCAGAAAGCAAAGAAGAACTAAAGAGACTTTTGATGAGGATGAAAGAGGAGAGTGAGAAAGCTAGCTTAAAACTCAGTATTCAAAAAACTAACATCATGGCATCTGGTCCCATCACTTCAAGTCAAATAGAAGGGGAAAAAGTAGAAACAGTGACAGATTTTATTTTCCTGGGCTCCAAAATCACTGCTGACGGTGACCACAGTCATGAAATTAAAAGAGATGCTTTCTCCTTGGAAGAAAAGATATGACAAACCTAGACAGCATATTAAAAAGCAGAGATGTCACTTTGCTGACAAAGGTCTGCATAGTCAAAGCTACAGTTTTTCCAGTAGTCATATATGGATGTGAGAGTTGGGCCATAAAGAAAGCTGAGTGCTGAAGAATTGATGATTTTGAATTGTCATGCTGGAGAAGACTCTTGAGAGTCCCTTGGACTGCAAGGAAATCAAACCAGTCAATCCTAAAGGAAATCAACCCTGAATATTCATTGGAAGGACTGATGCTAAAGCTGAAGCTCCAATACTTTGGCCTCCTGATGTGAAGAACTGACTAATTAGAAAAGACATTGATGCTGGGAAAGATGGAAGGCAAAAGGAGAAGAGGGTGGCAGAGGATGAGATGGTTAGATAGCACAGTGGACATGAATTTGAACAAACTCTGGGAGATAGTGAAGGACAGGGAAGCCTGGCGTGCTGCAGTCTGTGGGATTGCAAGAGTCAAACACAACTTAGCAACTGAACAACAACAAGGGAGATATTTTTCCTCCTCCAGTGAATGAAAGTTTGGTACAAGGCCCCTGTTTAAAAGTTACCTTCTGGCAGCATAGATGTCCATCACCAGATAAATGGGTAAGGAAGCTGTGGTACATGTATACAATGGGATATTACTCAGCTATAAAAAGGAATATATTTGAGTCAGTTCTAATGAGATGGATGAACATAAAGCCTATTAAACAAGTGAAGGAAGTCAGAAAAAGACAAATAGTGTATATTAATGCATATATATGGAATCTAGAAAGATGGTACCTACGATCCTACATGCAGGGCAGCAAAGGAGACACAGAAGTAAAGAACAGCCTTTTGGATTCAGTGGGAGAATGAGAGGGTGGGATGATTTGAGGGAATAGCATTGAAACATATACATTACCATATGTAAAGTAGATAACCAGTGAGAGTTTGATGTATGACACAGGGCACTCAAAGCTGGTGCTCTGTGAAAACCCAGAGGGGTGGGTGGGGACAGCCTTGGGAAGGGGGTTCAGGATGGGGGGGAGACACATGTATGCCTATGGTTGATTCATGTTGATGTATAGCAAAAACCATCACAATATTGTAAAGTAATTATCCTCCAATTAAAATAAATAAATTTAAAAGACTGCCTTCTGAAGTAGCTCATCTATCTTTAGTACTTCTTTAAATTTGTTATTGACATTTGAGAATTCATTACTTTTTTCTTAGCTCAATGATGATTTTAAAAAAAATTACCACATATCCTTTCAGTTTTCCATGGTAAGGTTTTTCAGCGCACTAATGGACATGAAATCCTTGATTTGCTTAATAGAATGATGCCTTCTGTTTTCTAATATGCCATTTAGGATTTAATATTATATTCCCAAATAAGATTGGTATATTATTTTGTTTTCCTTTATTGTCTGTTAATGATTAAAATTACCCAGCTTTAGAAAGTATATTGGGAAAGTTGTTTGCATAATTGTTTCTCTGGGAAAGGCTTCTGTGTTTGCATCAGTGTCCTCCTTGTCTTCTGACAAGCGCCCCAAGGATTTCATATCAGATGACTTTGGCATTAATGTGTAACTGTGGAATTTATCTGTCTTATGGGAGATATGAACTTGGATTTCCACTCATGTGTGGCAGAATCTAGAGTTTTGATTTCTGAGGGAACTCAGTTATTTCTTAGCCAGAAGACTGGGCAGATGACAATTTTCCTTCCTGCCTCCCTTCCCCAGAAAGTATAGTTTTTTTTTTCTTTTTATGACTTTATGTGGGGATTTCAGTTCCATTTCCTCAAATTAAACTTCATACAAGCGTAAAACCATACCCTCTGTGGGCCTTCCAACTCCATCTTCATTCTGTCAGGGCCTATTTTCAGTTTTGATAACATCCTGAAGTACGATGATATCAACCTGTAGTTTTGATTTGCCTTTCTGCTTCTGGAAACTAGGGATATCTTTTTCTCTATGTATAGCTAAGCTGTGAATGATGACTTTTGTCCAGGATTTTTATGTTTCTGGAATTAGAGGTGTATAAGTGCCATTCATTATATTTTGCTGCCTAAAGCAGCTTATCTTACATTTTCTACTGGTGAAGTGAGGCTGATGAAATGCTGTGCAAATATATTCATCAGTGATATGAGGGGGGGTGATACTGTCATTTTATATAATGGTATCATGTGGAAGAATGATCTAAGTCATCATAAAATCACACAATCCTATGAATAGTGTCCAAAATGGTTTCCAAAGCATTGATACTTTAATTTTCTCTTTGATGTCTTTTTACCCCTATAATGTCTACTTTTTAAACCCTGGCTTAATGCCTATGAATGTAATGGTTTTCACTTATGTCATTTTCTTATTATTTCATATCGTGATCCTCAGTCCAGAGGAAATTTTAACACAAGATTTTATTTCAGTAATATCCTCATAAACCTGTCTGAAAAGTAATGAGATTTCTATTCTAATTGTTTTGTGACTATAGATGACAGTCTCAAAAGAATTTTGTGTTTGATTTTTATTTATAAAATAAAATTATTATATATATGTATACATATGCTGTATATAAATATTTATCTAAGTGATAAAATGGATATCTTCTAATAGTGATAAAATTAATAGAAAATTTTCTTCATTATGAAGAGAATATTATCTCAGCTGTGCTTTCTACTCTCCTAAGTACACTTTTAATTTGATTGTTGCAAGTCTAAGCTCTGACTTCTCCCCAAAGAAATTCTCATAGTAGGATTTCTGTGTTCACAGACTTTTAAAAGATAATAATATTTTGTTTAAAAAAACACTATTGGCCCAAAGTAAATTTGTTGAGATTTTCCCATAAGAGCAAACGTTGATACAAGTATTGTACACTTGAAATCTGCTAAAAGAGTAGATCTTAAATGTTCTCAACACACACACACAAATGGTAAATATGTGAGGTAGTGGATGTGTTGATTGTAATAATCATTTCACAGTATATTCATATATCAAATCATCATGTTGCATACTTTAAATATATACAATTTATTTGTTTATTATAGTATAAGAAGGTGAATATATAAAGAAACAAAGAAGCTTTAACTTGATTGATTAGATCTCACCCTTTTTAACACATGGACTGATATCACCCAAGTTTTTCAAATAAAGATTCCATAATCTATTGTGTGTGTATGTTTGGTGGCAGAAAACATAACCCTCAAAAGAGGTACAGCTCAAAGTTTTAGATACTTTAGTAGGAAATCATGACTGTATGACTCTTTAGGTGACCTTAGCAAGGTGAATTAGAAGCATGTAGATATTTAGATATCAAGTCAGCCTCACCTTTTATTTAAAAATAAGGCTATGTGGTACATTTTGAGTGTCAATGATGAACACTTTTCCATATGAACTATATCTGTTGGAAGAACACATTAGTGGTTGAATACTAGTAAATTGCTATTCTTTGGAGTGTATTTTGTTTTGTGTTGCATTTATAGAAGAATAATAGAAGAATAATGTGCACATTAGGGAACTGATGTTTCCAGAATACTCAATATTTGTCAGGTCATATGTGGCATGTTGGGTTCAGTTCTGAGTACTACATTTTATAAGGCTCTTTGAAAGACTGGAGTATGTTTAAAGGAAGCTGAGTGGGAAGTTGAAATGATGACTTAGGAGGAATTAGAGAAAATTTGGGAAATGTTTAGCTTGGAGATCAAAACATATAGAAAGCATGTAAAAGTTGTCTTTAAAAATTGGAATGGTTGCCACTCATTCACATCATAGTCCTTGAGCAAATATTCCACATCAGATATTGAGTATGCGGCCCTGAAGGGAGCAATAATAAATAAGAAGGAAGTAATCTTTTCAAGAAATACATGGGATAATTATAATCCATGTTATAATTATGTAAGTTCAGCTAAAAACATCACCCTGGAAAATGGTAGGACATCATATGAGGAAGGAATTATTGAAACATATTTTAGATTGCCTCAGATTTTATAACTAGAGACAATGGGTTAAAAGAATAAGACATATTTTCAAGAACAATATAAGGAAGATCTTTCTGATGATTGTATTAGCCCAGTTTACAAAGGTTTTACACTGAGGTAAGCCAATGCAGGTAGATATAAGAGACTCGGGTTTGATCCCTGTGTTGGGAAGATCCCCTGGAGGAGGGCGTGGCAACCTACTCCAGTATTCTTGCCTAGAGAATCCCATGGACAGAGGAGCCTGGCTGACTACAGTCCATAGGGTCACAAAGAGCCAGACACAACTGAAGCTACTTAGCATGCACATGTGTACTCATAAGAGTCATCACAACAAACATTTCGGTTGATAGTATTATTATCATATTCACAGATGATGAACCTGTGGCACAGAATGTTTAAGCAATTTTCCCAAAGATCATAGAGCTAGCCAGTAATAAAATTACAGTTTGAATCCAGAGAGTCAAGCTCTAGAAACTAGGCTCTTAACCACTAGACCACACAGCCTCTTCAGATAGGTTATTGGTCCTCATCTCAAGAAATTTTCTTGCACAATCTCCATGAGTATCTGCCAGAAGTGATACTACCTACATTGCGAGGATGTTCTAATGATCTTTGAGAACTTTCTCTTTGTTGTGAGTCTGTGATGCTGCTAAGATAAACTTATGAGCAGTCAGTAATTATTAGTTCAGAAGCTAAGAGTAATACATTGGACCTTTATTTTAAGCTAGATCAGGAAATTTTATTTTTGGTATTGTAGTTAGGATAGATATCTATATATCCCTACTGCTTGGCAATTACTGTTTTTAATCTCCTAGACAGCAGAGCCTTTTCTGTGATCAATGAAAACACTGCATGTCTTAATATTCTCCACCTTGGGAGTCTACTCCTCATGCCACACAACGATGCTGCACTCCTCCATTGTTCACCACTGTGCTTTCCTACTATTTTCCTTTTCTTCTATGTCTTAAGTGAAGTCTCCAAGAGCAGCTGTTTAGCTGCATTCCTGACATTCATCTCCTGAAGGAATGTATTTGAAATTCATTGGACCTGGTTGCAACAAACATTTTCTTGTGTACTGATGGGCTAGCACTCTTCTAAGGACAAACCATTGAAAGTTTTAGTCTTAAAAGAGTACTTTGTTTTAGCTGCTTGTTGAAGTTGAAAGAAATATTCCATGTGACAATTCACAGTGAAAGATCCCTGTCTCATTTACAGAAAGGATGGCCTATCACTGCACAGGCAGTTCACCAGTTTGTCTTGGAGCTTATGTGATTTTGGTGCCATGCTCATCTCCTCCCCCACACTGATTCTCAGCTGAAGACCTTGTTTCCAATTTTAGTAAATGTGAAGGGTCACTTCCATGAAATCCCACCATCACCCCACCACTGGCATCTGTGTTCACATATCCTGCTTTCCTTTTGGTCACCATGAACTGATAGTTCGCCAAGCAGAGATGAACATTCAATGTATATACTAGATCTAATTCTTGTTCTGCTTATTTGAAGACTTTGACGCAGTAATCTCTCCCCTTTTCTGGTACTTAAATTTGTTTATTAAGGTTGGAAACTTTTAGGGAAGAGCAGTTATGGTAGAGGATGAAATCAAGAGTTCACTTTGGGGATGTCCTGTGAATGGCATGCCCAGTGCAATATCCAAGTGGTTGTATCAAATTGCTAGATGTATACATAGGTCTGGATTTCCCAGGTGGCACTAGTGGTAAAGAACCTGCCAATGCAGGAGATGTGGAGATGTGGGTTCAATCCCTGGGTGGAGAAGATCCCCTGTAGGAGGGCACGGCAACCCGCTGCAGTATTCTTGCTTGGAGAATCCCATGGAAAGAGAAGCCTGCCAGGCTACAGTCCATGGTGTTGCAAAGAGTCAGACATAACTGAAGTGACTGAGCACGCACACACGTGTACATAAGTCTGGTAAACAACTAGGTAGGTCTCAGTCACAGGCAGTAATTTTGAAAGTCAAAAGTATACAGAAATGGTATTAAAATCCAGAAGATTTGACTGGAAAGATACAGAAAACCAGAAGGTCACTGATTGAGTCTTGGAGACCTTATAGAGAAGCCAGCACTAAAGTAGAGCGAGTTGGAATGGCTCATGGGTCAGGAAGAAGTGCTGTGTAATGAAGGACAGAGAAGGAAAGTTTTTAAGAAGTAGGAAGTGGACAGTGATACTGACTATTGCTGAGATATATACAAAGAAACAGATGGTAATGTTGGGTTTAGCAATGAGGAAGTCTTGTTCCTTTAATAAGTGAGTTACTGAGAAGTGTTAATGACACTAAATCCAAATTTCCCCAAAATTTTTCTGTGAAGAGGGAATGAGAAATTGGATGGTACATAGAGGGTGATATCTGTTGTCAAGGGATTGCTAAGCAATGAGTATGTTTGGAAAATACTATAGAACTTGCAAAGCAGTGAAGAGGTTATACATGATATTCAGATGACAAACACAGGTGATATTGTTAAAAGTAATACTGAAAGGGCTAAAAAATAGCAAAGAAAAAGAAATATGACACCTACATTAAGATAGCTAATAAGTCAATCTCTATAAAATTGACAGAATTTTTCAGAACTGTGGACAGAGAAGTGATCTGGGTAATACTGCGCGAGATTGGTAGCGACAGAGTGGTTTTCTATAAGGACACGCAATATTCCTGATGTCTCTTAAATCTATCTTTAGAACATCTGTTACTAAGGAATACTATATCCTTTAGTTTAACTTTGGGAAAGGATATATACCTTCTTATATCAGACATTTATTTCCAAAAATTTTTTATAAGTACTGGGATTTTAACATGAAAAATTCATAGAATGGATTCTTTTACTGCTGTTTTCTTTAATAGATTTCCAAATAGTGATAAGGAAATAAAACTCCTACTGGTTCATCTGTTGGACTTCAAAATCTGCAGTGATCACCCCAAATGAATTAAGTAACTGGTTTTTTTTGCTATAATCTGCAATTATTTACTGATAAAAATTTTACCTATTTCATAGCTACAAATTAAAGCCATATCAAAAAGCATGTAAAAAAATCAAAATTTGGCAGATCTCAAGGTTAGATGATAAAACTTAATTTTATCCTAGTTCAGGCAATTATGAACTTTGGTATAATAATCAGGAATTTATACTGTTTATATAGTTAAGTAGTATTATTGAAAGCCAACATTTATGACAAGTATTATTGTGTGAAGGACAGTTCATTGCCCTACAAAATAGATGAGCAACTAAAGATCTGTCATTTTATTTCAAAAGAAGTACTTAGAGTTCATGGAAAGATAATTTATGTTTTCTCATTAGGATACACTATCATTTTTTGCAAGTTGTGTGCGTTCTCAGTAGCTTCAGTGGTGTCCAACTCTTTGCGACCCCATGGACTGTAGCCCATCAGGCTCCTCTGTCCATGGGATTCTCCAGGCAAGAATACTGGAATGAGCTGCCATGCCCTCCTCCAGGGGCTCTTCCTGATCCAGGGATCAAACCCATGTCTCCTGCATTGGCAGGCGGGTTCTTTACCCACTGAGCTACCTGCAAAGCCCTTTTTCAAGTTCATCTTCTCTAAATAGTGAATTATTTGGGCTAATCTAAATATTGGAAAGTGGTTGTCTTGAATATACAAGAAGTAGGGTGAAATGTATTTTCTACTAATACTCGGAGAGATGGCTGGGATGAATGGTGAAAGATGGAAGTTGATTAGTAAGGTAGATATAGAACTATAACTGAAAGACTCTGCATTGTACTAGTCCTGATCTTCCTTTTACTATCCTGTTTCTATTACACATATAGTCACCATACCTGGAAAACAGGGCTGGTGTTTGAGCCTTGCCCTCCCCTCCAAGCTCCCTTTCTTCACCTTTGAAGTATTTGTGAGGGTAAGGAATCCCTTTATGATACACAAATTACACCAGAATTTCAAGGAATATTAATTTAGAGTATCTACTGGGCATCTGTGGGCTTAAAAGATGAATATCTGGGAGATGACTCCAATCTCTTCTGAACACATTAACTTGGGGAGACAGTTGTCCATCTTTTAAGGTGATACCAATAAACAACAACAACAATCACAGTGAGCTCTACTTGTTTATACTTCTTTTGTAGCAGTAATGTGAAAGCGAGTGAGTGAACTTGCAAGTACTTCCTAGTATAGAGATAGAAAGATAGATATATGATTACAAAATTGCCTTAAGTTCTATTCCAATTTCCTCTGGAACAGAGTGATACAATTTTCATGCTACTATAAGTAATTCCATTAAAAGTTCTGTAACCTGACATTGATCATAGGATCAGATATCAAAGACTAGTTTTTTGGTTATTATTCCCATTATCCTTTTCAATATATGTACTTTGGGGAAGTTATGACATTTCTCTTAGCTTCATTTGCCTTATCTATGAAATGGAAATAACATACCTGTTTTAACTAAGTCTTCGAGTTGTTGTAAGAATCAAACAAGTTACTTTGTGAAAGGGTGATTTATAACTTATAAAACATTAGAAATGTAAGGTGCTATTTTTATTAACACTAGATAGGTTTAGATTTTTCTCTATTTTACAGATTGCTTTAAGATGCTAATCTTGTAAGATGAACTTGTTAGTTAGCTTAGCTTTTATATCCATTTATTTATTATAAGGCAAGTGATGTTCCATAGAAGAGATCTAGGGCCATTACATTTTATAAAGGTGAGAACACACTGTAGAAGCATCATAAATATTAAACAACCAAAGAAGATATTTGGAACTATCTATTGAAATACATTGCTGTGTCTCTGAAACACCCCTTAGCATACTTTGAATAATTAATAGGTTAAAAAAAAATACAGTAATGTGAGGCTCATTCATGTCTTTCAGAGCCTTTGGAGTTCATAAGGATAAATGAATGCGATTCTAAGGAAGTATTAGAAAAAGTAACTCATGCAGTTTTTAATAAGTCATCACTTTGTGAGAATGTTTCATCTTTGTCCCAAGGAAAGATTAATAGGAATATGGTGTACAGAGAACGAAAAAGCAGCAGTGACCAGCCACACGCTTATTCCTGATACCACATATGAATGCAAGTTTACTGGATGAGTTACCTTCTCAGGAAAGGTTTTTCACTGCTAGGAATGAGGAAGACATTGAAGCTTAACAGAAAAGATCTATTTGATTTTCTCTGATCAAAAGGTCTTCCTTCTCTCCCTCCACAAATAGGTATCATTTATATATTAGCACAAATACCATTATTTAGTTATTTCTAAACTGCAAGTAATAAGAAATTTGACCAATGTATCATAGAAGGAAGGAATTCCAAGAGAAGAAGCAGTCCTTCCTAAAGGGATAGAAGTGACCAGAGTGAATGCAGAAATGCTTGAAACCTCCAGCAAGTGACAATTTATTTATGCATCTTCACCATGGAGGAGATGAAGTGCTGGAATAACTGTCAATGGCCATGCATTTTAAATCCCTGCCTTTTGATTATGAAATATAGTATTATTTGAGTATTATAGATAAAGTAACTTAACTAAGAAGTGGTTAGAGTTCCTAGGTCACAAATGAAGTGGTGGGATGTAAAGTAATGAATAAATCAGCCTTTGGATGTTTAGAGAGAATCTGAATTCAGTAGTTGGAGGTACGCAGTGAAGTGTCAACCAAGGCACTGAAGGATTTCCTGCCCTGGGCAAACAAAGCCCACCTCCTGGATCCTGTTGTTCTACTGTACTCATACCAGGAGCTCTATACATGTATGTTATTGGTTCCCTTTAAAACAATCTTTTGAAGTTTGCTTCCTTATGACTTACATAGTTCCAACCTCTTTTCTCCTGCTGAGTATTCAGAATCCCCTGTCTTGATCTGAGTCTCAGAAGAGATCCTCTCCGCTGTTGACCACAAGGTCACTCTCCGGCCATCTTTCTGTGTGAAAAGAAACCTGTGATTTTGGCATGTTAAGGATTGGCTTGTGGTAGGTCCAAGCCTCTGACTGGAACAATTGATCTCTTTTTCCTTCCTGCAATGCTGCTTCTTTTTTTAAGATGACAATATAATTTATTATTTTAATAGTTTTATTGAGGTATGATTAATACAAAAACCACACATATTTAATATATACAATTAGATGAGTTTGGATATATGCACACAGTTGTGAAACCATCCTCACAGTCAAGGTGATAGACATGTCTGTCTCTCTGTCACCTCTGAAAGTTTCCTGTGTCCTCCCTCCCCTTTTTTTAGGCTGATAAGATTGTTTAGCATGTGATCTGCCCTCTTTATATGTAATTTATTTTCTTAATAAACTGTTTATATTTTAGAGGCTTATTATTATGGTTTAGTAGTAGGGCTTGTGGTAGGGATTTAGTTGCTCAGTTGTGTCCAACTCTTTTGCGACCCTATGGACTGTAGCCTGCCAGGCTCCTCTATCTGTGGGATTTCCCAGGCAAGAGTACTGGAGTGGGTTGCCATGCACTTCTACAAGGGATCTTCCTGACCCAGGGATTGAACCCAGTTCTCCAGCATTGCAGGCAGATTCTTTACCATCTGAGCCACAAGGAAAGCCCCTTGTGGTAGGAAAGCTTTCTCTAATTCTGATTAAATCCTAGTCTTTGGAGTATGCTATGGGCCTGTGTCTAGGGGAGGTGGCTTTTACAAGTTTCTGTCCCTTCTCTAGAGGTAGAGCTTTTTTACCACCTGCCTTGTAATCTTTCCCCCTTGTAATGGTTGTCCTCCAGTGTCCCCAGTACATATAATTGAAGTCCTGTCCCCTGTACATTTAAGTTTTTTTTCTTCAAGTGACACAGGGAGTCTGTGGCAGACTAGTGTTCCCTTCACCCCGCTTGAATGTTTCCCTGATGCCAGCTGTGAATGGCAGACCTCTTGGAGATTAAGCCTTTTGTTGCCTAAGAGAGAAGGGTGGATTTCACAATGTCTTCTCTTCCCTTCCACCAGCTAGGGTCCTGTGGCTAGGTGAGGCACTTTCTCAGGATTTTTGATTCTTTAAGAGCCTGGTGGGTTCCTGTAAGTAAAACCTGTAAAAATGTAGGCCTTTCCCCATGACTTCAGCTCTCAGGAGCTTCTCAGTCTCATGATAGTCTATACTTACCCTCTAGCAAGTCATCAAATTTTCTAGTTTAATGTACCTTCTAGCTTATATGGCACCTGCCCAGTGGCTTCAGCTCCAGATAAGTAAATGACAGAGTTGTTTCTCTGGAAAAGGTCATCTCTCTATGTTTTAGGATGGTAATATGACCAGCAATATCAGTTCTCTGATCTGTCCAAGAAAAGTTCTTGATAATCAGTTTGGCTGTTTCTTATTGTGAGGATGGGAATGATGATTCCAAGCTCTTTAGATGTCTGAGCTGAAACTAAAGTCCCTGAAATGCAGTTTTAATAAATGATGGCATCTTATTTTTAAATTGTCAGTCAGTGGTCACTTGTCTCCTAATTTAGATTCTATTATTGTCTAAGATTTGAACATTCATTATTCTAAACATCCACATTTGTGTATGTGTGTATATATATATATATATATATATATATATATATATATATATATTTACATTTGTGTATAAAATCCACAAAATATTTACCTCAGTCATCAGATTCGTTATTATTAAGTTGAAAGTTGAAATAAATTTGGAGATTATTTCTCCCATCCCTTTCATGTTAGGGGTTTTCAGATTGATTTGGCTATATGACCCTCTAAAGGTCACTCAGAGTTCATGACATAGCTGAAAGTCTGGCTCACTTCCTTGTCTACTAACGGTAGGCATGACTAAAAAACACATTACCTGCCATTTTCATTTATCCCCAGAAGTTTTCATTTTGAACAAACTTAATGTTTAACTCCTTTATCAGCTTTCTGCTGTACATGGTAATTATTTTAATAATGATGTCATACATTCATATAAAAACACTTTTATATATGCTGTATTTTTTACCCTTTTATAATCCAGTCATAAAGAATTATTATTGCCAATGGGTTTTGAATTCCTCTTGGAATTCAAAAAAGATAAATGATTTGTCCAAGCACGTGAGGCTGACACAAAGGAAAGCATTAGGACTGAAACTCAGCTTTCAAGAGTTTTACACTGCATAAAGACTCTTCAGCACTCAAGGAACCAGCTGCCGTTAGCATGATGCTGACAATTTGATGTAACTGCCTGTACTATTCTTAGTACGAAAGAATGCACACCTGCTTCTCAGCTTAATAAGGTGTCCTTCCCAGGGCAGCCTCGTGCACAAAGTGAGTGCTCAAAAATGTTGCTCATTGATCAACTGTGCCCTTCACATGCGGATACTTTTAAAGACTGCAACTATTAAACACAGTAGGAACAAGCAATATTTCATAATATTTAATATTATTGGGCTTTTGTGGAGTAGTAGGTGAATATTTATTGAGATTACTTATGTGTACTAAGTTTTATGTTATTCAGTTTACATAATTACATTTCACTTTTTGCTCTCCTACATATCCTTTGTTCTTCTGCTACAAGTTTGTCTTCTCTGTTTGAATTGTGGTTAATTGTGGACATAGACAATTACTTTCCTAGACTAGACACACTTTAAGGAACTTATCATGTCATAAAGATTAATAAAATGACTTACTCAACATGGATATTCACTTGTGCTGTTGCTTGGGGGAAATGTGTTAATCTGTATTTTATTTAATGGATTCTATTAGGTTTTTACTTCTCAGAAAGATGCTTCTGACAGTGTAAGACCCTTTCAGCGTTAAATGCTCCAGTTAATTTCTGCCCAGGTGAATTCTGGTGTAGTAGCAGGGAAAAAGTACAGATATCTTAAAAGTCAGTTTCCTGCCTATTTAGCCCCATAATTTAAGGAAATTAGGGTAAATTCACCAATGCACATGTTCAAAGACCTCTGGGTTTTCTCTTCTGTTTCAGATTTTTTTTTTTCCAGCTCAGACTGCATGTGTGCTCAGTCACTAAATTGTGTCCGACTCTTTGCCCCCCAGGGACTGCAGCCCGCCAGGCTTCTCTGTCCACGGGATTTTCCAGGAAAGAATACTGGAGTGTGTTGCCATTTCCTCCTCCAGGGAATCTTGCCAACCCAGGGATCCAACCCATGTCTCCTGCAAGTCTCCTGCATAATGGGTGGATTCTTTAGTGCTGAGTCACCAGGGAAGCCCTCCAGCTAACACTGTCCCTTCCCTTATCAGCTTCCATCTGATGAAATTCCATAGCTAAGTACTCTTATTAATTTTATCCACCCCCCCATCACCTATTCCCCAGAAAATACGTGACCACTTTAGCTTCATGCTTCATTTATAGACCTGGCAATGAGTAGGATATTATAGAACTAAAGTTTTCATATTAATTCAGTGGGGAAAAGCACCCAGAAATCACAACACTATCTGCAGAACACTATGGAATATTCTTCTACTATATTCCATTAGAGGAACGGAGTTTCACTTGCTTAAAATATTACTTTGCACACACAGAACATATATAAAGTGTTATTGTGTATGTTTAAAATTATTTTTTCAAGGTTTTGCCATTAACATACATTCATTGCTTACTTATTTGGTTTTTTTCATCCAACTTTATACTCTGATGAATATCTTGACCAAGCTATATAAGGGAGCATAAGTACATGTATTTCCCCACTCTAGTAGATCCAAGTCTGCTCATTTAAGGAATCTTTATGTAAGAATATATACAACAGTTTTTTCACTCAATTATTTAACTCTGGAGGGCAAGTTTTTATACATACGTACACACACACACACCCCCCTATGGAACTTTACATGAATGTGAGTGTTATATATTCTTACATGGATTTTTAGTACATTCTTTTCTCTTTTGATTTTTATTTGCTTCTCCTTTTCTTCTTTTATCATTATTACCCCTATTCTATTCTCCCAGGAAAGTAACCCATGTTAACAACTTTGAGTCCTTGATTTTTCTTCACAACCTTAACATATGTTAGAGTATATATACTGCTATAGGAATTCTGTTTAATTGTTTTAGAAAATTAAGATCATACTGAATGCAAAGTTTTCTGCATCTTGAATTTCTCATTTCTTACCATTTACTTTGTAAAGAATCCTCCATGCCAGCTAACCCAACTCTAATTTATTCTTTTAATATATTTTTTAATCCCTGAATGTAGTGTACGGTATGAATATACCACAGTTTCTCTCTTCATGTCATTCAGTTTGTTTTCAACATTAAAATAAACATTAAACACTATATGTGTATGTGTGTGTGTATGTATATACCCATAATCTTTTATATCCTAAGAATAGGGCTTTTATTTTTATGGAGATTTCCAGAAGTAGGATTGCTGTTCCAAAGTTGATGTGAATTTTGACTTTTATATATATTGTTGTGCATTGAATTATGTCCCCTAAAAAATATGTTGAAGTCATTACCTGTCTTTATATATGTAATCAAAAATAAGATTAGGGCATACTTGACTTAAGGTGAGCCCTGTTCCAATGACTGCTGTTCTTATAGGAAGAAGGATACATGAACACAGACACAGAGAGGAGAAGGCCTGTAAAGACAGAGGCAGAAATTGAGGTGATCCATCTACAAGCCAAGGAACATCAAGGATTGCCAGCAGCCACCAGAAGCAAGGAAGGCTTGGGAGAGAGCAGCCCTGCCAACACCTGATTTCAGACTTGTTACCTTCAAAACTGTGAGTTAATATATTTCTGTTGTTTTAAGTGTGTTTATGTTGTTTTTGGGGCTTTGTTTTAAGAGACCTAGGAAACTAACACACTGATGTTGCAAGAGTAGTATCCCTAAAGACAGATGCTCTTGTCTTATTTCCTAATATATAGTGGCAGTTGTTTTAGTGACTAATATTTAGTGTAGTCTATTTCTGCTTTATTGACTATGCCAAAGCCTTTGACTGTGTGGATCACAATAAACTGTGGAAAATTCTGAAAGAGATGGGAATACCAGACCATCTGACCTGTCTCTTGAGAAACCTGTATGCAGGTCACGAAGCAACAGTTAGAGCTGGACATGGAACAACAGACTGGTTCCAAATAGGAAAAGGAGTACGTCAAGGCTGTATATTGTCACCCTGCGTATTTGACTTATATACAGAGTACATCATGAGAAACGCTGGGCTGGAAGAAACACAAGCTGGAATCAAGATTGCCGGGAGAAATATCAATAACCTCAGATATGCGGATGACACCACCCTTATGGCAGAAAGTGAAGAAGAACTAAAGAGCCTCTTGATGAAAGTGAAAGAGAAGAGTGAAAAAGTTGGCTTAAAGCTCAACATTCAGAAAACTAAGATCATGGCATCTGGTCCCATCACTTCATGGGAAATAGATGGGGAAACAGTGGAAACAGTGTCAGACTTTATTTTTTGGGGTTCCAGAATCACTGCTGATGGTGACTGCAGCCATGAAATTAAAAGACGCTTACTCCTTGGAAGGAAGGTTATGGCCAACCTAGATAGCATATTTAAAAGCAGAGACATTACTTTGCCAACAAAAGTCCATGTAGTCAAGGCTATGGTTTTTCCAGTGGTCATGTATGGATGTGAGATTTGGATGGTGAAGAAAGCTGAGCACTGAAGAATTGATGCTTTTGAACTGTGGTGTTGGAGAAGACTCTTGAGAGTCCCTTGGACTGCAAGGAGATCCAGCCAGTCCATCCTAAAGGAGATCAGTCCTGGGTGTTCATTGGAAGGTCTGATGTTGAAGCTGAAACTCCAATACTTTGGCCACCTCATGCGAAGGGTTGACTCGTTGGAAAAGACCCTAATGCTGGGTAGGATTGGGGGCGGGAGGAGGAGGGGACGACAGAGGATGAGATGGTTGGATGGCATCACCGACTCGATGGACATGGGTTTGGGTAGACTCCAGGAGTTGGTGATGGACAGAGAGGCCTGGTGTGCTGCGATTCATGGGGTCACAAAGAGTCAGACACGACTGAGTGACTGAACTGAACTGAACTGAACTGATTTAGTGTATATTTGTTTTGGTTTTTGGTAAGAAGTCTACCATAAGTAGTTTCCTTTTATTCCTGTGTTGTGTGGTGCTTTTATTAATAATGCTCTGAGTTTTATCAAATGGTTATTTGGCATTTATGGATGTTATTATGAGGCTTTCCTACTTTACTTTTTGATAGAATGGATTTTGCCAATATATTTTATAATGTCTGATCCATCCTTGCATTCCTAGAATAAACCCTGCCTGGACATAATGTGTTAGTCTTCCAACTTTATTTCCTAATATTTTATTTTGACTGTTTCATCTCTATCCATAACTGATGTTGGGCAATACTTCTAATGCTTATCAGGCTTAACGTTAAAGCCCTGTTGGCTTCATAAAATACATTAGAGAGATTTTCACCTTTTTTTCTATTCACCTGGTACACTTTAGATTAAATTGAAATTAACTTTCCCCCCTTAATATCATATAGAACTCACCTATAAGCCACTTTAGTTCTAAGTTTTAAAAAATTTTATTGGGATATTGAAGTACAGTTGATTTACAATGTTGTGTTAATTACTGCTGTACAGCAGAGTGATTCAGTTATATATATGTGTGTGTGTGTGTGTATATATATATATACACACACACACACATTATTTTTCAATATTCTTTCCATTATGGTTTATCATAAGATATTGAATATAGATCTTTGTGCTTTACAGTTGGACCTTGTTGTTTATCCATTCCATTCCACATATAAGAACTTAACATCTGCTAATCCCATATCCCACTCCATCCCTTTCCCATTCTCTGCCCCCGCCACCCCCCCAAGCAACCACCAGTCTGTTCTCTATGTCCATAATTCTGTTTCTGTCTCATAGATAAGGTTCATTTGTGTCACATTTAAGATTCCACATATAAATGATACCATATGGTATTTGTCTTTCTCTTTCTGACTTACTTTACTTACTGATAGTATGATAATCCCTAGTTGCATCCTTGTTGCTGCAAATGGCATTACTTCATTCTTTTTTTATGGCTGAGTAATATTCAGTTGCCTTTTCATATTGGAATATTACTCAGCCATAAAATGGTTAGATAAGATGGTTGGATAGATGGTTAGATAAGATGGTTAGATAGTATCACCGACTCAATGGACATGAATCTGAGTAAACTCTGGGAGGTAGTGAAGGACAAGGAATCCTGGTGTGCTGCAGTCCATGGGGCTGCAAAGAGTCGGACACAACTGAGCTACTGAACAACAAGAACAGTATTCTTTTGTGTATATGTAACACATCTTCTTTATCCATTCATCTGTCAATGGACATTTAGGTTGCTGCCATGTCTTGGCTATTGTGAATAGTGTTTCTCTGAACATAGGAGTGCATTTATCTTTTTGAATCATATTTTTTTTCAGGATATATGCCCTGTAGTTGAATAGCTGGATCATATGGTAATTCTGTTTTTAGTTTTTTGAGGAACCTCTGTATTGTTTTCCATAGTGGCTGCACCAGTTTACATTCCCACCAATAGTGTAGGAAGGTTCCCTTTTCTCCCCACCCTCTTCAGGATTTTTTATTTATAGACTTTTTCATGATGGCCGTTCTGGCTGTTGTGAGGTGGTACCTCATTGTAGGTTTGATTTGCATTTCTCTAATAATTAATGATGATTATCTTTCCATGTGCCTATTGGCCATCTATATGTCTTCTTTAGAGAAATGTCTATTTAGGTCTCCTGCCCATTTTTTGATTGGGTTGTTTGTTTTTTGGTTGTTGAGTTGTATAAGCCACTCTAGTTTTTTTACTTTTAAGAAAATGCTAATTTGAAAGCATTTAAACTTTTACTGAAGTACAAAGTATTATATAATGTACTTCTACCCATTACACAGCTTTAACTCAAGTTGGAGTTTTAGTTGGCAGGGAAATTAAGAAACCCAGTGATGGTTTATGAATATTAAAATAAATCTTATGTTATCAGTGGATTTCAATCCCTTTCAAAAGCTAGACCTTTTTTTGTCCACATTATAAAGCTGAAATAATCTGTTACTTCCCCTTGTATTCTTAACTAAGTTCATCAAACAATAGTTGAGGGTAGAGGTAGTCCCTTGCCTTTAGAGGATAGGGACTAAAGACTTTAACTGGCTCAAGTCCTGGCTCCCAAAGTTATTAATAACTAAGTGTCAGTTTTCTCATCTATAAAGTGGGGTAAGAATAGTGTGTGCTTTGTAAGATGGTTGTGATGATTAGGTGAAATAGTACATAAAGACATAAGGGAGGTGTTGTGGGTCACCACATAGACATCTGCTTCAGGACTAAGAAATTCATTCTTACAAGTGCTGGGAATTGGCAGCTACCAGCTCACAGATGAGTCCTTCTTTGGGAATTACCCTTACCTGGAGGGAACTGCATCAAACAAGGTTATGCTGCATCTTGCAGGTCAGCACAAGTCCAAAATTTGCTTAATTTTGTCTGGTCCTCTGGTTTTAATTCAGGACAACTCTGAATGGCCATCAAACTTCCAAGCTTCCCATGGCATTGGCTGGGGCTCTTGTTGTCATTGTGGTACTCAGATTGCCTTGCTGACCAGTCCTGTTTCCCTCACCCCCTCACTGGAGTTGATAATAAGAGGATCACCAGGAGAACTACTGCATACCACTTTTCAGGGTCTGTTTCCAGGGGAGTGTAGCCAAGACAGTGCTTAAAACAGGGCTTGGTAAACACTCAATAAGTGCTAAGTGTTATCCTGAACTACTATTATAATTATCATAGATCTCAAATACTGAGCCTTTCCTACTAACCTTAGAAGTGAAGTGAAGTGAAAGTTGACCAGTCATGCCCGACTCTTTGCGACCCCATAGACTACAGTCCATGGAATTCTCCAGGCCAGAATACTGGAGTGGGTAGCCTTTCCCTTCTCCAGGGGATCTTCCCAACCAAGGGATTGAACCCAGGTCTCCCGCATAGCAGGCCGATTCTTTACCAGCTGAGCCACAAGGGAAGCCCAACCTCAGAAAGTCGACCCCATAGTACAATGGTGAGATTCAGTCTGTCTAAAAGAGTCACATTTGCTTCACACAGATTCCTTGTGGTTTGACTGTAAGAGTGGTGATGTAAGAAGTTTTACAGTTCCTACCATAGGGAGGATTTCTCCTCCTAAGCAAAATGATGGCATTTATTATGTCACAGCATTAAATACCCCCAAGAAGCACTAGAATTAGGCATTTGTGTTTTGAAATTGAGTGCTCAGTATGTTGTAGGCTACATGGGTGCAAGCTGGCAGAAAAACACCTTTGATGCCAAAAATTAATGAGAAAAAAATCAATGCAGTTAAAACATTTTTTTTTTTTTTACAATTCTGAATTTAGACAACCTCCTCAGTTCAGCTTATAGGAGACTGCATTGAAATTTCTGTGTGTGTGGGTTTGTAACGTGGCTCTCTGTGAGTGAGTGTCGACTATTTGAAATACATAAGCAGATATATTTTGTTCAGCATATGTATATCAAGGAAATGATAAATCAGTGGCTATTATTATGTGGCTATTATGCATAAATGAAGATGGGTGATGGCGCCCAACGTTGATATGAGGGAAGTGGAGTAGTTTTAGTAATTTAACATTTTTCTCCCCTAAACTGCCTACCCATCCCCAAATACTCTCAATGGTAATTTACAGAAATATTGGGAAAACCTGATAGCTTGACATCAACATGATTCTTTATTATTATTATTTTATATAATTTTTAAATGTAAGTTCCTAACTCATCATCATTAAGCTATATGGTCCAAGTATTCTCTGGACAGTGATCAGGGGGTCTATCGTCTACAGCATTTATTTGGACTGAAAGGAAAATTTACAATACACATGAAAGCATTTTTCTTACATCCTTTTGAAAACTCATTATTAAAGTTTGGCTGTTTGTACCTCACCCTTGTCCTGGATTTAATGGTTTAATCATGTCATTGATCAATTAAATCTGTATTAATATTCCTTTCAAGAATCCCTAGAGTCCTCAGCAATGCTAAAAGGACAAGCAAAACTGAGAGGACAAAGAGGTTGTATACTAACACGGGAAACAGAGTCCTTGCATTCTGTATTGAGCCTTTCAAGGGAAAAAAGAAATCAAGCCAATGCCTTTAATTATCTAAACTAGATGTGTGTGAATGATGAGCCAATGGAGAATCAGGGTCTGCAGTCTCTACCAAAATGTTGTATGATGTCAAAAAAAGAGATTCTCAGATCAAGCATATTGTCAAAAGAATACACGTTTATTACCTCTTTGCAGTCAATTTAATAAAACATTCAGGTTAAAAAAGCAGAACATTTACAGTAATAATTACGTATAGAAATGCTGCTCCTAGAAGCTTCACAGGTCATGCAAATTCTGATGTTAAGACATATTGATAAACATCATATCTGGCATTTGAGGCACGTTGAAATTCCTCAGAGGAAAATAGAGTTGGATGAATTATTTCAAAATACTTAATTTGTCCGTAAAGCAGCACTTTCATTTCATGAATAGTGTGGATGGGCCCTGGAGACACAGCAGAGCTATCTTCATTGACAGATTTGCTTGAAATTTGACATTACAATCATGCTCCAGTTTGGGCCTCTTCAAATGAAAGAGAAAGGAATCAAGAGAAGGGAATTAGAAGAGTTTTGGAGTGAAATACAGTGGGTTTAGAGACTGTGATTGGTAAGTACAATTAATGTCAAGGTCATGAAGTTTTTTCAGAATATACAATGTATTTGTTGTTGTTCAGTCACTAAGTTGTGTCCGAATAATTGTGACCCCATGAACTACAGCATGCCAGGCTTCCCCATCCTTACCTATATCCCAGAGCTTGCTCAAACTCATGTGCATTGAGTCAGTGATGCTATCCAACCATCTCATCCTCTGCCGCCCCCTTCTCCTCTTGCCCTCAGTCTTTCCCAGCATCAGAGTCTTTTCCAGTGAGTCGGCCTTTTGGGTGAATACAGTTTGCTTTTACTTTTGGCAGATCCTCTTAAAACTATACCATACCAGTGGGGAAGGTGTTTCTTAACTTAGACATATTCTAAGGTTTTGTCGCTAGTGGTAAAGAATCTGCCTGCCAGTACAGGAGATGCAAGACACTCGGGTCGATTCCTGGGTTGGGAAGATTCCCCGGAGTAGGAAATGGCACCCCACTCCAGTGGTCTTGCCTGGAAAATCCCATTGCCAGAGGAGCCTGACGGGCTACAGCCTACGGGGTCGCAAAGAGTCAGACACGACTGAGCACAAATCCTTTACAAGGTTTACATTCAGTGATGGCTGTAAGACTTTTACGATTCATACTTTTTCATTTTAATTAATTTTCTATTGTGGTATAATTGACATATAACATTTTATAGTTTCAAGTATACAACATAATGGCTCAATATTTGTATAAATTGTGAAATGACCACCACAATAATTCTACTTAACATTCATCACCATGCATACAATTTTTAAAAGTGAATCCTTGAATGTCCTTAAAAATTCTAACATAATTCCCACCAAATTACTTGATTTCCAGGCAGTTTGGGAAATAAATTCAGTCTCTGCATGTCATCTACTCTATCCAGATGTGAATAAATGATTATGCTCTCTCTCTTATATTCTTGAATATTCTTTTAAACTTAAACCTTTAAGTTTATTATTTCCTACTGTCTTATCATATCAAGAAACCAAAATCCTATAAACCACTGGGTGTTCACGAGTTCTCCAGCGCCCCCAGATACTTTGGTTTCTGAAGGTACCTCAGTAAAACTTTTCAACATTGGCATATGATTGCACTAAAGCAATAAACATATCCAAAATTTATCTCAGCATCTTAAAAATAATGAATGGAAAATGTAGGCCACCTCCAACCTCACACTTGCAATGATCCAACCTGAAAATTGTGCCGCATGAAGTTCTGGCAAATGATTATACTACAGCCAGATTCATCAACCTTTTCTTTTGACATGAAACTTTATTTAAAATGATTCTACCTTTTAATATAGGCATTAAATCTGTGACCAGTTGAACCTGTTTCTTCCCTGTTTCATCTGAACTCTAAAATTTCTAACCAACTGTGTCAAATGTGATGCAGCTAGCAAAGTAATGTTTTCCCTATTAACCCCAATGAGGTGCATCTGGCTTCAGGCCATATGCTGGCTGGTCCAGACTCAAAAGACCTAGAGATGAATCGTGTCAGAATATATTTGGGGATAGATGAATGTATTGTATAACTGTATGGGAATAATGAACAACTGAGATAAAGATTCAAGTGGAAGAGAGTTACCATTAATTAAAAATCTTATATATATGCTGTTCAGTTCAGTCGCTCAGTCTTGTCCAACTCTTTGCGACCCCATGGACTGCAGCATGCCAGGCTTCCCTATTCATCACTAACTCCTGGAGTTTACTCAAACTCATGTCCATCGAGTCAGTGAGGCCATCCAACAATCTCATCCTCTGTTGGCCCCTTCTCCTCCCACCTTCAATCTTTCCTAGCATCAGGGTCTTTTCTAGTGAGTCAGTTCTTCGCATCAGGTAGACAAAGTATTGGAGTTTCAGCTACAACATCAGTCCTTCCAATGAATATTCAGGACTGATTTCCTTTAGGATAGACTGGTTGGATGTCCTTGCAGTCCAAGGGACTCTCAAGAGTCTTCTCCAACACCACAGTTCAAAAGCATCAGTTCTTCGGTGCTCAGCTTTCTTTATAGTTCAAGTCTCACATCCATACATGACTACTGGAAAAACCATAGCTTTGCCTAGACTGACCTTTGTTGGCAAAGTAATGTCTCTGCTTTTCAAAATGCTATCTAGCTTAATCATAGCTTTCCTTCCAAGGATTAAGTGTCTTTTAATTTCATGGCTGCAGTCACCATCTGCAGTGATTTTGGAAGCCCCAAAAATAGTCTCTCACTGTTTCCATTGTTGCCCCATGTATTTGCCATGAAGTGATGGGGCTGGGTGCCATGATCTTAGTTTTCTGAATGTTGAGTTTGAAGCCAACTTTTTCACTCTCCTCTTTCACTTTCATCAAGAGGCTTTTTAGTTCTTCTTAGCTTTCTGCCATAAAGGTGGTGTCATCTGCATATCTGAGGTTACTGATATTTCACCCAGCAATCTTGATTCCAGCTTCTGCTTCATTCAGCCCAGCCTTTCCCATGATGTACTCTGCATATAAGTTAAATAAGCAGGGTGTCAATATGCAGCCTTGACATACTCCTTTCCCAATTTGGAAGCAGTCTGTTGTTCCATGTCCAGTTCTAACTGTTGCTTCTTGACCTGCATACAGATTTCTCAGGAGGCAGGTCAGGTGGTCTGGTATTCCCATCTGTTTAAGAATTTTCCAGTTTGTTGTGATCCACACCATCAAAGGCTTTGGCGTAGTCAATAAAACAAAAGTAGATGTTTTTCTGGAACTCTCTTGCTTTTTCAATGATCCAGTAGATGTTGGCAATTTAATCTCTGGTTCCTCTGCCTTTTGTAAATCCGGCTTGAACATCTGGAAGTTCATGGTTCACGTACTGTTGAAGCCTGGCTTGGAGAATTTTGAGCATTATTTTGCTAGTGTGTGAGATGAGTGCAATTGTGCGGTAGTTTGAGCATTTTTTGGCATTGCCTTTCTTTGGGATTAGAATGAAAACTGACCTTTTCCAGTCCTGTGGCCACTCCTGAGTTTTTCAGATTTGCTGGCATAATTAGTGTGGCACTTTCACAGCATCATCTTTTAGGATTTGAAATAGCTCAACTGGAATTCCATCACCTCCACTAGCTTTGTTCACAGTGATGTTGCCTAAGGCCCACTTGACTTCACACTCCAGGATGTCTGGCTCTAGGTGAGTGATCATACCATCGTGGTTATCTGGGTCATGAAGATCTTTTTTGTATCATTCTTCTATGTATTCTTGTGACCTCTTCTTAATATCTTCTGCTTCTGTTAGGTCCATACCATTTCTGTCCTTTATTGTGTTCATCTTTGCATGAAATGTTCCCTTGGTAGCTCTAGTTTTCTTAAAGAGATCTCTAGTCTTTTCTCAGTCTGTTGTTTTCCTCTATTTCTTTGCATTAATCTCTGAGGAAAGCTTTCTTATCTTTCCTTACTATTCTTTGGAACTCTGCATTCATATGGGCATATCTTTTCTTTTCTCCTTTGCCTGATAGACATCAGATCTAATCCCTTGAATCTATTTGTCACTTCCACTGTATAATCATAAGGGATTTGATTTAGGTCATACCTGAATGGTCTAGTGGTTTTTGCTACTTTCTTCAATTTAAGTCTGAATTTGTCAATAAGCAGTTCATGATCTGAGCAACAGTCAGCTCCTGGTCTTGTTTTTGCTGACTGTAAGAGCTTCTCCATCTTTGGCTGCAAAGAATATAATCGATCTGTTTTTGGTATTGACCATCTGGGGATGTCCATGTGTAGACTCTTCTCTTGTATTGTAGGAAGAGGGTATTTGTTATGACTCTTGGCAAAACTCTTATAGCCTTTGCCCTGCTTCGTTTTTTACTCCAAGGCCAAATTTGCCTGTTAACTCCAGGTGTCTTTTGACTTCCTACTTTTGCATTCCAGTCCTGTATAATGAAAAGGACATCTTTTTTGTGTGTTAGTTCTAGAAGGTCTTGTAGGTCTTCATGGAACCGTTCAACTTCAGCTTCTTCAGCATTGCTAGTTGGGGAATAGATTTGGATTACTGTGATAACGAATGGTTTGCCTTGGAAACAAACAGAGATCATTCTGTCGTTTTTGAGATTGCATCCAAGTACTGCATTTTGGACTGTTTCGTTGACTATGATGGCTACTCCATTTCTGCTAAGGGATTCTTGCCCACAATAGTAGATATAATGGTCATCTGAGTTAAATTCACCCATTCCAGTCCATTTAGTTCAGTGATTCATAAAGTGTCGATATTCACTCTTGCCATCTCCTGTTTGACCACTTCCAACTTGCCTTGATTCATGGACCTAACATTCCAGGTTCTTATGCAATATTTCTCTTTACAGCATCGGACTTTACTTCCACCACCAGTCACATCCACAACTGGGTGTTGTTTTTGCTTTGGCTCCATCTCTTCATTCTCTCTGTAGTTATTTCTCCACTGATCTCCAATAGCATATTGGGCACCTACCGACCTGGGGAGTTCATCTTTCAGTGTCCTATCTTTTTGCCTTTTCATGGGATTCTCAAGGAAAGAATACTGAAGTGGTTTGCCATTCCCTTCTCCGGTGGACCACATTTTGTCAGAACTCTCCACCATGACCTGTCCGTCTTGGGTTGCCCTACATGGCATGGCTCATAGTTTCATTGATTTAGACAAGGCTGTGGTCCCGTGATCAGTTTGATTAGTTTTCTGTGATTGTGGTCTTCATTCTATCTGTCCTCTGATGGATAAGGTAAGATGCTTGTGGAAGCTTTCTGATGGGAGAGACTGACTGAGGGGGAAACTGGGTCTTGTTCTGATGGGTGGGGCCATGCTCAGTAAATCTTTAATCCAATTTTCTGTTAATGGGCAGGTCTGTGTTCCCTCCCTGTTGTTTGACCTGAGGCCAAACTATGGTGGAGATAATGAAGATAAATGGGTATATAAAATGGGTATATCTTTCCTTTTCTTCTTAGCATTTCCCTTTTCTTCTTTTCTCAGCTATTTGTAAGGCCTCGTCAGACAACCATTTTGCCTTTTTGCAATTCTTTTTCTTGGGGATGGTCTTGATCACTGCCTCGTGTACAGTATTAGGAACCTCCGCCCATAGTTATTCAGGGACTGTCTATCAGATCTAATCCCTTGAATCCGTTTGTCAAGGGATTTTATTTAGGTCATACCTGAATGGCCTAGTGGTTTCCCTACTTTCTTCAGTTTAGGTCTGAATTTGGCAATAATACTATACTGTATACTTGCAATTTGCCAAGAGCAGATTTTTCCAGCTTTGTGGAGATATAATTGACATATGTCATTGTGTAAGTTTAAGGTATAATATATGTTGATACGATACACTCATGTATTGTAAAATGATTACCACTGTGGAGTGAGTTAGTCTCATGGAGGAATTGAGAGAGGTATTTCACTGGTGTCTCTTTATATAAGCTCTCTGAGGTCTTTCTATTTGAAAGCCTTATGACCTCATTTAAACTTAATTACCTTTGTAAAGGCCCTATCTCTAACTATAGTCACACTGGGGGTTAAAGCTTCAACATAAGAATTTTGATGGGGACACAAACATTTGGTCCATAACAGATAATGAATTTGCAGGTTGGATATTTGAATTGGGTTCAGCTGTGCATTTCTTTTGAGCTGAGCCATGCTTGACTGATTTCGTATATTTGTGGTCAGCTCATGGTGACTAGGCTGGCTAGTATATGATGGCTTCATCTGTCAAGGCTAGGGTGACATAAGCCTCTCTGTACTTCTCTCATCGTTGAGCATGCTAACTCAGGCTGATTTGCATGATTTCTGGAGGGCCCTAAGAGCGACAGGAGTGCAAGTCCCAATACACAAGAACTTGTTAAGTCTCTGCTTGAGTTATATTTGCTTCCGTTCTGTTGACAGTAAGGCAAGTCAGTATAGGAGGCACTATCAATGGTCTAGGATATAGTGAAATATGAACTGTAAGTCATTCCACCACATATATGCAATATGCATATATAATTTTTTTTTCCAAAAACAGGTACAAACTTTAACCCTCTGTCATAACATTTTTTTACTTAATAAAAATCGTATCTTTCTATGTCTTTAACATTCTGCTGTTGCCACATTTTATTGTTTTATGGATAAAACATGGTCTTAAAGAACTTTATGAAAACAGAAATTCAAAAAATAGTCTGCCTAAATCATTAGACTGCATTGACTTCTAAAATGAATATTTGAAAAGGAACAAAAGTCTTTGGATGCATATATTATATAATTTTCTTAAGGACCAATCTCAATCACTAATCTAGTACTAGGAGGATGGTTATGATTGAGTAAGGTACTGGATCTATAGAAGTTCAGCTCACTTTAAGTGGTACTCTTTTTTTATTATTAAATGGAATGATGAACATGTTCATATATTGCTGATGATAACATGAAGTGATTGTGTGCATTTGTCAGCACCAGGAGGAATAGAATATGAGATGAAGCACAGGCCATAGAAGTCATTCTTGACTCTCCTATATTTTTCACACCAACATTTGATCTGTCAGCAAATTCTGTTGGCTATACCCTCAGAGTAGCTCAACTTAGGCATGTTGGAATATCCTTGTCATCCTTACAACTTTGCCTAACACCACTGCTTCTGTAATGCAACTGATCCTCTCAGTTGACCTCCCTTCCGTGTCTACTTTCTGCCTATCACCAAGCCATACATATTGGTTCCAAGAGCACTGTTAACCAAATCATACCCATTCTGCCTGTGATGCTTTAACAACTTGTGCCCAACCTGTACACCATTGTGAACACAGGAAAGCTCTCCTCAATGAGCCCCATGTTGACAATGACTCCCAGAAAAAACCAAAGCCATTTCTCACCTCTCATCCTATTTAGCAGTAGAATTTGCCACCATTGGTCATGGTCTCCTTCTTGCCACAGTTTCTTCTCTTGGATTCCAGGGCAGTGTGCTTTTGTGAATTTCTTCCCGCTTTTCTAACTACTGCTTTTTGGTTTCGTTTATTGATTCTTCCCTTGTTCCCAGGATATCTAAGTGTTTGAATGCCCCGGGACCTTGTCCTTGAGTCTCTCTTCTTTTCTATTTATGTTTAATTTTTAGGTGGTTACATGAAATTTCATGACTGACTGATGGGTACTAAATTTATGCCACTATCTTGTATTTCTCCTCTGGACTCCCAAACTGGTGTCTCTAATTTCTTAATGTGTCCAAACTTAGTATATGTCCGACTGAGCTTCTGAGAGTTCTTCTGGTAAACAGAGACCGCTATAATCTCCTCACCGTGGTCAATAACAATACCTTTCTTTGTTTCTCAGGCCACAACTTTGCCTACTCTTCTATTTTGTGTTCCACATCTGATCTATCAGAGAATTCTGTCAGCTCTTGTAGTTTGAGGATGTGAAAAATATTATGCTGAATGACCTTGTTCATGTCATACCTTATAATAAATTCCTAAAAAGAATAACATGAACAAAGGCTCTAGGTTTATTGTATTGCTTTTGACATCTGCCTAATTGCATTCATTTGTTCATTCGCTCAATAAATATTTGCTGAGAACGTGTTGTCCAAGGAACTGTTTTAATTGTCAGCAATAGAGTGGAAGCCTGAGCATTTGTGATACTTATGCTTGTGTGCAAGACGAAATTCAACTTAACAATGACAAAACCTGGTAAAGGTTATAAAATAAACTATCAGAGACTGATAGAAAATATAACCAGGAAAACATTAATATTATAAAATCATATTAAAGACCTCATTATCCTGAAACTCATCCACTCTGAATATTAAAACTGATTGTGTCTTTTATTAATTATTTGTTATTTTTAATTGCCTGGTTGGAGAGATGAAAGCAAAAAAAATAATTCCCTGCAAATGTGGATACTTTGATATTCTTCACACTCAATTTTGGCAATCTAAGATTTAGCCCTAAGCTCTAAAGTTTTAAAACTGATTAAATGCAAAACAATACACATAATCTTATAAATTTAGAGGCAACTATGAGTGATCAAAGAGTAAACAGTGCTGCTATTCTTGGGACTATAAAATAAACATTTTCAAAAGATATGAATAAATATGAGAGGGAGACAATTAAACTAATGGTGACATGTAAAAACAAGTACTGAAATTGCTCACATTGTTGTGAAAAGGCAGGATTCTCCAGCTACCACTGAACCTTTGAGTTTCAGCAGCAACCTCAAATCTTCATTATCTACCACTGCTCTGTATCTGTTTTTAGCATGTGGAGGGAATTTATCACAGTAACGCTAGGAAATGGAAATTTCTAAGAAGACAGATCTAATTGTGTCTTCTCATGGGACATACGCTTTCACTGAGATGACAGCTACATCCCAAGGAATGAAAATCAGTTGTGTTTTCTATTTCTTCTAATAGTGCAAGATTGAATTAGACTATCAACCCACAAATTACACTTTATGAATAAATCAATTTATAAACCAAGTCTTTTCTGGCTTTTAAAATTGTTTAAACAACTTTGCCTTTGCTATGGGAAGGATGTCAGTTAACTAACATCCTTTTTGTCAGATGTGAAACCTATACTTGGCAGTGATTACCGGGAAACCCTGGCTGCCCTTGTGACTTTTTCTCCCTTAGCTCAGTTTCAAGGGTGAATTCACAAGTGGGGATGGATTTGGTATCTTCAAAAGTCACTTGAACCAGATAGTTACAAACAGGCCAAGTGCCCCGTGGCAAATGGTCAGCTCCCCATTTGGGTCTGAAATAAAAAGCTTGCTAGCTCAGTACAAATAAAACTTTTTTAATGAAAGGGAGGTCAAACACTCAGCCATGCCACCTGGCACCATTAAAAGAATCAGCTTGAGCTGACCATGTTCAGATGACTGCTTTGAGTGTAAAATCAACAGAACTAAAGGAGAAAGAGAGAGAGGGAAAAGGGCCATGTCATAAAAGAGATAGTTAAAATAACCTCCGTAGAAGTTGACAGTGTTGTCCACCTGGGATTATAAATGCCAAAGGGTGACCGCTTCTTTTTACACTCCTTTGTAACAGGCCAAGACAGGGCAGAAGTAGATAAGCTCTTAGTAAATAAATTGAAGGGCTTTCCAAGTGGCTCAGTGGTAAAGAATCCGCTTGCCAAGCAGATGCAGGTTGGATCCCTGGGTCGGGAAGATCCCCTGGAGGAGGAAATGGCAACCCACTCCAGTATTCTAGCCTGGAGAATCCCATGGACAGAGGAGCCTGGTGGGCTACAGTCCATGGGATCACAAAGAGTCAGACACAACTGAGTGGCTAAACAACAACAACAAAAACAAATTTAAAAACTCAGAGGTTAATGAGGAAAACTCACCTCCTTAGGGTGTGAAAATCCTTCAGGGCCTGGTATGGCAGCCACTGTTCTAGATTCAAGCTGGAATTTTAACAGGTAGGAAAAATGGAACACCAAATGACTGGAATTTTCTGCTTATAACTTTCAGGATATCAGTAGATCACCATTCCTTTCCAAAGGCTATGAAGTTGCCCACACATCAAGTTATAATAATCTGTGACTCCCCACTCGTTTCTTTATGTAAGTTTATCAAACATTAAGTGGACTATTTCCTTCTAGGGTAGAAAGAAGTATGTTTTGTGTCTAATTATGGGTTAGCAAAACTAGAATTTCTATTATTTTAAACATTTTCTGTGATTCAAGTTTGAGAGTAGGGAGAAGAATGCAGGAAGCTCGATTCACTAGGATGCTTTGGAGCTGCATAAGAGGAATCAACTCAGAGGATTGTGGATTAATTCAAAAGGATGCCCTCACTCATAGCCTAAAGGCCAGTTTGGAGACAGAACTCTCCAGTGATTAAGACATGTGCTCTTTGTGCTCAGTTGCTCAGTTGTGTCCAACTCTTTTCGACCCCATGGACTATAGCCCCGCTAGGGTCCTGTGTCCATGGAATTTCTCAGGCAAGATTACTGGAGTGGGTTGCCAGGCCCTTCTCCAGGGAATCTTCCCAAACCAGGGATTGAACCCACATCTCTTGCATCTCTTGCATTGGCAGGTGGATTCTTTACCACTGAGCCACCTGGGAAGTCCTAAGGACAGGATTGGGACATGATAATTTCTAGTAACAGTTGAAGGAAAGTTTTGTCTGATATGTTTACAGAGGCCTCTTCTCCCTTTTCAAACTTGCTGAGAACAAGTACATAATCTTCTTCCCCCAAATGAAGGGTATTTCAAGTACAATTATTTCCTGTGTAAGTTTAATTCTATATATTTTTATATGATTATTTCTATTTAGGGCTTCTGTTTCATGCCTGAAAAATAAAAGGCTTTATCTTTGTTAAAAGTAAATAGATTTCTATGGTCCATTTAAAAAAGTTCATTTTGTGGCTCAGAGCAACCTTACTGGTTAGAAGGGACTGAAAGGGAAAGTAAATGGCCTGGATGGCTTGGAGGTGGTGAAAGGGTATTGGATAGAATAACTGGGAACCCATCATATATGTCAAATTCTTCCTCTTTGTTTCTCTAGACCCCATTTTCTCATTCTATTTTTCTTAGCAATAGATCATATTTAGCACAGAAAGTAGGTGTCATATGCATCTGATCTTTTGTTCTATGTGAAATTGAGAAGGTGAAGGATTATTTTCATACTGATAAATAGTACATGGAGAAAGGAAAATTAAAATAAAGAAAATGAAGCACCTAAAATTTAAAATAAGAAAGAATTAAAGAAGGAAGATTCACAGAACCTTCCCAAATACTTGATTGCAAATTTGGAATTGTAGGTGTACAGTAGTTGCTTTTACCTTTCAGAGTAGGGGATGGAATACATGGAAAAAAGTTGTGTATCTTCAAGAAGAATGAGTGCTGTCACTTTCATGTTTATTATGACAGCTATTTCTGGTAATTCTAAAGCTATTAAATGCTATGAAACATAAACTAGTTCTAATACACTCAAGGAGCGGCCAATTTACACAACAGCTGGGAAAGAAAATCAAAGCCACTCCATTGGACCAGCTGAATCATGTAAGAAAGGCATTTCATACCTCTCCAGCTGACACAGCACACAGATCAAACTGGCAGCTGTATTTTAGGGAAAATATGCCACAACAGACAAATGTAAGAAAAGGAAAAATCCACAAAAATGATTTTCTGCATATGAATCACACTAGTAGGGAAACTTCAGAATGAGTAAGTAAAAAGTTAGGCATCATCCCCTCAATATTTAGAAAGCCCCTCATACCCACTGCAACCACCATGAGATAAAATAAATTTTTAGAATTATTTCTCACAGAAACAAAAATCATGAGCTAAATATATTCACCATTGGTCTCTTTGTGCTGTCTTTAGATGTAAAATTCTCATAGAACTGTCAATAATGAAATCCACATAAAAGCCAAAGACATAAAAGATAAGGGAAAAACCCACCAGGTATATATTTTTTTGCATGTAGCTAGTCAGGGCATGGAGAAGGAAATGGCAAACCACTCCAGTATTCTTGCCTAGAAAATCCCATGCACAGAGGATCATGATGGGCTATAGTCCATGGGATCGCAAGAGTTGGACATGACTTAGCGACTGAGCCACCACCACCAGTCAGGGCATACTACAACTTCACACTTTAGAAATGTGCTCAATATAAACTGTTGTCAAATGATCTTGGCGTATTTGCCAGTGATGCATTGTATTGAGCTTATCATGTGGCAAGCACTATTATCTGTGAACCAAGTACCTTTATTTGTTCCATTCACATTGAGGTGGGATGGTTACAGAGTGTGTGAAGAGCTTGCCCAAAGCCACATCTAGTGACTCAGATGGTAAAGAGTCTACCTGCAATGTAGGAGACACGGGTTCTATCCATGGGTTGGGAAGATCCCCTGGAGAAAGGAATGGCTACCCACTGCAATATTCTTGCCTGAGAAATTCCATGGACAGAGGATCCTGGCTACAGTTCATGGGGTTGCAAAGATTTGGAAATGACTGAGTGACTAACACTTTCACTTTCAAAATCACACAGTTAAGTGACAAAGCTGAGATTAGAACCCAGATTATTGAGATTCGAAAGGTTGGCTACTTTGCTTCATTTTAATCTGCCTGGTGGTTGCCTTGTTTTATTAATACTTGAAGCCTCCTGTGATGGTGAGATTACTGGAGAGTTCCTGATTCTCTTAGGCAGAGTATTCAATCGTGAGCAATTCAAAATATCATCCTGTCTCCTCCACCCATTGTTCATGGCAAAAAGCTTTGGCGCCATAGGGACCCAATTTATTCTCTCCTTTGGATGACAACAATTTATACAGCCTGATTCCATTTTGAATCTTCCCTTCTCATTATTGCATCGTCCAACTGTTTCTTACATGACATATATCGGTCTCTTCAACTTTCTGGCTGTTGGGAATGTTACATATTCTCAGTCTCTACAACTCTGAAATGGGTACCATCATATGTCTTACCACGTACCTTGAAAAAATTTAATTCTGAGTTAATATATGTAAAACTCTTGGTATCTGGCACATAACAAGTCCTCAAAAATGTTTGTCATTAATATTATAGCTGACATTATCATTGCCCTTAGGGCTATTGTGAGTAAAATGTGATCACATAGGTAAAACCTCTAGTACAGAGCATAGGCAGCTTAATCACTCAATATATGTAAAGTTCCTCACCCTTTCCCTAAGTATCTATGGTATGCGTAGCCCTCATGACCCCTTTCATCCCTGTGAGAGTTTAGTTTCTAATTTCTCACATTTGATGGTTTATTGCTACAACAGACCAGTCAGAATTCCATCGCTGCATTAGCAATAGATTTTTGTTATGCATATTCCTTTCTTAGACAGCTGTGACCTCTGACTTCTGAATGAATGTCATTATTCCATTCTGTTGCATGTCAACTGAAAAAAACCCAAAAAACAACAATCTGCTGCAATGCCTTGATAAATGTGTCTTTCCATGGGGCCAGTCATAGTGATTCTGAGGTCTTTGAAGAATGTTCTTGAAGACAGTGGTAGATATTATCCACGCCCACTAGTGGGCCAGCACCAAGCTCTTGGCAATAAATGTCTGTCATGGTACAGATACTCTGGATTTTCGTTTGGTTCCACAGCTGCAGCATTTCAAGGGATTCTTTCTCAGGATAAACATAATTATGTGAAGCCTCCATGCTGAACAGTAACACATTTCATTGAGAATTTTCATAATGCAATTGTCTAGGCTACTTTTTCTTTTGCTTTCTTCATTGGTTTGATTAACTGAATAATGCCTGGAACTTTGTCATATAGATATTCACATACCAAATCAGTGTGGGGAAAACAACAACAACACAGGGCATCTGCCTTGTCTATTCAATAATTTCCATTAAGCATGTGCGTGATAGAAAGGTAGGAACAGCCAAGTGCTGAGCAAGTGATCTGATAGTACAAGGTGTAAGAAGACCTACATCAAGGCTACAGTTAAGCATAGAAATGCATTATAAATGGTCTTCATGCAAGTGGGTCATGGAAACTAGAGCCATGTTCTCATGTTGGGAGAAGGGAGAATTCTATCATCCATTCTGAAAATAAAAATCCTCTTTCTTTTACTATTGCTCTTTCTGTTAAAAAAAAAGATTTTAATTCAATCACCATTTCATAATCATAAATGTATCTCTAAAGAGTAGGTAAAATGTATTTTAAAATATTGAGGACACTTGAGAGCATTTTAACAATGTTAATTAATATTGATTTTGGTTCCTAAAGTATATATGACTATAAAACTTTAATTCCTTAACATGGTCCATTATTCTCATAACTGTGTAAAAATTACTCAGTCCTGGGTTCCATCTAATCCTTCAAAGTACAAGTACTTTCAACTACCACCATCAGTATATTCTGACCACAGATGTTTTCATCCATGCTGTGAAAGACCTTGCTACATGATTTCTGAAGAATGAATTAAACGAAAATGATAAATATAGTCTGACCTATATGGACAGACCGTCTCATTCCTTGAAATTTATTTGGAGCTTGGCACTTAGCTTTATCTTTAAAGTGCTTTTAAGTTATTGCCTTTCACACACTGGACACAACATGAGATCGAGTTCTCTTGAATTCATTTCATGACCTTTTCCTTCCTTTACTTATAAAGAATTCATAAGTCATTTTGCTGTACATTGTAGATGTTTAATGCCTTGGTCATGCACACTTATGTCCCCACCACCCACAAATTATCTCAGAGCCCCAAGTTGAAAGAAGATAATGGTTTGGGGGAGTTATGTTCTAAGGGGAGCCAGGATTTGTTTTAATAAGAAGTGGTAAGACATTCAGACACAGACATGACTGTCATGAGGGAAAAAGTTTGTTCTGCTCACAGATCCCTAGAAACACAAGACAGGCTGCCATACCAGGCCATGTGGGGAAGCCCCAGTGTCAGGCAGGAGGTAGACAGAACAAGAGGAAACCATGGTCACAAGCCTATATCGTGGTTTCCATGGAAAGGAACTGGTGAAACAGGGTAAACAGGTTTAGGATTGGGTAGTTTGAATAATTTCAGTGGCTCTGTGGCATAGCAGCTATCCCTATTTGTCTGGTACCTGGTTCTGGGGTATTTGGGGCAGGACGATAGTAGCCCAGAGTGCAAGAGCCCAGTAAAAGCAGTCTTATGGACTCTGAGGGAGAAGGTGAGGGTGGGACGTTCTGAGCGAATAGCATTGAAACATGTATATTATCATATGTGAAACAGAACACCATTCCAGGTTCGATGCATGAGACAAATGTTTGCTCAGGGCTGGGGCAATGGGATGACCCAGAGGGATGGGATGGGGAGGGAGGTGGGAGGGGGGGTTCAGGATGGGGAACACATGTAAACCCATGGCTGATTCATGTCAATGTATGGCAAAAACCACTACAATATTGTAAAGTAATTAGCCCCCAACTAAAATAAATAAATTTATTAAAAAAAAAAAAAAGAAGTGACTGGAGAAATGGCTCTGGGTTGGTTGGTCTGCATGTGAAAGGCGCATTTCCCAGGTGAGTTGTTTGCTGTCTCTCTAGGAATTGGCTAAACCCCTGGGAAGGTAAGTACCTTTGGGTCAGCAAGGCCACAAGATGTCAAAGCATGAGAATATAGAAAAATAAAAGCCTTGGCTAATACAGATTGATGCCCATGGTGAGAGAGAGATCTCACCTGTATGACTGATTTGTGAGCTCATCCAGGAAGCAACTGTTACATCATTACATGCCCAGCCAGAACTCAGAGCCTGGCCTGTGGGAAGTAACTATAGATATTTAGTGTATTCTAGAGCCTAGGCTGCTCTACTTAGTAAGGTGCTTCTTGAAATTTGTAACAATATTTGGGAGGAAAACAAAAGATCAAGATAGAACCCTATTTTATTTATCTAATAATAACAGTAATCTGTAACACTTTTTTTTGAATGCAGCACAGCTTCACTAAATTCCCTACATATGTTTCCAATAATTGACAGATGTGAATTTCATATGGCACATAGAATTCAGTGTTTCAGCTCTTTGGTGAGTCCTAACCTCCTCTCCTGGCCTTCCTCTCTTTCTAAATCTATAAACTACTCCCTTTTAGCATCTGTGTATCTGTGCTCACTGCCGTAGTGCTCAGGAGATCAAACACATCTGTCAGTCCACCAGCAAGCATTTATTGCATCTAGGGAGTGCACAACCCATAGAGTGTATATGAGTAAATAACAAAAACTAAGTAAATTACTACTGTTGAAATGAGTGGAAGCAACAGGCTCCTCTTTAAGGATGAGCAAATTCAAGTTGTCCTCATTTTTTTTAAAGGCTATTTGGGGAATCACAAAAGCAAAAATTTTTTCAAGCATTTAACTTTAAAAAATTAGATTATCTTCAAAGGAAATTGTGTGCATTCAATTTAAGTTTATTTCATATCATCAAATTATGAGTTTATAAAAACTGTTTTACATTCTGTAAACCCTTTGAAAAGTTTTAATAAAAAAGTTTTCTTTTTTAAAAGAGGTATAAATTAACAGAAGTTAATGCCAGAATTTGAACCTTGAAAATTAACTGGAGAAGGAAATGGTACCCCACTCCAGTACTCTTGCCTAGAAAATGCCATGGACAGAGGAGCCTTGTGGGCTACAGTCCATGGGGTCGCAAAAGAGTTGGACATGACTTAGTGACTAAACAACAATTATTTAATACATCTCTTTTATGTGTAAAGGTCCAAGCAGCCCTCATCTTGATCAAGAAGAGGACTAAAGTTTGAGGTTTGCTTTGAGGAGTTGTTTTGTTTTCCGATTAGAGTTCTTAAAGTCAGCTAACTGGCATAAAATTACATTTTCTTTATCAAACTTACTGGCACAGTAACTATTGTAATGAGTCCTGAGTCCCACATTTTTTTTCTTTTTAATTAATTTTTTTATTGAAGGATAATTGCTTTACAAAAGTTTGTTGTTTTCTGTTAAACCTCAACATGAATCTGCCATAAGTATACATATATCCCACATTTTTTAAATTGAAGTATAGTTGATTTACAATGTTGTGTTAATTTCTGCTGTACAGCAAAGTGATTGTTACAATTACAGCAAATTGTTATACGTATATATATACATTCTTTTTAAATATTATTTTCCATTATGGCTTGTTGTAGGATATTGTATTCAATGTATATTGTATATATATTCAATATATTGTAGGCAGTATAGTTCTTTTTGCTATGCAGTAGGACCTTTTTATTTATCCATTCCATATATAATCACTTACATCTGCTAATCTCAACCTCCTACTCCATCCCTCCCCCAATCCCCTCCCCCTTGGCAACCACCAGCCTGTTCTCTATTTAATTATATTTCATAGATAGGTTCATTTGTGTTGTATTTTAGATTCCACATATGAGTGATATCATATGGCATTTGTCTTTCTCTTTCTCTTTTTTAAGTAAAAATTTTATTTATTTATTTTTGGCTGTGATGGGTCTTCATTGCTGCATGGGCTTTTTCTTTATTTGTGACCAGTGGAGGATACTCTCTAGTTGTGATGCATGGACTTCTCATTGTGGTGGCTTCTCTTGTTGTGGAGCACAGACTCTAGAGTGTGGTGGCTTCAGTAGTTGGGGCACATGGGCTCAGTAGTTGTGACTCACAGGCTCTAGAGCATGGGCTCAATAGTTGTGGTACATAGGCTTAGTTGCTCCACGGCATGTGGGATGATCTTCCCAGACCAGGGATCAAACCTGTATCTCCTACATTGGCAGGCAGATTCTTATCCACTGCATCACCAGGGAAGCCCTGTCTTTCTCTTTCTGGCTTAGTTCACTTAGTATGATAACCTCTAGTTGCATCCATTGTGCTGCAAATGGCAATATTTGGTCTTTTTATGGCTGAGTAATATTCCATTGTGTATATATATATATACCAGATCTTCCTTATCCATTCATCTGTCAGTGGACATTTAGATTGTGTCCTTGTCTTGGCTGTTGTGAATAGTGCTGTTATGAACATAGGAATGCATGTATCTTTTTGGATTAGAGTTTTATCTGGATATATGCTGGGTCCCATTTTTTTTTAATCCCCTTTGTATTACATGGCCTTTGAACTTACATTTTAGGACTGGGAAAAGCTGCATGGCATGGTCAAAAACTTTGAAACTAAATCAGGAGACCAGTCTGAGTAGCTCCATTTGCTCTGCTCTTAACCATATTGTGGTTTGGGGCTGATCATTGAATATCTTCAGTTCAGTTCAGTTGTGTCCGACTCTTTGTGATCCCATGAAGCGCAGCACGCCAGGCCTCCGTGTCCATCACCAACTCCCGGAGTCTACCGAAACCCATGTCCTTTGAGTCGGTGATGCCATCCAGCCATCTCATCCTCTGTCGTCCCCTCCTCCGCCTGCCCCCAATCCTTCCCAGCATTAGGGTCTTTTCCAATGAGTCAACTCTTCGCATGAGATGGCCAAAGTATTGGAGTTTCAGCTTCAACATCAGTCCTTCCAATGAACACCCAGGATTGATCTCCTTTAGGATGGGCTGGTTGGATCTCCTTGCAGTCCAAGGGACTCTCAAGAGTCTTCTCCAGCACCACAGTTCAAAAGCATCAATTCTTCGGCGCTCAGCTTTCTTCACCGTCCAACTCTCACATCCATACATGACCACTGGAAAAACCATAGCCTTGACTAGACGGACCTTTCTTGGCAGAGTAATGTCTCTGTTTTTAAATATGCTATCTAGGTTGGTCATAACTTTCCTTCCAAGGAGTAAGCGTCTTTTAATTTCATGGCTGCAGTCACCATCAGCAGTGATTTTGGAGCCCCCCAAAATAAAGTCTGCCACTGTTTCCACTGTTTCCCCATCTATTTCTCATGAAGTGATTGGACCAGATGCCATGATCTTAGTTTTCTGAATATTGAGCTTTAAGCCAACTTTTTCACTCTCCTCTTTCACTTTCATCAAGAGGCTCTTTAGTTCTTCTTCACTTTCTGCCATAAGGGTGGTATCATCTGCATATCTGAAGTTATTGATATTTCTCCCGGCAATCTTGATTCCAGCTTGTGTTTCTTCCAGCCCAGCATTTCTCATGATGTACTCTGCATATAAGTTAAATAAGCAGGGTGACAATATACAGCATTGACGTACTCCTTTGGTATCTCTAAATAGAAGTGATCTGGACTCAGTTATCTCTATATCCCCTTCTTGTTTTAAAATGATGGTTATAAGTAACAATGTTAATGTAAATATAAGATGAAATATTGAGGGTCTACATGGACTGAAAGATTTCACTGAGGTTGAGTATGTTGTGATTTAGGTCAGACCGGTTTCCAAACTACATGAAATCATCAATAAGCTATCAAAAAGAGATGCTTCTTATAAGTAATGTATTGATCTTCTGGAATCAATGGATTCCAGAAATTGTCCCCCAAGACTAAATATCAACTTGGAGTAAAATGATCAGAGTATTTGTTAACTGTCTGCATTATTATTAATTACTACCCAAATACCTAGGAAACATGGTTATTGTATAAACATATCCTAAAGAGGGAATGAAGCCAGTTTTACAAATAGTAGATTTAAATACTTAAGCAACTTTATAATGTTGCAGAAATAGTTTTGAAAATGGACTCTTTGCTTTGGAAAGAAAATATTAAACTCATCTGAATATGGTGAACTAACAGAGAAATGAAATCAGTTAATGATACTCTTCTCTATTAAGTCATTCCATGAGTCATCAAGGGATTTAAATGCTGCTTAGTCTTCAATATCTGACCCATGCTCCTCACCTAATTTCTTGCCACTCTCTCCCTTTGCTTCTTTTACCCTCACCACTATGCTAAGCATGTCATCATGGGAGCCTTCTTTAGATCCCACATTAGATTTTATCTCCCTGTTATACTCTTCCTTGGAAGTATTCTGTATTTCATAACAATCATCATGATTTCAGTGACATGTTTAATGTCTATCTTCCCTCCTAGAATATGGCTGAAGAAGTCATGATTAATGCTGGCATTTTGAAGGATATATCCCAGTGGTTTAGCATAGCATCTGCTATATGATGTGTGCTCAGCAAGTGTGCTGAGCAATATAATTTAAAATCTCATCTAGGTATTTAGAACACATGAACAGTACCTGATGACTAGTTAAAGCTAAAGAAGGGAAACTTTTAAGTCTGTATTATTACTCCCTAGTCCCCTTTAGTGGAGCAATGTAAACACAGAGAAAAACAGGATTGATGAGTGTGTGTGTGTTTTGGGGATGGGGAGAAAAAAAGATTTAGATAGAGGGCACCTCAAATACCTGTGACATTGACAAATGACTGACACAGAGAAAGTAAAATCGTGTCCTATTTTTGAGAGCAAATATGTAAATTTGGTGACTTAGAGACACAAATAAAAGGTTAATTTACTAATGGCTGAAGAAAATAGAATATAAATCTGAAGGGAGGAAAGATAATTATCTTATTTTTTAATGTTTTATTTGCTGTTTACTGTAATATGCTGTCTCTTGAGATATTTATTTTCTTTAGTTAACAAGTAAGGTTTCTACTGTGGTATCAAAATAAAGAGGTTTTTAAAGAATTTTGTGTGAAAAGCGGTTTATCTCTGGGCTGTTTCTCCCACCAGAAGTCTGATTGGTCACACTTACTTAATAGCAGCTGTTGGCTTCAGGAAATGTCAAGGAGACTGGAAAGCAGGGGCTGCTGATATTGCATAAGAGGGAGCAGGCAAATATGAGAAGGAAGGAACTGACTCTTTCCAATTTACTCAAACCCCTAGCAGGTGTTCTCAGAACAGACTGAATTAAAGATGCATTCATAGCCAGTTGTGTCTGGATGTACACTGCACATCAGCCTGTCCATGCTTAATTATTATGAGCTGCCCATTTGTGTCATCCAAACTCAATACACAGAGTATCCACACAGAGCCAAAGCACTGCAGAAAAAGAAAAATCGATTTCATCAAAACTGTCTCTTTTTCTATCTCAGTGATTCCCCAGTGTCTCTCCAGAACTAGGTGCATCAGAAGCATGTGAGATGGTCATTAAAAATACAGAATTTGAGCCTTGTTATAAACCTCTTGAATCAGAGTCACCAGGTATGTGGCCTAGGAATATACATTTTATTAATTTCCCAATAAGCAATAAGGCTAACAACTCATCAACATATTACTGAGTGATATAATTGATTTTATAATAATTTTTTGATCATTTATTGTTTTTCAAGACACATATAAAAAGGGCAGAAACCGTATTTTCCAGAAGTTATAAACCAGGAGATTGACATCCTAAAAATTCAATGTAGTGACATGGAAAGAGAACAGGATCTGGTTTAGTAGAGTTCAGTTCTAACGAGGTCTTTGCTTTGTGGCTAATACTGTGCTTTTGACTAGAAAAGATTGAATGTGAAACTACTGATATTTGAACTTTTTGACCACCCCCCCAATGGTATTTTTATATGCTTCAGCCCAATTATTTCACTCTCTGAGCATTGTTTCCTGTGTTTTAAATGGTAATTTAACAGAAGGCTATTTTTTTAGAATTCAATGAGCTTTTATAAATAATCCCACTCTAAAACTGTATAACGTGAGCTCTTCTTTCATCTCCTTTGGCAACCACACCAACCACACTACTAGTAAATGCTAGTTGTTGTGTTTGGGCATTGTACACCATTGGATTATGGTCTGCAGTAATTTTTGTTGTATGTACACATAAAATCTGCTCCACACTTTGGGAAATTTACTTATGACTGTAAATCTGTGCCATCATATGAGAGTTCTCACAAAGAACTTGGGCTTCTTGTATACCTTGGCTAGAATGGTTTCTTGTAGTTGTTGCCTTTCTGTGTGTCCTTATGCCATTCTTTCAGCCCTGGCTCCCTCTATTTTCTTGACTGAGCAGGCCACAGAGCAGCTGCTTAGTTATGTTGCTGTCATTCATTGTCAGCTTCATCCAGGGAAGAGATGTTCAGTTCCAGGAAGAGCTCTCCAGTATTAGCATTCTGGCCAAACTCCAGGACCACAGGATGGTGATTCCAACCAGCCGCTTAAACTAAAAGGGGGGTTCATTGCCATAACTAACCGAATTACTTCCAGTAATCTTTGAGCAATTATTGGTATGAAAGTGGTGTTATCTGAGAGAAATGTTCTAATTTTCAAAAATGTGAAGATTATAGGGAATTCCCTGGTTGTCTAATGGTTAGGACTCCATGCTTCCACTGTTGGGGACCTGAGTTCGATCCTTGGTCAGGGAACTAAGATCCTGCATTCTGCAAGTGCGATCAAGAAAAAAATATGAAGATTATAATTTGCCCAAGAAAAGATTGATGGACAAGTTTTTAATACTCAGAAAACTTTAGGAGATGATCCTGACAGAGATGAATTGTGGGTACTGTGACAGGGAATTAGTGATTTAGGGGGAGCCACAATTAAATCACCAAGAACAAGTTGAAGGATTTATCACTTGAACTTTCTTTTTCTAGGTAACTGACTTGTAACTTAAGATATTTAATGCCTCTCACAAAGTCCTTCTGAAAAAGTTGGGAAAATAAGTGTTTTAGATTGAACAGGTGGGATTATAGCCAACTGAGAATTTTGCTAAAGGAGAGTGTTGTTCAGAAGAAATCCTAAGTGGTCTCTGTGCAGTAATGTGCTGGAGCCACGCCAGCTCTTGAGAGCTCTTTGTACACATTTCTTCCTAATGCCTTATTTGGTAAAATCACATTGGTAGGTTGAAATCGACCATTGTGGGACTATTCATACCAAGGAAATTGGTCAACAGTACAGTCTGGGCTTTACTTTTCTCTAGAGAAGCCATTGTTAAACATTTACCAGCACACCATTGGGCCTGTTTTTTTTTTTCCTCAGGTTTGAATTCAGTCACTAAGAAATACTGTATTTATGAGTTAATGTGGTAGAGTTGGGGGAGAAAAGGATGTCACTTGCCCTCTGCTGAGGTAGCTTCTTGCCTAGTGGGAGAGAAAGACATTTGGCCTGCAAAGCCCTACATATCATACTCCCTTGATTTCTTCTTTTCTTTCTTGTACCAGTTTCTGTACTCAAATGCTATGTTCTTAGCCACACAGGTATTTTTGCCATTCCTTAAACACCCCAAGCTCATTCTTGCCTCAAGGTTTTGCATCTGCTGTTCTATCAGGAGTGCCTTCTTCTGGAATTTTGCATCCCTGCTCTATCCAGGTTCAAATATCACTTCTTCAGAAAAGCCTTCTCTGACTACTTCTAGACTAACATAAGCAACTCGCTCTGCCTCTCAGGCACTCTTTTTTCATGAAATCCAGGTTTTCACTTTAAACTGTGGCATTTAAAATAGTTTTGATTTGTAGAAGATTTCCAAAGATAGTTCAGAGTTTCTATTATATCCCCCATCCAGTGTTCCCTATTTTAACATCTTGTTACTATGATACATTTCTTAACAACAGAAAAGCCAATGTTAGCATATTATTATTAACTGAATTCCACATTGTATTTGGAGTTCACCTTTTTCCCCCCTTAATCTAATGTCCTTTTCTGTTCCCCGATCACACCAGGACACCACATTCTGTTTAGTCATCATGTTTCCTTAGCCTCCTCTAGTCTTTGATAATTTCTCAGAATTTCCTTATTATTGATGACCTTGACAGTTTTGAGAAGTACTAGGTGAGGCATTGTGTAGAATGTCCTGCAATTGAAGTTTTTTATGAAGTTTTTCTTATCGCTACAACTGAGGTTATGGGTTTGGGGGAGGAAGACCACAGAAGTAAAGTGCCATTCTCATTAGATTATATCAAATGTACTTGGCTATCAACATGAATTATCACTGATGATACTAACCTTGGTTAACTGGCTGAGCTGAGTGTTTATCAGGTTTCTCCACTGATGAATTACTCTTCCCTCTTTCACGCTCTTCCATCACAGTTCTCTTGAAAGAAAAGTATTAAATGCAGTCCACACTCGGGGGGTGGAGAGTTAAGCTCCATTTCCATGAGGGGGGTATCTACATAAATTATTCTTCCATATCAGAGATTTGTCCACTCTCCTTCATTTATTTATTTAATTATTTATTTGTATTTGTATGAAGTATTTACCAGCATACCACCGTGTCTATGTTTTTGTAGGAACACAAGGGTATTTATTCACTTTTTTGTTGTTGTTGCTCAAATTGTTACAGCTTTGGCCAATGGTAAGTCTTTCAGATTGGCTCTCAAGTCCCTTTTACATGCCCTTTTCTTTTTTGTTGTTGTTGTTTTTTGAATACTTCCTTACTTTCTAGTACTATAAGAGGCTCCAGGCTCATCTTGCATAGTCTCTGTCCCAGTATTTCTCTAAGAAGCCCCAGTTCCTTTAACTGGAGAATGGTGTTAGAAATCATAATCTGGGCACTGAATGTGCTTGTTGATATAGAGGTGTCTATACTTGCTTATAAACCCACTCAGTGAAAAGAGCTAGAAAATATATGTATGAATATTAAGTCATGTACACACACTTATCAGAATTTTTATCTGTCGGCATTATATTAAGCTGAAGATGAGTTTATACTGATGTCTCCAACTCTAATCCAGTATCAAAGGGTGTATTCTACCTCCTTGTTTATCTGTAACCTTCAACTCTAACAGTGAGAAACCTGACTCCCACCATCTGCTATCCATTTTACTTGTTTGTTCAGTCCCATTGTACATGTGTAACAACTTCAGAATTGTTAACTTATACTCCCATGAGAAGTAACTTTATGAAAACTAGATATAGTGTTTATGTTCAGTTTCTCTCATCTTTAATCTTATAGTTTCCTGTCAAAAGATCATTTTCCAAAATCAAACCCCAGTTTTAAAGCGTCATAACAGTCATCATTATCTGGAATTGTCATAGTTATTTGTATGTTGTTGGTTTTCCCATATCTATTATAAACTCCAGAAGAGCAGAAGAACTTGGTCTGTCCATCTTGCAAAACATTCTTTACCTCAGTCAGGACATCAAGTATAATGCCAAGCATAGTTAATATTTATTACATACAGAAATGAAATAATTCACAGTATAGTATATTTTTATCACTTGATTCTGTTCACTTGGCCAAGTGTAATTAGGTACTAGGTGAATGATACATTCCTTGAAAACATGGAAAAATGTTTGATAGATAAAATGCCAATGAATTAATTTGTACTGAGAAATAAGTCTGCCAATAGACAAGAGTACTCATATCAAAGGATCTGTTTCCTCATTCTCTATAGGAAAGTACTATCCAAACCATACTTATTGAGCAAAGTCAAATAAAGGTAATGCTAATCATCAAGGGACTGAGCCATGGGGCAGAACCCTGGGGCCTTCATCACACAATCCTCTATAAATTACAGTCAATTCAAATAGGTTATTGAAGGTAGACTGACCCTTCAAGTAGATAGGCCCCAACATCATTTAACTCTCCTCAGAGAGTGAGTATCCCTTTATTCCAGGTGGATCCATATTATAGTTTCACAAAATAAAGTCAAATCCATGCCCTCACATTGTTACTGATAAGACCTATGATCCTGGACTAATGTTGAACAGTTAATAGCTGCATTCTAGACAATTACTAGAAAAAATGCTCTTATCCTCACCACCAATCATACTTTGTTACCAGTTCAACTGATAAAAATAATACTTCATGAGTGTTGTTTGAATAGCACGTGGTACATATATTTCCAGATAATTTTTACTGAATTATTGGATTGTCATAGTAGATCTGATATTGCCTCTCTTCCTGCTGCTGCTGCTAAGTCACTTCAGTCGTGTTCGACTCTGTGCGACCCCATAGATGGCAGCCCACCAGGCTCTGCCGTCCCTGGGATTCTCCAGGCAAGAACACTGGAGTGGGTTGCCATTTCCTTCTCCAATGCATGAAAGTGAAAATGAAAGTGAAGTCGTTCAGCCGTGTCCGACTCTTGGCGACCCCATGGACTGCAGCCCACCAGGCTCCTCTGTCTATGGGATTCTCCAGGCAAGAATACTGGAGTGGGTTGCCATTTCCTTCTCCAGGGGATCTTCCCAACCCAGGGATTGAACCCGGGTCTCCTGCATTTCAGGCAGATGCTTTACATTTGGTGGAAAATTGCTTTACTATATTGTGTTGGTTTCTGCTGTACAACAACATGAATCAGTCGAATACATATATATGTATATATATGTTCGTGTGTGTGGGTGTGGGCGTGAGTGTAAAGTCGCTTCAATCGTGTCCAACTCTTTGCGACCCTGTGGACTGTAGCCCACCAGCCTCCTCTGTCCATGGAATTCTCCAGGCAAGAATACTGGAGTGGGTTGCCTTTTCCTTCTTCCTGAGGATCTTCCCAATATCTAATTATGTATATATACATATATACATCCTCTGTACAACACATATATGCATATACATATGTATACATATACATGTATATACATATATACATCCTCTGGATATTTTCTGTTAAAAAAAAGTTTCTTACTTAATTTAAACTGTTAAGACAGTAAGAGAAAAATGGAAAGAAAAGGAAATCTTCCACAACTTGCCTGTGCAATTCTGAAAATATGTTATTCATTTACAACACACAGTAACTTCTTTTTATGACCCTGCTCTGAAAGAAACATAATTCTACTTCATTCTTCATGCCAGAAATAAGTGTACTTCTGAGCAATTGTTTTTTTTTAATGTTATGAACCCTGTGAAATATGTAATTGTCTAAATTTCACAATTTATTTTGAATCTTAAAATAATTAAATTTGTGTCACTTTTAAAATATATGTTTCCAAGAATCCCTGGTGGCTCAGAGGTTAAAGCGTCTGCCTCCAATGCGGGAGACTTGGGTTCGATCCCTGGGTCGGGAAGATCCCCTGGAGAAGGAAATAGCAAACCACTCTAGTATTCTTGCCTGGAGAATCCCATGGACGGAGGAGCCTGGTAGGCTACAGTCCACAGGGTCGCAAAGAGTCGGACATGACTGAGCGACTTCCCTTTGCTTTGCTTTGCCTTTTCCAAGGGATAGATCCTTTTAAGCCTCCTCAAATGTTTCTGAAGCAATATGAGATATAAGTATATGACTTAAATCAAAATGATTACATGGCTAATTCCATCAGATGACTGTACAGGGGTATCCCCCATCTCTAGCACAAGAGTACACCTGGAAAATTGTCTAGAATACTCATGACAGATATTCAAGTCACATTTTCTCTTAGACAATGCTGTATACAAACATAACAATTCTTAACTCTTTAGCTCTACATTTCATGGATTATATACAAATCACTTCACTTCTTGCTAAGGAGATAATTACACGAAGCATGTCATTGTGACTTGCAAGTACACATTATCTTACATGAATTGCATTTCAACATCTTTGATGGTGACCTGAGAGTAGCTCAATTGTTAAAGAATCCACCTGCAATGCAGGAGACCCTGGTTCAATTCCTGGGTCGGGAAGATCCACTGGACAAGGGATAGGCTACCCACTCTAGTATTCTTGGGCTTCCCTTGTGGCTCAGCTGGTCAAGAATCCGCCTGCAATGCGGGAGACCTGGGTTTGATCCCTGGGTTGAGATGATCCTCTGGAGAAGGGAAAGGCAACCCACTCTGGCATTGTGGCCTGGAGAATTCCATGGACTGTATAGTCCATGGGTTTCCAGAGTTGGACATGACTGAGCAACTTTCACTTTTACTTTTGAGAACTGTCTAATCCCTGGAGAACTTGAGGGTGGTTTGATAACCTCCACAGGAATCTCTTAAGAATCTACCTCTTAGGATCACTATCCTTGCAAATATCCCATTGTTTCAGTTGTCTATTACTGTAGAAAAACAGCACTAGTCATTCATTATTCTCATGTCTTCACCATGTTGACTGTATTCAGCAGTTCTTTGTTCTAGTCTTTCATGCAGTTGGACAGTGACAGAAGTTATAATCATTCCTGAGAATCCCACACACACATGGCTGGCAGGTGACTCTGGCTGCATGCTAGGACTTCGGTAAAGGCTGTTGATAGTGACACCTACACGGAGCCTCTTCATGTGACCCGGGTTCTGTTGGTAAACATCTTGAGAAAGAGAAAGCCAGGAGGAAACCTTATTGCTTTTTCAAACCTAACCTGAGGAGTCAAGTAGAATCATTCTAACCACATTCTGTTAACTGAAAGCTAGTCACTAAGTCCAGCCCATATTCCAGAGGGGAATTTGACTTCACATTTTAATAGGAAAAGTATCTAAGAATTTTTTGGACATACTTTGAGAACATTCCACATATTTTGCCTTTTGATATTAATTCTTATTTGTTTCAGATGACTTTCTGTCTCTAAGTTCCCCATACTCTAGATGGGTGCTTTATCCCAAGCCTGTATCTACTGACAGATTGACATCTCTGCATAGCATGCAACCTAATGGCCTGGAACTCCATGTCTACTTGTCATTGTGTTCTCTTTCCAAATTAATGCATCATTGCTGAATTCTGTTTTTATCTCTTTATACTTAAGGAGACAATGTGTTATGCTCAGGTTAATTAAAAACAACTTGCACTCTTCATTGCTGGTGATAGTCTGAGATTATAAGGTTTCTCTGGAGCTAACGTGTACTTTGATTAGGACTTATGGATGTTTGTAATCATCCTAGTTCCTGTAGTTAACGCAGCAAAGTGGAACACAGTCTCCAGTGTGTCTTATTGCCTTTATGCATCAGTCAAAAGCAGCACCTCATAGACCATTTCATGTTCTATTCAGTTGGTGATCTATCGGGTTGAGTAGGGTTAAATCAAAGGACCAATTTATTCATGACATGGTTCTAAATACTCTGAAAAGGTTTGTTTTTTTCTGTAGGCACATAAGATCACAGGAAAGAATCAAAGGATGGCTTTTATGACTCTTGCCACTATCATGCTTCCTAAAAATTACTGCCTGGAACAATACTCCCTTCCCTCTGAAATATAAAACCTTGGAAACATTCCATAGTACAATCTTGTCATTAGTCAAGGTAAGACTCAATATATTTCTACAGTTAGAGAAGTAATGAGAATTATGGAAATTATAATACTTATAATATTTTACTAAGTGGTATCTACCTAATATAACAAATAGATATGGCAGATATTTTGCAAGTCTTTGCATATGCATGTAAATAGGTTTAATGAAAATTTAGCAATCCCCAACTTTGGCACCAGGGACTGGTTTCATGGAAGAAAATTTTTCCACCACCTGTGGTGGGGGGGTGGTTTCAGGGTGATTCAAGCACATTGCATTTATTGTGCACTTTATTTCTATTTTTATTTCTATTATTTGTTACATTTTTATTTTATTTATTACTTTATTTCCACCTCAGATCATTAGATCTTGGAGGTTGGGAATCCAGGTCTGGCACATCTGTAGAAATCAGTCATTTCCAAATGCATGTAATTTGATCCCTTAACTGATATTAAGATGATAATTCTATTTGTTACTCTACAATTTAATGCCTTATTTGAAACAAGAGTGATTTTTAAACTTTGAACTATAAGATTTTCAATCAGGTTGGTGTCCTACAGTATGGAATTTAATTTATTTTAGTTAAATTAATACATCCAATTTGAAAGACAGCTCAATGTCTTTTGCTCAGCACAGCTGTATGAAATTTCCAACAGAGAAGAAACTTCCCACTGTGTTTAAACTTTGAATGTATTTACAGAAGATTAAAAATACCAGCACTTTATAGTCACATGCTGGTGAAAATTGCCTTTGAAATAATTCATGAAGTAGAAAAAGTGAAATTTCAGTAATGTATAATATAAACTGGTTTTGGTTAAGAATTAGTATTTGTACAATACTAAGGGATATTTAGTGTGTAAATATGTTTAATAGTATATTTTGTGTTATGTTAACATTTTTATTCCAGACCCCAGAACATTTTAAATAGATTTATTAAAATCTTCACTTCTCTGCTCTGATTAGGGAAATGCTTATATCTTATGCTTGGCCTTTTCATCCTAGTTCTAAAATAGTCGCAATAGAGAATTATAGAGTAAGTGAATCGGGTTGCAGATTGGAAAATTAGAATCATTCATTGAGATGACTATAGGCAAGGTTTCTTAAATCCAAAATATACATATAAAACATATATTGCCACCATGGGTTATGCTTGCTGACATTAAAGAGAGAATAAATCTCCTGGAATGTAAAAGTTTTGTATAGCGCTGTCTCTTTCAGAGTTACCCATGAAATGCCTCTCCAGCAACAGAAAAAATTGGAGAACCCAAGCTTCACCCAAAATACTCAGACATGTCTGACATGTCAAGATGCACAATGTTAGGAACTCTAGAATTCTTCTTGGTTGCTGTTTTGCTATCACAAATTTACATTGCCATTACAATTTATTGATCAGTTCTTTTGAACTAACGGATTAGTTTATTTTTTTATTTACCTCTGTAAACTATAGTTGACTTAGTTTTCCCTAGGCATCCATCTTCTGAGAGGTAACTGTGCCTGGTTACAGAAGACCTAGATAATAGTGAAGCCTGGTAGGCTGCAGTTCATGGGGTCGCTAAGAGTCGGACACGACTGAGCGACTTCACTTTCACTTTTCACTTTCATACATTGGAGAAGGAAATGGCAACCCACCCCAGTGTTCTTGCCTGGAGAACCCCAGGGACGGAGGAGCCTGGTGGACTGCCGTCTATGGGGTCGCACAGAGTCGGACAGACTGAAGCAATTTAGCAGATAATAGTTAATACTCTTCTAAATTGGATTATGACACTAGGTGGCAGCCTTAAAAGTCCAGCATCATCTTTAACAAGTATTTTCTAAATCTTAAGCTTATGAGGCATCAACCTAACAAAATCTGTTTATAGTTATTCCTTACCCCATCCATGTAAGACTTGGGCTCTTAAACTTACTTCCCAACAGTACAAGGAAAATAGAACATGGGGAGCTGTAGAGAAATAGTGTCCATTTCTGGCTGGAAAATGATGGAAGGGGGAGGAAAAGGAGGGAAAGAAGGAAAGAAAGAAGCAGTCACAAATTTCTCAGTTTGTGGATATAGGATATAGGAGGGAGGTACTTTTGATAAATAAAGGTGACGTTAATGCCTGAGCAGGAGGCCGCTGCTTTCACTATCCATTGAGAGAGCTAGGGAAAGGTCACTTTGCCTTTCACTCCACTTTCACTTCACTTCACTCTCCCACCAACCTTGAACAAGACTCAAGGAAGTTGGCCTATAATAGAATTTGACAGAAGGAAGACCTAAAGTTTTCTTTTCCTTTCCTGAGCCAATCTCAGTTCCCATATGGCACAGGCACTGGATTGAGAACTGGCTGACCTGATGAGGGGCACACTGTAGTTGTCAAGCCAACAGATGTGATGGAGTGAGGTGGGGTCCAGTTGTTCTGACCTAGTTAAAAAAGACCAGATCACTCATTGAACCCATCACAAATTTCAGTCAAACTGTTAGCAGGGTTAGCCACACCCATGTTTACAAGGAATCTTGTCACAGGACCAGAGGAATAAGTACCTGAGTACCTTGACTCATCAGAAAGATCCTTAAAAGCCTTTTGTCCATGTTTTCTGATACCACCTTAGGGAGAGAATCAGGGAGGGCCTTAGGGAGGCTCTCTGAAAAAGTAAATATTTTAATCTAAATCCGATAATCTGTAAATTCAAACTAGATTGGCTATTTAGTGATATTTATTCTCCATTGATGCCTTGGTGGTTGACGGTAGTATCTGGATAACAAAATAAATGAATTTCATTTAATTTATCTTACTTTACAAGAGAGGGGAGAAAGTAATTCCCTCAGCTCACCTCTTTGGCCAGGGATCCCCCATTCCCTTCCCTGCCATGTCAGTGGAGAAAGAAAGGAAACGCTGCAGCATCCTTGTGTTTCTAACATACTCTGTGAATCTGAATTGCTGTGTAAAGTCTACTCATCTTGAGATCAAAGAATTTGCTCTAAGCTCCATGTTTAAAATAAACATTAGTCTTCAATCGGTAGAATTTACTGAGTGCAAGAAACTGTGCTTGGAGGCGTTAAGTTGTAAGTGTTCAATACACATTGTCATCATCATAGTGAGTCTATCGTCTCTTTATGTTCCCTGTGCATAGTCTCTCACAGTTTAAACCAATGCTTCATCATTGTTGTGAGTTGTCTCCATATCTTTTAATCCATCAGTTGCTTTCTGATGTCACCTATGCCCTCCCAGCTTTTAAAATAGTTATGATTAGTTGTGCTAATGATGAAAGTGCCTACTTCTGCACCCTGTGTTAATGCTCTTCAGCAGGATACCATTAGGAATATTTCTAGTCAACAAAGAAAACTTTTTTTTTGCAGCAAGGGAGACTAACCCATGGGGAACAGTGGGTCATTCCAATAAGAAGGAGTTGGCAATTATTCTGGGATTTGGGTTTATGCTAATTGATTTTAAGGAAGTTCCAAGGAAGTGAATGTTTGTTTTAGAGTGCCTGTTGCAGAAAATGAGAGCAGTTTTTTTCTAGGTGACAGAAGGAACTGAGCAGGGCTGGAATTGTCACTGGGCCATGGGTAGTGATCACTCATATTAACAGAGAAGGGGAAATTCTTGGTCATTTTTGTGGTTGTCCAGGAACTTTGCTTTCATTGTTGCTGTTTAAATTTCTGTTGCAGGAGAGATCAGTGTAGTCTTGTTTTTATCACCATTACCAAGAGAATCCTTGTCTGATGTTGACGTTCTGTGAGATTATGTTCAACAAGAATCTACTATAGCCTATCTGGGTAGCAACAAGGCCATCTACCAGTTGCCAAGACTCAGGCCTCTTATTTTCTTTCTCACCTAGAAACCTTACTTTGAACCACCAGGTCAGTGTTGCCAGTTACCAAGCTTTTGCTGCCAAGAGTTGACCTGAAGAAAATTATGATCATTTGCTTTGAACATCCACTACAAATTAATGTTTTCCAGCCCTGAGTGCTCCTTCACTGCTCCTTGACAATAAAAAAATATACTTCTTGATGAGTTCCTGTTATAATGACCATGGAAGCCATTTCAAACTCTTCATGCACTTGCCAAGGGTATAATTTAATCACAACATCTCTTACTCTTAATAAATGACTATATCTACAAAATAGTTGAAAGATTGAGTCTATATAATTAGAAAATCCACTCTTTAATCCCCTCCCCTCCTCATTACCTCTAAGTGCCTCTCTGAATATCAGTCTTCCCTCTCCTTGCAGAGTAAGATTCCCACTTTCCTGTCAAGTTCAGTTCAGTTCAGTTCAGTCGCTCAGTCGTGTCCGACTCTTTGCGACCCAATGGACTGCAGCACCCAAGGCCTCCCTGTCTATCACCAACTCCCAGAGTTTACCCAGACTCATGTCCATTGAGTTGGTGATGCCATCCAACCATCTCATCCTCTGTCGTCCCCTTCTCCACCCATCTTCAATCTTTCCCAGCATCAGGGTCTTTTACAATGAGTCAGCTCTTTGTATCAGGTGGCCAAAGTATTGGAGTTTCAGCTGCAACATCAGTCCTTCCAATGAACACTCAGCACTGATCTCCTTTAGGATGGACTGGTTGGATCTCCTTGCAGTCCAAGGGACTCTCAAGAGTCTTCTCCAACACCACAGTTCAAAAGCATCAATTCTTCAGCACTCAGCTTTCTTTATAGTCCAACTCTCACATCCATACATGACTACTGGGAAAACCATAGCCTTGACTAGATGGACCTTTGTTGGCAAAGTAATGTCTCTGCTTTTTAATATGCTATCTAGGTTGGTCATAACTTTTCTTCCAAGGAGCAAGTGTCTTTTAATTTCATGGCTGCAATCACCATCAGCAGTGATTTTGGAGCCCCCCAAAATAAAGTCTGTCGCAGTTTCCGTTGTTTCCCCATCTATTTCCCATGAAGTGATGGGACTGGATGCCATGATCTTAGTTTTCTGAATGTTGAGTTTTAAGCCAACTTTTTCACTCTCCTCTTTCACATTCATCAAGAGGCTCTTTCGTTCTTCTTCACTTTCTGCCATAAGGGTGGTGTCATCTGCATATCTGAGGTTATTGATGTTTCTCTTGGCAATCTTGATTCCAGCTTGTGCTTCCTCCAGCCCAGCATTTCTCATGATGTACTCTGCATATAAGTTAAATAAGCAGGGTGACAATATACAGCCTTGACGTACTCCTTTTCCTATTTGGAACCAGTCTGTTGTTCCATGTCCAGTTCTAACTGTTGCTTCCTGACCTGCATACAGATTTCTGAAGAGGCAGGTCCGGTAGTCTGGTATTCCCATCTCTTTCAGAATTTTCCACAAATTTTCCTGTCAAAGCTACTGGTATTTCTGATTCCATGAACTCTAACCATCTATATGATATTGTCCAATTAGTCCTCTTTTCTCTAGCATCTTTCTTCTTTTTATCTTCATGTAGTCAATGACAACATCCCCTTATATACATGTATTCTAATATTTTTATAAATTACTAATAAGCTAACCTATTCCTCCTTGAGCTCTCATTTCTTAGCACATTCGTTTCCTCTTATTTCCTTCATTTATTTAAATGTTGGAGGAGACTGATTTCGGTGGTAATAATTGCCTTAAAATCTTTCTTCTTCCAGGCTTTCTCCAGTTAACACTGATAATTCCTTGACTCATAATGAGGTCTTTCAATCTGTCATCTAAACTTGCCATTGATATCACACTTGATCAAGTGACTCATTATTTTGGATGTTTTGGTTTTTTAATTATATTAAAAAATCAGGTGTATATAGCTTTTCTCCTTACAAGACCATAAGAAATCATTCTTTCAACCATTTAAAATTATTGTCTCAAAACATTTTTGATTTTGGAGGGTAATACAAGAGACCCAGGGAATCTTCAGTTGTAGAGTGGATCCTAGCTTTCTCAGTGTATGGATGGTGCTAAGGACCAAGAAATTAAAAATGTCTTCTTATTGGTCAGTCATCATAGGTTAGCAGCCAACTTGGGAAACTTAGAAGAACCGTCTCTCTGGCATAGCCTAAAGTTTGTATGCGTGCATGCCATTCTAAATTGCTTCAGTTGTGTTCGACTATTTGCGACCCTATGGACTGTAGCCTGCCAGGCTTCTTTGTCCATACAATTTTCCAGGCAAGAATACTGGAGTGTGTTTCCATGCCCTCCTTCAGGTGGTCTTCCCAACCTAGGGATCAAACCTGCGTCTCTTATGTCTCCTGCATTGGCAGGTGGGTTCTTTACCACTAGCGCCACCTGTATAGTGCCACTATACAAGCCCAGAGCTTATATAGCTATAATAATAAAAAAAAAAGTAGTGCATGTTTAAATAACTAAGTTATACATTCATCAATAAAAATTGTTAAGTTCCTTCTGAAAAAGGTGCTGCTTAACCACAAACCTCTGCTAAATGGTGATCTTCTTTGATGTTGGTATTTCATTCTGTATTTGAAAGTACAGTCCCAGGAATACGTGTTCCCATGCAGTGTTTGATCCTCAACACAAAGTATTGTTGCTATTTCTGCTGGCTGTATCCCAGCTCCTTTAGTAATTTTTTTCTCCACAGAACCATAATGAATAATAAAATGTGTTATCTGTGCTACTCGGCTCCTACATATCTCCTCCCACATATCTTCTGTTCCAACCCCCCCTCCCCAAAACCCATACGCTTTAAAATATCTTATGGTGGATTTTATTTAGAATATTATACCAGGATGTTAATATTTTTATTATTTCTCATTAATATGCTTCATTGCCAAAATTGGCCTTTCTTCTAAAACTAGTCAGAAAACCACTTTCCCTTTGTAAATTAATTTGGCATCACTATAAATATTACTTATCACTTGAGATAAAACTATTCAAACATTGTGGGTTTGTGTTGTTGCAGTTATTCTCATTTTGAGTACCTTAGTATTCAAAAAGAAAACAGTGTACTCTCTCTGAGAAGTTAATATATAAAATGGGAAGCTACCATGAGTAAGGGAGTCTGAGTCACCTATGTATGCAGAAAATAATCCTCAGAGTTCAAAGATTGGAGCTACCTGTCAAGGTCAGCATTGAGAGAAAGGTATTAGGAGCACAAGGTCTTCACAGGATAGAGTGAAGTGTGGGAAAGAAATTACCACTATTTCCCTAAATAGCATTTAGAAACTGTAGAGAACTTACAGGGCCAGAAACTATGAAAAACATCTTTGGGTAACCTTTGCACAGGTAGAAAGCTTCTAGTACACAGGATAATAATATTAGAAAAGGTTTCAAAAGAAATACAGATTCCTAAATCAGCATTGCTCATTTGTCATCTAAGGTGTGGTACCCTACTCAATTATTTTTCCTTTGTGGCCTTACCAATAATACTTTTAACTCTGCTGGATTAAATTGAATGATGAGAGGATGAAACTCAGGGCAGACATTTATAATACATTTTCTTGCTAAAGTTAAACAAATCTCTAACTCCCAAGGACAAATTAGGACCCAGATCAGCTAAATTAGTCAGATTTTCTTTATACTTATAGTGAAAGGCAAAGGAAAAAGGAAAGATATACCCATTTGAATGCACAGTTCCAAAGAATAGCAAGGGGAGATAAGAAAGCCTTTCTCAGTGATCAATGCAAAGAAATAGAGGAAAACAATAGAATGGGAAAGACTAGAGATCTCATCAAGAAAATGAGAGCTACCAAGGGAACATCTCATGCAAAGATGAGCACAATAAAGGACAGAAATGGTAGGGACCTAACAGAAGCAGAAGATATTAAGAAGAGGTGGCAAGAATACACAGAAGAATTATACAAAAAAGATCTTCATGACCTGGATCACCACAATGGTGTGACCACTCACCTAGAGCCAGACATACTGGAATGCGAAGTCAAGTGGGCCTTAGGAAGCATCACTTCGAACAAAGCTAGTGGAAGTGATGGAATTCCAGTTGACCTATTTCAAATCCTCAAAGATGATGCTGTGAAAGTGCTTCACTCAATATGCCAGCAAAATTGGAAAACTCAGCAGTGGCCACAGGACTGGAAAAGGTCAGTTTTCATTCTATTCCCAAAGAAAGGTAATGCCAAAGAATGTTCAAACTACCACATAATTGCACTCATCTCACATGCTAGCAAAGTAATGCTCAAAATTCTCCAAGCTAGGCTTAAACAGTACGTGAACAGTGAACTTCCAGATGTTCAAGCTGGAAGGCAGAGGGACCAGAGATCAAATTGCCAATATCCACTGGATCATCAAAAAAGCAAGAGAGTTCCAGAAAAACATCTCCTTTTGCTTTATTGACTATGCCAAAGCCTTTGATTGTGTGGGTCACAACAAACTGTGGAAAATTTTTCAAGAGATTCTAATACCAGACTACCTGACCTGCCTCCTGAGAAATCTGTATGCAGGTCAAGAAGCAACAGTTAGAACTGGACATGGAACAACCGAGTGGTTCCAAATCAGGAAAGTAGTACGTCTAGGCTGTGTATTGTCACCCTGCTTATTTAACTTATATGCAGAGTACATCACACGAAATGCTGGACCAGATGAAACACAAGCTGGAATCAGGATTGCAGGAGAAATATCAATAACCTCAGATATGCAGATGACACCACACTTATGGCAGAAGGAGAAGAACTAAAGAGCCTCTTGATGAAAGTGAAAGAGGAGAGTGAAAAAGTTGGCTTAAAACTCAACATTCAGAAAACTAAGATCATGGCATCCAGTCCCATCACTTCATGGCAAATAGATGGGGTAACAATGGAAACTGTGACAAACTTTATTTTTGGGGGGCTCCAAAATCACTGCTGATGGTGACTGCAGCCATGAAATTAAAAGACGCTTGCTCCTTGGAAGAAAAGTTATGACCAACCTAGACAGCATATTAAAAAGCAGAGACATTACTTTGCCAACAAAGGTCCATCTAGTCCAAGCTATGGTTTTTCCGGTAGTCATGTATGGATGTGAGAGTTGGGCTATAAACAGAGCTGAGCACCGAAGAATTGATGCTTTTGAACTGGTTTTGGAGAAGACTCTTGAGAGTCCCTTGGACTGCAGGGAGATCCAACCAGTCCACCATAAAGGAAATCAGTCTTAAATATTCATTGGAAGGACTGATGTTGAAGCTGAAACTCTAATACTTTGGCCACATGATGCAAAGAACTGACTCATTGGAAAAGACCCTGATGCTGGGAAAGATTGAAGGTGGGAGGAGAAGAGGACGACAAAGGGTGAGATGGTTGGACGGCATCACTGACTCGATGGACATGGGTTTGGGTAAACTCCGGGAGTTGGTGATGGACAGGGAGGCCTGGCGTGCTGCAATTCATGGGGTCGCAAAGAGTCAGACATGACTGAGCAACTGAACTGACTGGTAGCTGTTTAACAGAGAACAGACTGAGATATATGTGTTCATGGGAATGAGCTCATCTTCAAGTTGTGGATGGCTTAAGCCTTGTCTCCTTCCTAAGAATCTGACACTACTGCATTTGTTCAGTTCAATTCAGTTCAGAAATAATGTTGGCAAGGATGTGGAGAAAAGGGAATCTTGGTTCATTGCTAGTGGGAATGTAAATCGCTGCAACCACTATGGAAAACCATATGGAGGTTCCTCAAATAATTAAAAATAGGACTACCATATGATCCAGCAATTTCACTGCTGGGTATACATCCAAAGAAAATGAAAACACTCAATCAAAAGGATGTATGCACCCAACATTTATAGCAGCATTATTTACAATAGCTAAGATATAGAAGTGACCTAAGTTTATGTATAAAGCAGATTATTATTTAACCATAAAAAAGAACAAAATTTTTCCATCTGGGACAACGTGGATGTTCTTGGAGGATATTATGCTTGGTGGAGTCAGGCAGAGTAAGAAAAATATTATCTGTATTCGCTTATATGTGGAATCTAAAAAGTAAGAAAATAACTATGAAAAAACAGAAATAGACTCACAGGTACAAAAGCAGACTAGTGCTTATTAGAGGAGAGAGAGATGGTAGGAGAAGCAAGAATAGTATAAGAGGATTAAGAGGTTCAAACTACCATAAAAATAAGTAAGATACAAGGATGTAGTGTGTAGCACAAGGAATATAACCAATATGTTATAATAACTTTAACTGGAGCATAATCTATAAAAATATTGGATCACTATTTTTTATATCTGAAACTAATACAACATTGTAAATCAACTATGTGTGCATGCTGTCACTTCAGTCGTATCCAACTCTTTGCAACTCTATGGACTGTAGCCCACCAGGTTCCTCTGACGATGGGATTCTCCAGGCAAGAATACTGGAGTGGGTTGCCATACCATCCTCCAGGGGATCTTCCCAACCCAGGGATGGAATCCATGTCTCTTGCGTCTCCTGCATTGGCAGGCAAGTTCTTTACGACCAGCACCACCTGAAAGTGAAAGTGAGAGTTGCTCAGTCCTGTCCAACTCTTTGCGACCCCATGGACTATACAGTCCATGGAATTCTCCAGGCCAGAATACTGGAGTGGGTAGCCTTTCCCTTCTCCAGGGGATCATCCCAACCCAGGGATCAAACCCAGGTCTCCCACATTGCAGGCGGATTCTTTACCAGCTGAGCCACAAGGGAAGCCCAAGAATACTGGAGTAGGTAGCCTATCCCTCCTCCAGCGAATCTTCCCCACCTAGGAATCGAACTGGGGTCTCCTGCATTGCAGGCGGATTCTTTACCAACTGAGCTATCAGGGAAGCCCCTCCAGCACCACCTGGGAAGCCCCAAATCAACTAAACTTCAATTAAAAAAAGGGCAGTGTTACTTTAATAGTTTTTACTAACCCAAGTTTATATTGGTAATTTTCCAATTTAATATTTACAGATGTTCTCAGTCCTTAAGCTAGACAGAGAATACAGAATATTACCACAATTTCAGATTTCTAAAGCAATTTAATTTCACCAGAGACATTAAAGAATTAATACCTACATAGGAACTAGAAATCTGACATTCTCTCTTTCAGAATTATTAATAGCCTGTAGGCTTATATACCCATGGATGAATAAATATTCAATGAAATAGCACTAAGCACCACTGTTATTGTAACCCAGGATCATTATGTGGACGTAGATTGCAAATGTGTTTATTGTCTTGGTTTTAATGACTTGCCATACACATCTACCCCCAAAGGGTCCCTTCTAAGGTTGTCCTCAAATCAACATGATTGAAATTCTTGAAAAATGCTGAAAATTGCAAAATCAATAATCATTTATTAAGTTGATCAATAGATGTGAGCATTTGGTGACAAGAATGGGTCATCAGGGCAAGTGTGGATAGGGAGAGGGAGAAGAAAATCCTATAATTGGCAAATGAAGAAAAAATATGTAAGTTCAAGGTTTTAGTTACTTTAATGGATATGGTCATGGTTTATTTTCTCCTCTCAAACATTTTGTACTTCATTATGTAAAAGGAAATTAATATGAGTATATAAGAGAATACTAATTTCATCCTTCCTGTCCAGGGTCAGATATACAAGTTCTCAGTCCCTTAGATGGAAATGCTCTGAAGATTTCTTCAGGTGTAAAAAAAATCCAAAAACTGTTAAAGAAAAAGAAAATGATTTAGATTAGATGAATCTTTTATTGCCCCCGTGGGAGGGAAACACAAATGACTCAAGTATTTTAATAAGATTTAAGATTCATTTAAAGAATCTTCATGATTCATCTGCATTTATTTTTTCTATCACAAAACCAGTTATAATACTGTTCCCAAAAGAAGAGAGAGAAATGATAATGAGGATACCAGCATGTAAATATAATGACTGGAAAGATTATTTTTTTTTTTTTTTTTTTTTTTTTTTTATAAATTTATTTATTTTACTTGGGGGCTAATTACTTTACAATATTGTAATAGTTTTTGCCATACATTGACAAGAATCAGCCATGGGTTTACATGTGTTCCCCTTCCCGAACCCCCCACCCACCTCCCTCCCCCTCCCATCCCTCTGGATCATCCCACTGCCCCGGCCCCGAGCCCTTGTCACATGCATCGAACATGGAATGGTGCTCTGTTTCACATATGACAATACACATGTCTCAATGCCATTCTCCCAGAACGTCCCACCCTAAAGATTATTTTTAAAAAAGTTAACCAAGGCATAGATTTCAGACAGTAAATACTAGTCTTGGGTTGTTATATATATTTTAGTAAAGATTTTCATTTTATGGCAATCACATATGTTGCTTAGCTGGAATTAAATTCATTTCTCAACTTTCAAGATGGTAAGTTGCCTCTGAAATAACCCACAGCCTCTTATAAATAGAACCATTGTAAAATATTTTTAACGCTGAGAAATAAAAGTATCTTTTTCTTTAGTTCAGTAAGTAGACTAAAACTATACTGTTTTTTTCCTTTCATTTGTTTCCTTTTTCTTTTTTGATTATGTCATTGGACCAGAAACACTGATTCATTAGCCCTTGATTGTAGTGCCTATAAAGTGCTTCCCTTAAACCATTTGTCTCAATATATGTATTTATAAGTGGGGAATATGCTATGTAAGTGAGATGCTCTGTCACTGTTGCTTATGAGAGATCTTGACAGACATGTTCAGTTTTTCATGAATGCAAAAATCCAGCAGTGAAAACTCCTGCTCATGGACATTTCTTGTTTATCCAGCATCATCTTTGCTCTTTCAAAAGACACTGTTGTAAATGACTGACCCTACACCCTCCTCAAAATTTCTGTTTTAACTACACAAACAAAAAAATGGTGAATAGTTTCTGACAGAGAAAACATTGGAAATTATTCTACTTTCAACTAACTTGTAAGATAACTAAGTATAGTTTGGTGTAGGCTGGACTTTTTTTATAATTCTATTTTCCCAACTTATGCAATAACTTTACTATCAGTTTGGATACTTTTCAAAAGAAAATTTCCCAAATGTGGCAGAGCAGCAGTGAGTGTGTAAATAAGAAGGCTGGACCTGTGTCTTCCCTATTATCAGATCATCTCCCACCTCCTCAAGTTCTTTTAATATCCATCAAAACAAAAAATCACTAAGGAGCACAGCAAAACTGGCATTTGGAAATGTGTCTGCCTAATGAAACATGGACCAGAAATGTTAGGTTATATTGGTTTTGTCTGTGTTCTTACTCCCATTAGTCTGTCTCGCTCTTCTGACCCATTCTTATCTTCTGCCTACTATGGTCTCACATCTATAAGCAGGCTTCTTTTGGAATCCTCCCTTCCGTTCACCACCTCTTCTCAGTTTTATTATTTCTCATACTCGGCCCAATTCCAACCCAGATTTTTGCTCCTTATCTCTCTGTCTGGACCAAAAGAGGATGAGTGATTGCACTATGGTTGTGGTTCTGTTTTCAATTTTCTAGCTCAGAGAATTCACAATTCTGGTCTAATTCCCGAGACAGGGAGCCTGGCTAGAGTTTTATGGTCTGAGGACCACCAACTTTCACATCTCTTGGGAGATTATGTAAGGGATGCAGAATCTCTGTCCTCACTGCAGACCTATGGAATCAGAATCAGTTTATCTGCATTTTAAGAAGAGTCCCATCGTAACTTTGTATATACACTAAAGCACTGGGCTATATTGTTGGTCCTCAAACTTATTTTTAACAGAAAATGCTTCTCAGTAAAGTAAGCGTTTGGGACATTACCCCAAAATACTGTATCCCTCCCCCCATTTGCAATTTTGCTGTCTGCAGTTCCAATTACCCGTTGTCTATGTCTGTCTGAAAATATTAAAGGGAAAGTTCTAGAAATAAACAATTCATAAAGTTTACATTCTGTGATGCTCTGAGTAGCTTGATGAAATCTCTTACTATCCTGCTGTGTCCCACTCAGGATGTGAATCATCCCTTTGTCCAGCGGATCCTGCCTGCTAGTCACTTAATAGCCTTCTCAGTTATCAGATCGGCTGTCCCAGGATCACAGTACTTGTGTTCAGGTCATTCTCATTTTCTTTAATAATGGCCCCAAAGCACAAGAAAAGTGAGGCTGGTAATTCAGACATGCCAAAGAGAAGCTACAAAGTGTTTCATTTAAGTGAAAAGGTGAAAGTTCTCAACTTAATAAAGAAGAAAAATCATATGCTGAGGGTGCTAAGATCTAGGGTAAGAACATATCTTCTATTCATGTAATTGTGAAGAAGGAAAAAGCCATTTGCACTTGTTCTGCTACCCAACCTGAAACTGCAAAAGTTAGGGCCACAGTGCATAAGTGATTAGTTAAGATGGAAAAGGCATTAGATTTGTACAATAAGTTGCTTTTTTTTTAATAAGTTGCTTTGAGAGACTGCATTCACATTTATTACATTATATTGCAATGCATTATCAAAATTATTCTATTATTAGGTATTATTGCTATCTCTTGACTCAATGGACATGGACAGGGAAGCCTGGCATGGTACAGTCCATGGTATCACAAAGAGTCGGACACGACTGAGTGACTGAACTGACTGTGTCTAATTTATATATGAAACTTTGTCATAAGTATGTATTATGTATAGGAAAAAAACCTCAATATTTATAGAATTCAGTACTAGCTCCAGTTTCAGGCATCTACTGGAGGTCTTGGAATGTGTCTCCTGAGAATAAGGGGGAATACTGTATGAGTAAAGAAAATGCCTGCCAATGCAGGAGACGCAAGAGATGCAGGTTCGATCCTTGGGTTGGGAAGATCCCCTGGAGTAGGAAATGGCAACCTGATCCAGTATTTCTTGCTTGGATGATTCCATGGACAAAGGAGCCTGGTGGGTTACAGTCCATGGGGTTGCAAAGAGTCAGACACAACTGAATGACTGAGCGTGTGCGGGCACACACACACACACACACAAACACACACACACACACACACACTGTGTAACTATAGCTAAATGTCATGGTGAGAATTTTCACTGAGGCACCAGGATATAATACATAGATTCCAAAGTGTGGTTGCTATACTAAATTCAAATTTTCAAAAGAAAGTTGTTAATTTTTCAAATCTTAAAACCCTTTAAGATTATTGGAATTGAGAAGATTTTGAAGAATGACTTTGTGAGGAGTTTTCTTTGGAGGAAGCTGTTACCATGCTGTTGTCTCAGCCATTACTCACCCCCCCACCCCCCACACACATACCAATCCAAAGGTGAGGGTGGCTGGATTCCACCTCACGCTTAAAGAGAAGAGTTTTAAGGGAGCTAAGACTGTCATATATATTCCTTAAGGTTGGCAGGTGACAGTGGATGGAATATCACTACTGACTAGGCAGCCATGAAGGCAGGTCAGACAGAAAGATGAGCTTTTTCTTTGGTAGTGATGCAAAGGAAAAGTGACTGTATTGGAATTAATCTATACTCCCAAGAGTTTTACAAGGGGAAACAATGTGTGAGTGTTTTCCATGTTTTTTTTAATAAATTTATTTTTTATTGAAGGATAATTGCTTTACAGAATTTTGCTGTTTTCTGTCAAACCTCAACATGAATCAGCCATAGGTATACATATATCCCCTCCCTTTTGAACCTCCCTCCCATATCCTTCCCCATCCCACCCCTCTAGGTTGATACAATGCCCCTGTTTGAGTTTCCTGAACCATACAGCAAATTCCCATTGGCTATCTATTTACATATGGTAATGTAAGTTTCCATGTTATTCTTTCCATACATCTCACCCTCTCCTCCCCCTCCCCATGTCCATAAGTCTATTCTCTATGTCTGTTTCTCCATTATTGCCCTGTAAATAAATTCTTCAGTACCATTTTTCTAGATTCTGTATATATGTGTTAAAATACAGTATTTATCTTTCTCTTTCTGACTCACTTCACTCTGTATAATAGGTTCTAGGTTCATCCACCTCATTAGAACTGACTCAAATGTGTTCCTTTCTATGGCTGAATAATATTCCATTGTGTATATATACCACAACTTCTTTATCCATTCATCTGTCGATGGACATCTAGGTTGCTTCCATGTTCTAGCTATTGCAAATAGTGCTGCAGTGTACAATGGGATACTTATGTCTCTTTCAATTTTGGTTTCCTTGGGGTATATGTCTAGGAGTGGGATTACTGGGTCATATGGTAGTTTTATTCCTAGTTTTTTAGGGAATCTCCATACCATCTACCATAGTGGCTGTATCAATTTACATTCCCACCAACAGTGCAAGAGTGTTCCCTTTTCTCCACACCCTCTCCAGCATTTATTGTTTGTAGAGTTTTTGATGAGGGCCTTTCTGACCAGTGTGAGGTGATATCTCATTGTAGTTTTGATTTGAATTTCTCTAATAATGAGTGATGTTGAACATCTTTTCATGTGTTTGTTAGCCATCTGTATGTCTTCTTTGGAGAAATGTCTGTTTAGGTCTTTTCCCCACTTTTTGATTGGGTTGTTTGTTTTTCTGGTATTGAATTGTATGAGCTGCTTGTATATTTTGGAAATTAATCCTTTGTCAGTTGTTTCATTTGCTGTTATTTTCTCCCATTCTGAGGGTTGTCTTTTCACTTTGCTTATAGTTTCCTTTGCTGTGCAAAAGCTTTTAAGTTTAATCAGGTACCACTTGTTTACTTTTGTTTTTATTTCCATTACTCTAGGAGGTGGGTCATAGAGGATCTTGCTTTGATTTAGGTCATCAAGTGTTCTGCCTATGTTTTCCTCTAAGATTTTTATAGTTTATGGTCTTACGTTTAGGTCTTTAATCCATTTTGAGTTTCTCTTTGTGTATGGTGTTAGGAAGTTGTTCTAATTTCATTCTTTTATATGTAGCTGCCCAGTTTCCCCAGCACCATTTATTTAAGTTCCATGGTTTTCAAGCAAAAGGGAGCTGGAACTATCCTGACTCTTGCCCAAGAAACCCAGCTGGGAGAGTAAGTTGTTCAGTCGCTCAGTCCTGTCCGACTCTTTTCGACTTCATGGACTGCAGCATGCCAGGCTTCCCTATCCTTTGCCATCTCCTGGAGCTTGTTCAAACTCATGTCCATTGAGTCCAGTCAGTGATGCCATCCAACCGTCTCATCCTCTGTCATCCCCTTCTCTTCCTGCCTTCAATCTTTCCCAGCATCAAGGTCTTTTCCAATGAGTCACTCCTTTGCATCAGATGGCCAAAGTATTGGAGCTTCAGTTTCAGCAGCAGTCCTTCCAATGAATATTCAAGATTGATTTCCTTTACGATTGACTGGTTTAATCTCCTACTGGAGATTCCAGGAATGTGGATTCCAGGAATCCATCAGAAACATCTGTCGATTACTCAAAGGTTAGTCTGTCAGACTCACCGCAGTAAGAGAGAACACCTGCAGATCAAGTGGAGCTAACTTTATTAGACTCATTGTGGAATTTGACAGTCTTAGTCACGTCTCAGAAGAGGAGCAGTGAGGAGAGATTATTTATAGGAGTTTAGAGTCTGGGATGGTGATTTTAAGGCTGATCTTGTGAAGTGGGGGAACTGTTTAAGATTGGCCATGAAAGCGAAAGTGAATTCACTCAGTTGTGTCCAACTCTTTGGACTGTAGATCACCAGGCTCCTCCATCCATGGAATTTTCTAGGCAAGAGTACTGGAATAGGTTGCCATTTCCTTCTCCAGGGGATCTTCCCAACCCAGGGACTGAACCCGGGTCTCCTGCCTTGTGGGCAGATGCTTTACTGTCTGAGCCCCCAGGGAATCCCAAGATTGGGCATAGTTTATGGTATAAAATTTTTGGATTATCTTGATTATAGTTGATTTTGTCTTATATTGCAGAAGAAAGCATTTTCTGGAGCAATTAGGTAAGTTATTCTTGCTTATTCTCAGTATGTGGTCCTTTATGACCACGTTGCCAAGGGCTGGGAGTAGGCAGGAATAGGAAATTACTGATAATACCTATGGGATTCCTTCTGGGGTGATGTAAATGTTCTGAAATTAGATTGTGGTGATGATTGAACAACTTTGTGAATATTGTAAAAACCACTGAATTATGCACTTTAACAGTGAATTTTGTATGTGAATTGTATTTCAATAAAGCTGTTGCTATATAAATATGTATATATATATGTGTGTGTGTGTGTGTGTGTGTGTATGTGTGTGTATGACAGATTAAATATGAGGAGTACGTCTTTGTCTTTAAATATCTGTAAGGTAGAGAATATTGTGTCACTGGTCATCTCTGTGAATTAGCAGCTATCTTTTGTTTAAAAAAGAAAGCATAGTAGCTCTATTTTAAAGTATGCTTTTTTTGCACTTTACTAGAAGTTAACCAATGAACCTCTGTGGAGGGACAAAAGATTTTTGTGAAAGACATTGAAATTCCACTGAAACTCTTCCCTTGGGAAATTTTTAAATAATTTAGAAAATTGAAGCCTAGTTTTCAAGGTAACTAGATCTCACAGATTTTATATGTGACACATATCTTTTTCAATAACAAAACTATGCAGATATGGAAACAAAATCCCTCAAATATTTTTTGTATAATAATCTATATAAAGCATCAGTTATTTTCAACAGTAACTATTGTATTTTTCTTTATAAAAACGCACTTACTATTACAGTGACCAATTACATGTGAGAGTGTGTGTGTGTCTTCAAATGCCTGCGAGGTAGCAACTCCTGGCAATCATTGGACATCCCTGAAAAGGTCAGCAAATTAACTCAAATCATTTTGTAAAAGAAAAAGTTGGTATCTCTAATTTCAACTAGTTTTTTGGTGTTTTATAAGGATTTAGCCAGTGAATCTCCATGGAGAACAATAGTTATTATGCTCATACCCCCTTCCAATCAACAAGGTTGTGACAATTCTGTAAATTAAGATGGGAAAATCACATATCTGTGTACATTTAAGCCACCATATGTTGCAATATGTCAAAAGCAAGGAAACTAGTAAAGTCACAGCTGTGGACAAACTCCAGGGTTTCCTCCGGACATAGTGTGACACTTGAACATCTGGCAGACAAACCAAGTGTGAAAGTCAAATATCAATCATTAGAAAACCTCATTGCTTTCTATTTTTAGTTAGAACACTATTACTAGAAGGGCTGATACTTTCCTCCAGCACTCCATAGGGTCATCTGGAACACCTGCAAAAGATATATTCTGAACTTTGGTGACAAGGGACGCAAAGCAACCTAGGTAGGAGGCAGAGAAATTAAGGAGGCCAACACCATTAGCCTTCCAGATCCCTGGTGCCAGGCCTCTAGCTTTTCCCCATTTTCGTATTCCCAGGAACTGCTTCAATCCATGTTTGTTATGCACCTCACTCTAGAGCCCTGTCTCTGAACAGTTAACAGAGCCCATTTCTGTACAGGGAATCTCATCAATGTCCAAGGCTGGCTGATGTGTCTATATGGCAACATTGGTTTTCCTTAGCAGAGCTTCACCAGCTCCTGACAGACTCAGCATGACCACCTGAAATGATAGCAAAGAGCACAACCAAGAGAACTTCTCTGAATGTGCATTTTACAAATTGTAAATAAATCCCACAAGTGATTAAAGTTTGGGATTGATCTCTGTGGAATCCCTAGTTCAATGCCACCAGCACGAGGATACTTACTATTCGATACTGGGTTTTGACACTTTAACACTAATGAGACCCAACATGTAAATACTGGGTTGCTACTGGACTATTTTTTACAGTGCCAAGCAGCAGTGTTTAATGCATACACTAAGGAAATGAACTATCCATCCCAGGACTCCAACTTGCACATCTTTAGGTCACTCTGCTATTCTATCAGACTGGTCATTCATTTTCTCATAATGGAGTGATTTTCCAGAGGATAATTTTAACTGATTTACTCCACTTTGCAAGTGAGATTTTGCCTCTTCAAGAAAAGCATATATATATAAGCGTGTATATAAGCGCGCACACACACACACACACACACACACACACACACACGGTTTCCCAGGTGAAACGAGTGGTAAAGAATCCGCCTGTCAGTGTAGGAGACACAAGAGATGCGGGTTTGATCCCTGGGTCAGAAAGATACCCTTGAGAAGAAAATGGCAACCTGTTCCAGTATTCTTGCCTGGAAGAATCCAATGGACACAGAAGCCAGGCAGGCTGCAGTCCATGGTGTCACAAAGAGTTAGACATGACTGAGCGATTGAGTGCACGTGCCACACACACACACACACACACACACACAAATCTAAATTGATACACTATAGAGCAGAGTTTCTCAACCTCAGTGGATTATTGACATCTAGTGCCATTTAATTCTTTGTTGTGGGGGCATCTGTCCTCTGTACTGTAGGGTGAATCCCTGATAACAGTATATCTGGCCTCTACCTTCTAGATGCCACTGACGCACCCCTTTTCCAGTTGTGATAACTGAAATATCAAATGTCCCCAGGGAAGTAAAATTGCCCTCAGTTGAGAAATACTGATGTAGAGCTGTAGAGCATGCCCACACAATTAATCACTGAAAGAAAGAAAAAGAATGCTGCATGAATTAGCAATAATGTGTGTGCTAAGTTGCTTCAGTCGTGTCCAACTGCGACGCTATGGACTGTAGCCCACTAGGCTCCTCTGTCCATGGGATTCTTTTTTTTTTTTTTTTTTTTTTTTTTTTTTTTTTTAATAAATTTATTTATTTTACTTGGGGGCTAATTACTTTACAATATTGTAATAGTTTTTGCCATACATTGACAAGAATCAGCCATGGGTTTACATGTGTTCCCCTTCCCGAACCCCCCACCCACCTCCCTCCCCCTCCCATCCCTCTGGATCATCCCACTGCCCCGGCCCCGAGCCCTTGTCACATGCATCGAACATGGAATGGTGCTCTGTTTCACATATGACAATACACATGTCTCAATGCCATTCTCCCAGAACGGCCCACCCTCACCTTCTCCCTCAGAGTCCATAAAATTGTTCCATGCATCTGTGTCTCTCATTCTGTCCCGCATATAGGGTTATCGTTACCATCTTTCAGATTCCATATATATGCATTAGTATACTGTATTGTTGTTTTTCTTTCTGGCTTACTTCACTCTGTATAATGGGCTCCAGTTTCATGTCCATGGGATTCTGTAGGTGAGAGTGCTGGAGTGGGTTGCTGTGCCCTTCTCCAGGGTATCTTCCCAACCCAGGGATTGAACCCACATCTCTTTCATCTTTGCATTGGCAGGCCGGTTCTTTACCACTAGTGCTACCTGGGAAGCCATTAGCTAAAAATAACTATTACTTATTTTTGCTGCATAAGTACTTCCATGACAGATTTGAAATTTATTCTGGTTGTGAGCATATGTTGGAGTTGACTTGTAAGGCTACGTGAAGCATTTTATTAGTTATTTAACATTGATTGGCTTCTTGTCTCTCGCATCTTCACTTCCAAGGTCTTTATATTGGGGCTGGTTGGTTCCACCATATACTTGGGGCAGAATGATTGCCAAGGCAACAGAGCCTCCTAGAGCAGTGAGTCTCAAACTTTAATGTGCATAAATATCACCTGGAAAATCTTTTTAAAAGACAGGCTTCGCTTCTCAATGTTTGTGCTGATGAATCTTCCTTTCTCACAAGTCTCAAGTGATGGTCCCAGGACCACATCGACATTTGCAGGATCAGAGCATCCAAGCAGTAGAACTGGGCATGTGTACGATCAGATATTGCTCCTGCCCCCAGTCATCAATATGACCCTTGTTGCTTTTGAAAGAGAAACCCCTCACTTGCTTCCATTCTATGTGACAAAGAAAATGCACCAATACGGAGAGGGTTGAAAGGAACAGTGATTCCCACTCTTGGCTGCACATTAGAATCTCTTGAGGACTTTTTAAATCCCCAGTGTCCAGGTGTCCAGATCACTTCCCAGACCAATTAAATTGGAATCTCAGGGCACAGGACCCAGACATCCATTTATTTAAGCTCTACAGGTAACTCTAATGAACAATCAAGTTTGAGAATCACTGTGTAGTTCTTTGCTACACAAATCATGGTTCATGGACCAGCTGCAGAGGCATCACCTGTTTGTCAGAAGTGAAAAAGATCAAGCCCCAGTCCAGACCCACTGAATCAAAATCTACATCTCAGTAAGATCCCACATGAGCTCTTTGTACACTAAAGCATAAAAAAGCATTATTAGACTCTTAAAATGAGTTTTTAAATGTCTAGTCTAGATGACTTTCACTTTAGAAAGTCCAGGAAGGGGAACACATGTAAACTCATGGCTGATTCATGTCAATGTATGGCAAAAACTATTACAATATTGTAAAGTAATTAGCCCCCAACTAAAATAAATAAATTTATTAAAAAAAAAAAAAGAAAGTTCTTGCAGAAGCAATGGTAGAATGACCTTAGCCATGTTTAACATGTTATGGGAATGAGAGAGATGTCAGAGCACTAAATCCTAAAGGGCAAAGGTCGAATTTGGCCTCTAAAGATAAATAACTTTGGATTCTATGTATGAATCATGTCCAGAATAGGTGATCAGGCCCATGGTTTGTGAACACAAGAACAAGAAAAACCATCAGTGGTCAACAGGAGCCTTTAGGCTTTATTAAGAAAAAGTCACACCACCAAACTGACCTCATTCCTTTTGTTCACAAAGAGTCCAAGAAAGTAGGTTAGGAAAATGCAGCCACAGTTGCAGCTAAGTCTTTTCCAAGGCCAATCCAGAAAATTTAGAAAAATGTAACATAAGAGAAAATATATTTTCTGTTGAACCACTGTTTCCAAGAAGTACTAACACGTAAATAGAAAGCCACTGTGTGTGTGTTTGGGAGGCATGGGGGAGGGAGAGAGAGAGAATTTCTTGAAGACAATGGGAATGCATGAGTTTCTTATTTGGAGAACTCTACAGCTTAGGACATGACTAATAGTTCATATGAGAACTTTTAGCATTTACATTCAAAAGATCTGTTGTATAATTAGTAAGAATTACCTTAAAATTCATGTGCAAAACCTCAAACCAAACCAATCAATTGAGAAAACAAACAAACTCTGCCCTGAGTTTCAGTTGCCTAAGAGCTCAATATAAATCAAGTATAATTTGGCAACTGAGAAACTCTTAGACTACTGTAATAGTAATATAGAATATAAATTAGGTAAGTTTTGTTGAGTCTATCCTGGCATTAGAATTAGGATAGTGATCCACTAGGAAATCATTGAAGGGAATTTTAATTCTGTTGCCAGGAGTGTGTCTCTTTTGTTTCCTCAGTGTACAGGAGTTTATCATTTACATATTTCTGCCATTATTGAATTAAAAGACATTCTTATAGTACTCTTGCCTGGAGAATCCCAGGGATGGGGGAGCCTGGTGGGCTGCCATCTATGGGGTCGCACAGAGTCGGACACGACTGACGCGACTTAGCAGCAGCAGCAGCAGCAGCTTACATATAATTTGACTTTCCTAAAGACATTAGTAAAATGCATCTTATTTTCAGAAAAGGCACAACACAGATCTTAAAGTGTGACCTAAAGTTTATGTTTTCTTACTCATCTTGAACTCAGTATCATTTTCATGCTTAAAATATATTTTAAAAATATTCATTTCCGAATTTTCTGATGAGTCCACGAAAACTATTACTCTCATTCCAAAAAATAATTCTGTTTACGTAAAAAATAACCATTAAACCAAGGAAATCGATTGTGTTTTAGAAATGATATGAAGTTAGGGGAAATGATTTGGGCAGGTGATAACATCATGAAACCCTTGATATTCTATTATGGGAACTAGCAAAGAGCTATAGCTGCCACTCTTAACTGTAAATTTGTGAAAAGTTGTTGCATGTCTATTTTTGATGGAAGATAAACGTGTTTTTATTATTTTGTTGAGCTGGTTTCCTAATTTCCTAACCACAGGGTAATGACCATCAATGAGTAGTAGATGATATATACAAAAATGGAAACAATAGAAATCAGTTATGAAAAGGATGCAGGATAGGAAAATTGGAGGGTGAGAGTCCTAAACTAGTAATAATAATGTTATTAAAAAAAATAGCTTTATTTGTTTTGAGCAACTATTATTTGCAGACACAAAGCCAAGTGCTGCTTTCCTTTTGTATTTTGATAAGTGTGATTTTAAACGTTTCCTAAAGTACTGCCCAAAAGCAAGTATTCTGTGTCTACAAGAGTATAAATTATCCTGGATGCTGTTACAGACAAAAAGAAGTGCTAAGCCTTCTTTCAGAATCTGTATTACAGACAGATCTTTCTAATGTGGAAAAAATTTAAAAAAAGAATGACCACCTGGTGAAATGTCTAAAAGTTAAAATTGCAAATCATTTTTGTAAATGATTATAAAAACTGATTATAAAATCTATAAATGATTAAAATTAACTATGAGTTAGAAGAATCTTCCTGAATCACAGGGCTTGGGAGAAATTATCTATATATACCTGATGAAGAACAGAAAAAGACATTTCCCATTCTTATCCATGTGGCTTTCATGTGTTCATTAATGTGAAGTGTGAGGCAGCCTAGTGAGGTACAAGGATCACTGAACTAAAAGTCAAGATTCCTTGCTCTCTACTGGATGTTTGAATTTGGGGAAGTTATTTTCCTTCTCTGAACCTTAGTTTTGTTATTCATAAAATAAAAGAGCCCTAATAAATGATGTTAAAAGAGATCTCTTTTAGCTCCAAAATAGTATAATGACTTGATAACTAAATGTATTTTAATTCCATGCATTGCATTCAGATGTTACATTTATTTTGAATTATTAATTTCTTCATTACAGAAGTTTGGCTTACCCCAAGATGAAGGGAATTTTTTGAACTTTTTTTCTTTTATTGAAAGTTTTATTTCATATTGGAATATAGTTGATTAACAATGTTGTGTTAGCTTCAGGTGTGCAGCAAAGTGATTCAGTTATACATATACATGTATTTATTCTTTTTCAAATTCTTTTCCTGTTGAGGTTATTACAGAGTATTGAGTAGAGTTTCCTGTGATACACAGTAGGACCTCTCTATTTTATATACAGTAATGTGTATATGTCAATCCCAATCTTCCAATTTATCCTCCCCTTATCCTCCAGTAACCATAAGTTTATTTTCTACATCTGTAACCCTTTTACTGTTTTGTAGGTAAGTTCATTTGCATCACTTTTTTAGATTCCATATATAAGTGATATCATAATATACATACATACATACATACACACACACACACACATATATATATATCTTTGTCTGTCTGACTTACTTCACTTAGTAGGATAATCTCCAAGTCCATCCATGTTGTTGCAAGTGGCATTATTCATTCTTTTTAATGGCTGAGTAATATTCCATTGTATATATGTACCTTATGTTCTTTTTTTTTTTTAATATTTACCTCATTCAATTGAGGTGAAGATTTAATGAGGTCATAGATAGACAACTTTTAGTACAGTATATCTTATCCAGTTGGCACCCCCTACATGATTTTTTTAAATTTATTTGTTTTAGTTGGAGACTAACTACTTCACAATATTGTAGTGGTTTTTGCCATACATTGACATGAATCAGCCATGGGTTTACGTGTGTTCCCCATCCTGAACCCCCCTCCCACTTCCCTCCCCATCCCATCCCTCTAGGTCATCCCAGTGCACCAGTCCTGAGCACCTGTCTCATGCATCAAACCTGGGCTGGCAATTTGTTTCACATATGATAATACACATGTTTCAATGCTATTCTCTCAGATCATCCCACCCTTGCCTTCTCCCACAGAGTCCAAAAGACTGTTCTGTACATCTGTGTCTCTTTTTCTGTCTCACATCTAGGGTTATCATTATTTATTACCATCTTTCCAAATTCCATATATATGCATTAGTATACTGTATTGGTGTTTTTCTTTCTGGCTTACTTCACTCTGTATAATAGGCTCCAGTTTCATCCACCTCATTAGAACTGATTCAAATGTATTCTTTTTAATGGCTGGGTAATATTCCATTATGTATATGTACCACAGCTTCCATATCCATTCGTCTGCTGATGGACATCTGGGTTGCTTCCATGTCCTGGCTATTATAAACAGTGCTGCGATGAACACTGGGGCACACGTGTCTCTTTCCATTTTGGTTTCCTTGGTGTGTATGCCCAGCAGTGGGATTGCTGGGTCATACGGCAGTTCTATTCCAAGTTTTTTAAGGAATCTCCACACTGTTCTCCTTAGTGGCTGTACTAGTTTGCATTCCCACCAACAGTGTAAGAGGGTTCCCTTTTCTCCACACCCTCTCCGGCATTTATTGCTTGTAGACGTTTGGATAGCAGCCATTCTGACAGGCATCAAATGGTACCTCACTGTGGTTTTGATTTGCATTTCTCTGATAATGAGTGATGTTGAGCATCTTTTCATGTATTTGTTAGCCATCTGTATGTCTTCTTTGGAGAAATGTCTGTTTAGTTCTTTGGCCTACTTTTTGATTGGGTCGTTTATTTTTCTGGAATTCAGCTGCAGGAGCTGCTTGTATATTTTTGAGATTAATTCTTTGTCAGTTGCTTTGTTTGCTATTATTTTGTCCCATTCTGAAGGCTGTCTTTTCACCTTGCTTATAGTTTCCTTTGTTGTGCAAAAGCTTTTAATTTTAATTAGGTCCCATTTGTTTATTTTTGCTTTCATTTCCAATATTCTGGGAGGTGGGTCATAGAGGATCCTGCTGTGGTTTATGTCGGAGAGTGTTTTGCCTATGTTTTCCTTTAGGAGTTTTATAGTTTCTGGTCTTACGTTTAGATCTTTAATCCATTTTGAGTTTATTTTTGTGTATGGTGTTAGAAAGTGTTCTAGTTTCATTCTTTTACAAGTGGTTGACCAGTTTTCCCAGCACCACGTGTTAAAGAGATCATCTTTTCTCCATTGTATATTCTTGCTTCCTTTGTCGAAGATAAGATGTCTATAGGTGTGTGGATTTATCTCTGGGCTTTCTATTTTGTTCCATTGATCTATATTTCTATCTTTGTGCCAGTACCATACTGTCTTGATGACTGTGGCTTTGTAGTAGAGCCTGAAGTCAGGCAGGTTGATACCTCCAGTTCCATTCTTCTTTCTCCAGATTGCTTTGGCTATTCGAGGTTTTTTGTATTTCCATACAAATTTTGAAATTATTTGTTCTACATCTGTAACCCTTTTTCTGTTTTGTAGGTAAGTTCATTTGCATCACTTTTTTAGATTCCATATATAAGTGATATCATAATATACATATATATATATCTATCTTAGTCTGTCTGACTTACTTCACTTAGTGTGATAATCTCCAAGTCCATCCATGTTGTTTCAAGTGGCATTATTCGTTCTTTTTAATGGCTGAGTAATATTCCATTGTATATATGTACCTTATGTTTTTTATCCATTCATCTGTCAGTGGATACTTACATTGCTTCTGTATCTTGGATATTGTAAACAACACTGCAGTGAACATTGAGGTGCATGTATCTTTTCAAATCATGTTTTTCTCTGGATATATGCCCAGGAGTAGGATTGCTGGATCATATGGTAACTGTATTTTTAGTTTTGTAAGGAACCTCTATACAGTTTTCCATCGTGGCTGTACCAATTTACATTCCCACCAACAGTATAGGAGTGTTCCCTTTTCTCCACAGCCTCTCCAGCATTTGCTGTTTGTACACTTTTGGTTGATGGCCATTCTGACTGGTGTGAGGTGGTATCTCATTGTAGTTTTGATTTGTGTTTTTCCAATAATTAGTGATTTTGAGCATCTTTTCATTGTCTCTTGGCCATCTGTACAGTATATCTTCTTTTGGTTGAGTAGAAGGAGGGGAATTTAATTAATCCTTAATTTAAATTATTAATTTAATGATTAATAAAGGGAATAGATTAAATGCTTTTAGGCTTACTTTTCATGCAGACCTGAAACGAGCAATAATAGGTGCTCCTGAAACAGATAGGAAGGGTTACCCCTCTCCTGGTTCCCCTCACTGTCTCTCTGCCTCCCTAACACACACACACACACCTCTACCTTTATTCTCCTTCTCATCTTGATTATTTTCAGCAACCGGAAACCAGTCTCAGCATATATACCAGTGACGACCTCATATTATTTTCTATTTGTATGCTATCATGCTGCCCAGGAGTGAAAACAATTAAACAGATCAGCAAAAATGTACAAAATGTCTGCTGTGAGGCCAACCTGTTTCAGATGATATGAAAGATAAATATTTCAATAATATTTCTTCTTCAGGAGCTTATAACCTATGAGTTATGAATATCTCATCTGAGCCCAATGCTCTTCTTTATCTGTGATCCCACCACAATTCTCTTTAAGCATCTGATGAACACAGGGATGTCAGTGTCTCTAAGGATGGTAGACCTTATTCACAGGGAGAAGTAATGTTCTTATCTCCATAGGCCTCCTGCAGAGGCATCCAGTTACCATAAGCATCTTGCAGCCATTTTGTGTTTGATTATTGGCTTAAGGGAAGGGGGCATATCAATACCTTTTCATGTGAGGCTAAAACTGAACAGCCCTGGCTCTCACCAGGCAAAACAGTAACCCATGATTCAACATTCTAAATTAAAGATCTGTCACTCCCTGGAACATGTTCATACATAATAAAATCACCAGTTATTACTGTGCTTTCACTGATAAATGGAATAATACTCCTACCTTACCTGGCAAAATTATAGGCAGAAATGACTATTACAATTCACTGACTCAATTATTGGAAATGGAGCGAGGGTAACAGCATGATTCTGTGTACTGGGAACAAACTTAAAGGCATGGTTTTTCCAGTTTCCCTGATAGATGATTTTTAAATAAGCCACTGAGGAAATTAGTGGATCACTCACATAACATATTCATCTAATCTTAAACAAAATAGATTTCTTCTATCAGCATAAGATAAAATGACAATTGAGGTTAATGAATTATGAGTCCAGTTTGAAAATATTCATTCCACCCACCTTCTAGCCACTAATTTAAATGTTTATCAATTAGTTATTATATGCCTTTAATTTTAGCCAGTGAGATTTACTCCATGTATTCAAATTCAAAAGAACCAATAAATAATTATTTGAGAGTTATTTTAGTAACATTTTAGGAAAAGTAATAGTGATTTTAAACATGATACATGGCTCATAATTTTTGTTTCTCAGTTTATAATTGCATCTGGACAGGCCCATAAAATATCTGACAGTAAAAAGGAAAGTTGTTAATGCAGTGTCATCAGTAATTTTTGTGAAAATAGCATTAAAGAGCAACAAGACTAGACAGTAAGCTATTTTGCATTGCCACTTAATCCATTCAAACTGGATTTTATTTCTATGACCTTGAAGAAATCTAAAACCTTAAAGCATTCATCAAATAATACCTTCAGTTCAGTTCAGTTCAGTCGCTCAGTCATGTCTGACTCTTGGTGACCCCATGGACTGCAGCACGCCAGGCTTCCCTGTCCACCACCAACTCCCAGAGCTTACTCAAACTCATGTCCATCGGGTCGGTGATGCCATCCAACCATCTCATCCTCTGTTGTCCCCGTCACTTAAGGTATTCACAATACTGCCTTCACTGCAGCCTTATTAAAGCCTTGTATATCAAAAAATATGACAATCAAGATTGTGAGTACCATTTTTGGTCAATTTTCAGGACTTTCCTAATTGTACTTACTTAATGCAAATGTTTGTACATGTTAGAGAAATTCAGTATCGTAAATGCTTTTATTGGACATAACTTACTGTAATGTGATCATTTAAAAAGATATTATTAAACCTCAGATATTTTAACAACATAACTAGCTCTATTTTTGTTTCCTTTAAAAAGTTCCTTTTTCAAAAGAACTTTCTTTTGTGTTCCTTAAATCACAAAACATACATCCCACAAACAATCCAAACCTCAATAATGATGACATAGAAAATGAATTTTACAGCAAATCATCCAAAACCTGCAGGTTTGGATCAATGTATGGGGGATCATAACACTTGACCTCCTTCCAATTTCCTTTTCCTCATGACAGGAGCTTGGTAATTCTCTGCTAAAGTGTGCTGAGCCATGTTGGCAAATATTATCATTGATGTTTCCATCTGGCTTATTGTGTAACATAAAGTTTCTTTCAAACTAAAAGCAAGACCCTTTTGGCTACAGTTCTGGAATTAATGTTTCTCGTCACAGAAGTGTGTGATGTGGGTTACTCTTCACACATTTACCAAAACTCTGTTGTCACCCTGCTTCTTTAACTTATATGTAGAGTACAATATGTGAAATATTGGGCTGGATGAATCACAAGCTGGAATCAGGATTGCCAGGAGAAATATCAATAACCTCAGATATGCAGATAATACCACTCTAATGGCCGAAAGTGAAGAGGATCTGAAGAGCCTCTTGATGAGGGTGAAAGAGAAGAGTGAAGAAGCTGGCTTAAAACTCAGCATACAAAAACTAAGATCATGGCATCTGGTCCCATCACTTCATGGCAAATAGATGGGGAAAAAGTGGAAACAGTGGCAGATTTTATTTTCTTGGGCTCCAAAGTCACTGTGGACAGTAACTGCAGCCATGAAATTAAAAGACACTTGCTCCTTGGAAGAAAGACTCTGACACACCTAGACAGTATATTGAAAAACAGAGGCATTACTTTGCTGACAAAGGTCTGTATAGTGAAAGCTATGTTTTTTCCAGTAGTCAGGTACAGATGTGAGAGTTAGACCATAGAGAAGGCTGAGCCCCAAAGAATTGATGCATTTGAATTGTGGTGCTGGAGAGGACTCTTGACTCTCTTGGACTGCAAGGAGAGCAAATCAGTCAATCCTAAAGGAAATCAACCCTGAATATTCATTGGAAGAACTGATGCTGAAGCTGAAGCTCCAATACTTTGGCCACCTAATACGAAGAGCTGACTTGTTGGAAAAGACCCTGATGCCGTGAAAGATTGAGGGCAGGAGAATAAGCGTGTGACAGAGGATGAGATGGTTGGATGACATCAGCAACTCAGTGTACATGAGTTTGAGCAAACTCTGGGAGACAGTGAAGGACAATGAAGACTGGTGTGCTGTAGTCGAGGGGGCCACAAAGTGTCAGACACAACTTAGCAACTAAACAACAACTGCTACTTCTCAGGCTTGTGTAAGGCATGGTTCATCATTTGGTTCCTAGAATCTAAGAGTTGGAAAGACCAAAAGATCATTTGGTTCAATATTTCATCTCAAGCAGAAATCTATTATACAGTGAGAGCAAGATGAAGATACAGTGGGAAGCTATTAATTTCTATTGTTGCTGCTGCAAGAATTGAGTACCTGTGAAAGGTGTGTTGGGTGCTAGATGCATGAGACAGCCAGTTTCAAATCAAAGCTCTAGAATTTACTATGTCCATGATTTTTGTTGCTTTCTTAGCTTTTCTAAGAAAAGGCTCAGTCTAAATGTGGTCATTCCTTCCTCTGAGTCATGAAGGATTAGCTGAGAATGAGTGTAAGAGCATAGAGCACAATTATTGGCCATGGTTATTGTTCAATCAGTATTACCAATGATGATAAGTATGATGGTGGTGGTGCTGAAGACTGGTATTGATTGTGTATTCGAGGAGCTTTGGAAACTTTCTTCATTCCTGTTATACTGTGGCAGGTTGCTGTTAGCGGATAAGAAAAGGGTGTTGCTGAGTAAAACTAGAAGGAGCCTCTGTCCAGTAAAAATTACTGGGATTCAAATAGTTTTTTTTTTTTGTGGTTACTAGAGAAGTTTTCTGCAGAAAAGACACTGTATTCTAGTTTGAATTGAGAGCCCCTTGTGTCTGTGCTCTGAGGAATTTTCCCGGTGACCCATGAAGCATGGTGTATGTTTGTCTCTATGACTAGGTTGATCAAAATTGGTGTGTTAGAATCACAGCTAGAGGAAAAGGTGAAAGCCCTCAAGAAGCTCCCTGCCATTAGATTACTGGGCACATTTGGAGTTTTCTGCTCACCAGTATGATAAAGGAGAAGGGGACCTAGATGATTCTTCAAAAGACTGTACTGGAATCAAATCATCATGATATACCCTTTAAATATATTATTATTTGTCGATTATACCTCAGTAAAGCTGAAAAAAATACGTATTGTTAGAAATGCTGTTAAAAATACTGGGCTGGAGCTCAGGTTTCATGATAAACCAGCTGTGACAACTTGATCAGTATTCTTAACATTCCTGAGCCTTAGTGTCTTCATCTGCCAGAAGTTATTCCCAACCTCTCTGTGTATTGAAATAAAAGGACATACAGAGATGTGCTTATAATCCATTAAACTCTAAGCAAACACAAAATGGGGCTAACATTTGTGCTAGTGTTACTATATAATGAGAGGTAAATCAGGAGACTATATGAAAAGAAAAGAGCTTAAGGATCTGAGGGGAATCAGAATAAATTTGTGATGCAGGAATGGCTGTGCCTCAGAGAAGAAAGCAAAGAAAACAAAAAGCACTTCATGGGAGTTGCATGGTATTAAATGAAAAGTGATTCCCTACTCTGAGTTGAAAAGACCCTGATGCTGGGAAAGATTGAAGGCAGGAGGAGAAGGGGACGACAGAGGATGAGATGGTTGGATGGCATCACTGACTCAATGGACATGAGTTTGAGTAAACTCCGGGAGTTGGTGATGGACAGGGAGGCCTGGCTTGCTGCAGTCCATGGGGTCTCAAAGAGTCAGACACGACTGAGCGACTGAACTGAACTGACTCCGATCTGAGTAGACTCAGTTGGCTTCTATCTACAGACTTGGAATATAACCCAGGTCCTAAAGATAGGCTTGTTCTAATCGTTGACAATTTAAGATGCACCAGGAAGTGGCTAGGCAACCCCACATGAAGTTATATAATCACAGCTCTGTTAAATAAATAATGTTCAATGTAAACATGAAGTGAGATGAATACAAGGACAACTGATTAGCGCATAATCAGCCACTAGATGGAACCCGAGGGAAATTTAGGAGCAACAACACTCCCCTAAGGGCTTCCAAGTCCATAGGGTCTATAGCTACTAACCAGGATATCTGGCCCAGGTTAACTCTGGTTCATTAACTAATGCCCTTTAGATCTGGTGGTTCAGCCAGCTGTAAATCTACCTGGTTATTTTTAGTCCATGTTTCTCCATTTTCTCCATAATGATTGTGAAAGTTACATTTAATGACTCATTCAAATCAAGAAGCAAACACTACCAACAACATTCACTTAAAATACTAACATACAATACTCACTTAGAAGGACATGAAATTATTTTAGTCTTACTTGTTTTCAGTGAACCCACATGGTCTCCTTGTGGTCACTGCATTCATTCTATACTAGATTCAAAATCTCTTAGATTGTTTCCAAAGATTTTCCCATTTTGTAAAAATTATAATAATAGATTTTTTTATTAGAATTCTAGAGATTATCATTTTTATTATGAGTATATTTGAATCTCCTTTTGAATTTTTTCTGTAATATCAATTTATTTGGGCAAGAAATATATAAGAAAATATTATAATAACTATTTTAAATCATTCCCTATTTTTTCTACTCTCTTATAGTACAATTAATATATTCTATTATTGAATTTAGGCTTAGAATGTGGAAGTGTTTGCTAGCCCTAGAAGTTGTGAATGAACATAGTATTAGGAAATTTCACAGTGAGTTTTGTGAATGATTATTACTGTTGTATCTCATGTAGACTCAGCCACAAGTTCCTTGGAGCCTAATGGTAAGAAGGTACTCTGGGGCTATAGTAATAATTAGAGGTGAATGAGTAGTAAATATGAGGTGTGCTTGTAGAAAATAATGTCCAAAGGATCATAGCATGCCTTAGCAGTGTTTAGTATGATATGATTTATGAATATAATAAGAGCCTATGAGAAGAGGCCATATTTGTGGTCAGATGAGTGCATGTGGTCCAAGAAGCCTTTCTGTTTGACCTCGGAACAGCTGCTGAGAACCCCCCAAAAAGATTGAGGTCCAGATTGTGGGATGGAAGATGATAGGAATTTGATTGTTTTGCAGAAGTCAAGACCAAAGTAAGGGTTTCTTGTACTGCAGAAATTGAAATGTTCTCTGTATACTAAGGCAGAAGACCTTTGGGAGAATGGGCATAAACATAATGAATTAGGTGATAGGTTATAATGTGTTGGTCATAAAGGTGCCAAAGCATACTAATATTAAGTGTTTAAACTTTCAAGTGACCCTTTCCTCTTCCCCTATTCCCATCTTGGGATACCTCCATCCCAGATCCCTGAACCCATCTTCTTGGATACAATGGCCTACAGACACATGTTGACCCATGCTAGGTATACACACCTGTGCTAAGAGGCTAGCCCCACAACTATGCACAAATCCACATCTAGCTCTCACCAGATGCCTACGGATAAACTGGCCGTATATAGGCCATTATACAAACTATGTGTGTAAATATGTACACCTACAGTCATGTCACACAGGCACTATAATGCAAATACATACAAATTTATGGTCATAAATACATGCATATCTACATCAGACACTAATCATTTCGACTTATAGTGGAAAACCTATTGGTGCGGGTGCACATGGGGTTCCTGTGCCTTGCTTAGCTTTGGCTCAGCCATGAGCAACATTTCTCCCAAAGAAAAACAATTTGTTCTACTATAGTTGATGAGCCCTTGTGAAACATGATGGTTTGAGGTAAATGCTGCCATTTCCTACATGTGAATAACCCCTGTACTGTTGAAAAAGCTTTGGTTTATATTCTCTTATCAGCCATTCTGTTTTCTAGAAACACACTAGTTCAACGATTATGTCATAAATTCAAGCAAAATGAAAACTTTTAATCCTAGAAATAGATTTATTTTGTGATATTTTTAGGAAAATAGCTTGGCTGGTTGGGAATTGTAATGTCATTAGTGAAAATACAGTGGTTGGGGAGTTCCATTTTCAGTTATGATAGCATAACGTATATCAGAATAGCCCTTTTGCTGAGAACAGCTATAAAAACTGGAGAAAATACAAAGAAGAGTTGTTTAAAGGCATTAGAAGGCAATAAAAGAAGTCAGGACTTGTGAATTCCTGAAAGTAACAAAATGCATTGAGATGAACCTGACCCTTTCTGTTTCAACCCCCTTAGAATCAAATTTTTATGAATATATAACTGAACCTTTCTGGGATTCTGATTGGTATTGAATAGCATCATTAATGAACTTGACCTAATTGACATATGTAGAATGCTGAACCCCATACTATGATATATACTCTTTTCAAGTGTACTTGGAAAGTTATCACTATTAACCATTTTATGGACCATGAAACAAGTTTCAGTAAATTTCAAAGGAAGTTATATTCTTTGAAGAAAGTAGAATTTAAACAAGAAATCTGCAGCAAAAAGATAAACAGAAAAAGACTTCCCTGAATATTAGATATTAGTCTATATAGGTATAAATAAACTACTGAGCAAAGAATTAATCACAATGAAAAGTTAGAAAATGCTTCAAAATGAATGATAACATATTTGGTATATCAAAATATATAGGGTGCAACTAAAGCCATGCATAGGAAAAAAATTTAGACTCACATGCGTGTATTAAAAAAGAAGGCTGGAATTCATCACTCTATACTGTGCTGTGCTATGCTTAGTCGCTCAGTTGTGTTTGACTCTTTGCGACACCATGGACTGTAGCCTGCCAGTCTCCTCTGTCCACGGGGATTCTCCAGGCAAGAATACTGGAGTGGGTTGCCATGTCCTTTTCCAGGGGATCTTCCCAACCCAGTGATTGAACCCAGGTCTCCTGCATTGCAGGCAGATTGTTTACCTTCTGAGCCACGTGTGTGTGTGTGTGTGTGTGTGTGTGTGTGTGTGTGTGTGTGTGTGTGTGTGTGTATGAAGCAGCTATAAAAACAGCAAATTAGATCCAAAGCAAGTAGAAGAAAAAATGATTATGATACATGTATAAGTTCAATAAATAGAAGACAAACATAAATTAATCAACAAAATCAAAAGTCAGTTCTTGAATATAACAAAACTGATAGACCCTTGGGCCAAGGGAAAAAGATAGAAGGCAAAAATAATAGAGGCTACACATGTTGAAAAGTTATAGGAAGATATTATAAACAATGTTATGTAACTAATTTCCAAATTTAAATGAAATAAACACCTTGAAAGCATCATTTAACGAAATTGAGTTAGAGTAAATGGAGGACCTCCCTGATAGTCTAGTGGTTAATAATGTGCCTTCAAATACAGGCGACATGGGTTTGATCCCAGTTATAACAGGCTGTACACACAGAAAATGCAAGAAATATATTAATGAACTATTAGAAAAAATTACTGGATGCAATTGAGTATGCAATAATCAATTAATTTCTATTCAGCAGCAATAAATAGTAAATTAAAATTTAAAAGTGTTCATGCTAGTTTAAAAATGCATCAACTACCTCATAATATTCTAACAAGACATTTAAAATGTCTACTTTACAAACTGCAGCATTATTCCTAAAGAAATTAAAATAACCCCAAATAAAGAGTCTTAAAACATATTTGTAGTTTGAAAGACTCAAGAATGAGCAAATTGAATCAAAATCCCAGCAAGCGGTGGTGGGGGATGATATCTTAGTCTGTTTGGGCTGCGATAACAGGATACCATAGACTGGGTGGCTTGAAAGCAACATACATTTATTTCTCACAGTTCTGGAGGCTGAGAAATCCAAGATCAAGGTCCAGCAGAGTTGATGCCTCGGGAGAGCTTGCTACCTGACTCGTACTCATAGACTGCCTTCTTGCTCTGTCCTCTTAAGGCAGAAGGGACAAGGGAGCTCTCTGAGGTCTCTTTCATAAGGAGACTAATTCTTTTTTTTTCTTTTTTTAGAATACTTAAAGTTTTTCTTAAGAAATAGGCACTACTTTTTTGAAGTGTAATTTTTAAGCCCTTTAATTCATATGAGTGAGTTAGAGTGGTATGTAAATATAGTTTTCTTATTATGAATGCCCTTCATGCTTTGGCAAAGAAGAAGTAGGCCTATGAGAACTTCTTGTTTCTCTCATGTTTTTGAAACATTTACAAACTCATGTAAATACACATAGAAGTCAGACATAGATGTTTAAAAACAAACTGGCCTTATATTTTCAGATGGTTGCTTTTATTTTTTTTAAATTTTTATTGGAGTATAATTGCTTTACAATGGTGTGTTAGTTTCTGCTGTATAGCAAAGTGAATCAGTTATACATATACATATAGCCCCCTTTTTTTAGATTTCCTTCCCATTTAGTTCACCACAGAGCACTGAGTATACTGTGCTATAGAGTAGGTTCTCATTAGTTATCTATTTTATACATAGTAGTGTATGTATGTCAATCCCAATCTCCCAGTTCATCCAGCCCCACAGGCTGCTTTTTTTTTATTGGAGTAGAATTGCTTTATGGTGTTGTATTAGTTTCTGCTGTACAACAACATATATCAGCTTTATGTAAGGACACTAATTCTTCATTACCTGATCACTTCTAAAGATCCTACTTCCAAATACCATCACACTGGGTATTAGGCTCCAACATATAAATTTGGGGGGAGGGCATAAACATTCATTCCACAGCAAGGCAACAGTGTGACAAGCTACTTCTAAAATTTTTGTGAAAATGCAAAGGATCAAGAGTGAGACAATCTTGACAAAGAATAATAGAGTTCAGAAATGTACTACTTTTTTAAAGTAGCATAATTAGCAGAGTGGTATAGACAAATAGAGGAATGAAACAGAATATAGTTCAGAAATACTCTTATACATGTACGGTCATCTGATTTGTGATAGAGATGACATTGCATTGAATTATCTTGTTAATAAGTTGTGTTGGGATAGTTGCATATTGATGTGAATAAAATGAGAAAAAAGAGAATATTGACCTCTATCACGTACTTATTTTGAACAATCAAATGTAGATGGATTGCTTGTAGCCCTGAAAATGAAAGGTACAATAATAAAACTTCCTGAAGATAACATCATATAATAAATTAATAAATTTGGGGGTGGGCAAAGATTTCGTAAACAGTATACAGAGAGCACTAATAATAAGGAAAAGACTGATAAAATAGACTTAGACTTAATTAAAATTAAAGATTCTATCCATCAAAAGTGGCTTTCCTGCTGGTTCAGACAGTAAAGAATCCGCCTGCAATGTGGGAGACCTGGGTTCAATCCCTGGGTTGGGAAGATCCTCTGGAGGAGGGCATGGCAACCCACGCCAGTATTCTGGCCTGGAGAATCCCCATGGACAGAGGAGCCTGGCAGGCTACAGTCCATGGGGTCGCACAGAGTTGGACATGATTGAGCAACTAAGTACAGCACAGCACATCCATGCAAAGACATGTTTAAGACAGTGAAAAGTCAAGTAAAAAGTGGGAGAAAATGTTTTCCATATATGAATTGGTATCACAACTGCCTTGGAAATTATTTGGTGTACTCTGTTAAAGTTGGACTGATACAACCTCATGTTACAACAGTTTTACCTCTAAATACTAACCCAGAAGAAATATGTATATGTCTTCAAACTGCATTCACAGAATACATAGCAATGTATAAAAGCACCAAATGAAGAAACCCAGAGCTCATAAATAGAAGATAAGTGCATTGGGTCTATTCATATGAATGGAATAATACATAGCCATGAAGATGGATGGATCACTGTTTCTTGCAATAACATGAATGAGTGAATGAAGCCAGACTCAAAGAGTACATACTGTATGGATAAATTTATATAAATTACAAATACATGCAAAACTAACTCATGATGAGAGAAGTCCAAACAGTGTTAACCTATGGAGCTGTCTGTGAAGAGGTTCGTGGGAAATTTCTGAGGTGCTGGTAAGGTTCTGTAACTCTAGCTGGATGATTGTTTCCAGGTGTGCTTACTTGAAAAAAGTTATTTGAGCTCTATATAATATTATATCATCAGAACTTAATATAAAGTTTACTTAAACAACCAATAACAGCACAACCCCCAAAGATGGCACTATCAGTATAAAATATATTAGAAAAAGAAGTTTCCTGGTAACATTACTCTCTTATAGTAACTGAAAACTAAGTGCTTCTCATTGGTTAAAACAAAGAGGAACTCCCACCTCAGTGAAATACTATAATGAGATGATTATTTCAACAAAATTACACCTGAATAACATTGTTCTATTTACTTTATGAAGAAAATTATTTTGCTTTCCTCTATTGTAGAAAGGGCCAGGTTTAGGACACCAAAACTAGTATGGCTATGCCCTAGCAAGACCTTGTCATGAAAGTCAGTGAATTCTGAAAAAGACATAAGCCAAGACATGTGCCTTGGACACAATCTGATATAGATCTTGCCTAGTATACCATCCACCTTCACCACTAGCCTAGTGCAAATACAACCTGGATGTCAAATCTAATGACCTTTTCTTTTTTTCCTAAATACAATATAATGTGAATTTGTATAAAATCTAAACATTTTTAAAATATGTAACATGAGCAGTGGAATTCCCTGGTGACCTCATCTCCCAGATCCTTAAGAATGGATTGGTAAAAAAGTCCCCAAGCTTTTTCTAGATATATATTGATATATGGAAGTACTATACATATGGCAGCAGCATCAGAATGTTCTATATTTTTTTCATACAACATATCTCTGTCGTTTTTCTATCAGCACATACAGATAAATCTTATTCATGTTAATATCTATATTATTCCAGTATCTGGATTTGAAAATTATTTATGTGTTCTTCTATTGATGAGTATTTTGGTTGTCTGCAGTTTTTCACTATTGAAAACAATGTTATAATGAACATTCTTGTATATGTCATTTTGTGAGTGTGAGAGAATGTATCTTCAGATTAAGTTACTTGAAGTAGAAATACTGCCTAAACTAGAATTAATCTTTTAAAAATTATTATTTTAGTGTCTTTTCCTTAGATTTTGTGACTTCCACCTCTGATCTTTAGCTTTCTTTCTGACCATGGCTTTGTCAAACTATCTACAAGACATTTTAGCATCTTGTAACATTTCCCTAATATATCCTGAATGATAACCTTCACAGAAGTCAAGTTCACAAACTTGCCGGATCTGAAGCTGTGTTCTCACAGAGTTGCTGATGAAAATAGTAATACTTTAAACAGCAGTCACAGAATTATTTTCAAAGTCAAGACTTTTTTTTCCCATATCACTTATATACATGCTGAATGTGGGAATCAGTTTCACTGGATATGGCATAAAATATTTGAAAGATGGTAACGATAACCCTATATGCGAGACAGAATAAGAAACACAGATGCATAGAACAGTCTAATGGACTCTGAGGGAGAAGGTGAGGGTGGGACGTTCTGAGAGAATAGCATTGAAACATGTATATTATCATATGTGAAACAGAACACCATTCCAGGTTCGATGCATGAGACAAATGCTCAGGGCTGGGGCAATGGGATGACCCAGAGGGATGGGATGGGGAGGGAGGTGGGATGGGGGTCCAGGATGGGGAACACATGTAAACCCATGGCTGATTCATGTCAATGTATGGCAAAAACCACTACAATATTGTAAAGTAATTAGCCCCCAACTAAAATAAAAATAAATAAATTTATTAAAAAAAAATATGAATCATTTGGCTCCAGACTGTTGGATAGGATCAGTCAGTTCAGTTCAGTCACTCAACCTATCCAACTTTTTGTGACCCCATGGGCTGCAGTACGCCAGGCTTCCCTGTCCCTCACAAACTCCCAGAGCTTACTCAAACTCATGTCCATCGAGTTGGTGATGCCATCCAACCATCTCATCCTCTGTCGTCCCCTTCTCTTCCTGCCTTCAGTCTTTCCCAGCAATAGGATCTTTTCCAATGAGTCAGTTCTTCACATCAGGTGGCCAAAGTATTGCAGCTTCAGCTTTAGCATCAGTCCTTCCAATGAATATTCAGGACTAATTTCCTTGAGGATTGACTGGTTGGATCTCCTTGCAGTCCAAGGGACTCTTAAGAGTCTTCTCCAACACCACAGTTCAAAAGCATCAATTCTTTGGCGCTCAGCTTTCTTTATAGTCTAACTCTCACATCCATACATGACTACTGGAAAAACCATAGCTTTGACTGGACGGACCTTTGTCAGCAAAGTAAATTGAATGTTAAATCATTAACCCCTAATTTATTCATTAAATAATTCCCTTAGTGCACTTTTTTTTTGGTGTGAGAGCATTATTTCTAGTAATTATCTAAGCTGTACTTCCAGGAGTCTCAATCAGAAGAAGGAGACAATAAAATTGAAAAGAAATAAGTATAAGTAATTTAATATGGGAATTTTCTGTTCAATGTGACTTGTAATCACCTTATTTAAATATTTAATTAAATAAAAATCTTTGATTACAGTGCCAAAACGGTATGTTTTTTTTTCTCTCTTGTTCTCACCCTAAATTTAATGGGAAAGTTTTTTTTTGGTTGCGTGGCATGCAGGATCTTAGTTCCCTGACGACCCCAGATCAAACCCTCACCCCTGCAGTGGAAGTGCCCTGAAGTCTTAAGTACTGAACCGCCAGGAGAGTCCCAGGAAAATCTCGATATTCTCCAGGGGTTCACTGGGGCTAAGATTCTGCAATCAAATTTTTGTGCATAATTTGATGACAGATATTGTATAATATTGACCTTATATCCATGATATCCCAATTCACCTCTCTAGTGACTCTCCAGTCTAAAAATATTTAGTCATTGGGATTGTTTGAACACTGTCACTCATGTTCATGTCTATGCCTGGTTCTTTTCTGTTTATTACCCATAATGTTCAGCCTCCCACCTGAAGGTAGCCTTCCTTCCCTCTGTCTTGAAAATATTTCCACTCCTTCCCCCTCAGAGCTGCCAGTGGTTTACCTTTCCATTCTGATCTCGGCTTTTCTCCATTACAACAGTACTGGTCTGGGGAGGGATCTTCACTGGCTGGACCAGTGAAAATAAGGCTGATAAAGTGAGCAAAAATGAGAGTGGTCCTGTAGAGAAGGTCTTTCCTCTGATCGCCACCATGTTTTCTATTTTATTTTAAATTGAAATATGTTTGATATATAACATTGTATAAGTTTAAAGTATACAACATGCTAATTTGATGTATTTCTATGTTGTTATTACAGTTGCCATGTAGCAGTAATTAGTACCTCTATAATGCTAAATAATTTCTTTTTAGTATTGGAACAATCAAGTTGTAGTCTTTCAGCAAGTTTGATGATTATAATACAATACTGTTATCTGTATTCACTATACTGCCCATGAGATATCCATGGCTTATATGCTACTTATTGTAAGTTTATACCCTTAAATAACATCCATCCTGTTCCTCCAACCTCAGCCTCAGGTAACCACCACTGCATTCTCTGTTTTTATAAGTTTGGCTTTTTTAAGGTTCTACATATAAATGATGTCATATAGTACTCATCTTTCTGTTTGACTTATTTCACTTAGCATAATGTGCTCAGAGTTCATCCATGTTATCACAAATGACAGAATGTCTTTTTTTCCCTCCTAACTGAACAATATTCCATTGTATGTATGTACCACATCTTATTTATCTATTCTACCACTTTCGTTTTGCTAAGCCCCTTTTCCCATATGCCAAGGACAGCCCCCTCCCTTTTTTAAGCCCAGGTCATTCTTTTAAATTGTGCATAAATCCCAATTCACTGTTAGCTATACCCAAGCACCCATTCATTTCACATATTTTCCCTACTTAAGTAGTCTCTGAAAAAAATTGAGGGGGAAATATAAAAGGATCTGTGTTTCTTATCAAAGACAAACACTGACTCTAGATTTTGTGCACATTTAACTATGCTTCATTTGGCTCAGACAATAAAGGATCTGCCTGCAGTGCGGGAGACCTGGGTTAGAACCCTAGGCCAGGAAGATCCCCTGGCGAAGGGAAAGGCTACCCAATCCAGTATTTTTGCCCGGAGAATTCCTGGTGGGCTACAGTCCATGGAGTCACAAAGAGTTGGACACGACTGAGCAACCTTCACCTGAAAAGTGAAAAACTTCAAAACACTAGTGTGCTGGTTCCAACATTGGCAGAAAGGTAGCTTGAAGGTCTAAGGTTTTTAGAGGGCCAGGGAAACAGAAACCTAAATACAAAAGGACAAACCTTTATCTTAATAATTTGTAATTCCCTTGCCTCACTCTGGTGGTTTAGACAGTGAAAAATCTGCCTACAATGCAGGAGACCTGGGTTTGATCCCTGAGTTGGGAAGATCCCCTGGGGAAGGGAATGGCTACCCACTCCAGTATTCTTGCCTAGGACAAAGGAGCCTGTTGGGCTACAGTCCACGGGGTCTAAGAGTTGGACATGACTGAGTGACTCACACTTAAGCCTATCACATGTGGAAAAATATTTCCTCACTTTATTATTATCTTTTATCATTGTCTTTTTAAATTTAGTTTTCTATTTTCAGAAGTTTTAAATTTATATATAGCAAAACTAGCCTTTTTATCATGAAATATGTCACATATATACAGAACAGTACAGAGAATACAAATAAGTAATAATTTATCATAAACTAATTAGTGATGCATGTTGACTACACCAAGAAGCTCTCTCATGCTCCATCCTAATCACTACTCTTTCTTTCCCTTCCCTGCAGGAAAACCCCAGCCTGATTTTGGTAATAGTAGCTCCTTATCTTTATTAATGGCTTTAGTGATTAAAGAGGCATTGCCAACATTAATTATGCTTGTTTTTAAAACATTTTTAAATTGAATCAGACAGTATTTTTGTGTCTGACATATTTTGCTTAGCTGTAAGTCATCCATATTGATTAATGGAGTTCATTCATGTTCATTGTTATATACTGTCAGTTGTATGACAAAACCACATTTGATTTACCTACTGGAGTTTTTCTGTTGATATGACATTAAATCATTAGTGCTGTGAACATTCATGCATATGTCCATTGTACACGTGCAATGTCTTGACCTTTTTGCTCCTTTGCATTTCCCTAGTAATCTTAAAACATATTGTCAGATTCCATTACAAAATACCTATGTTTTGACTGGGATCACATTATGTCAGTAGATCATTTTAGGGAGAATTAACATCTTAGAATATTTAGTCTTCCAACCCATTAACAAAACATATCGCTCCACTCATATAGATTTTGATGATTTCTATGATATTTTATCATTTCTTCCTTAGAGTTTTTGAAGATATTTTGTTAAAATTATTCTTAAATGTTATTATATTTGCGATGCTATTACAAATGATATTTTAATTTTTATTTCCTAGTTGTGTTGCTTTTTTGTAGAAAAGTAATTTTCTTATGTAGTATTAATATTATCTTGGTTTCAATAATTTATCCATAGGTTAGTTTGGACTTTCTATAAAATAATCATGCTGTTGACAAATAGTGATATTTTATTTCTTCCTTTGAAATCCTTACAACACGTAATTATTTTTCTTGGTTTACTGTTAAAAATTCATGCACAAAATGGTGAGAGTGAATATCCTTATCTTCTATTGATCTCAAAGCGAAAGCTTTCAACATTTCATCATTAAGTATTATGTTTTTATAGATTTTTGGTAGTACTGTTTTTCTGATAGAGTTTCCTTCTATTTTTAGCTGGTAAAGCTTTTTAAAACTTCATTACTGGATATTGTCATGATTTTTCTGTATTAATTGAGATGATCATACACTTTTTCCTTTTTCTCCTTTTTTTCCTGCGAATGTAAGAAATCTATTGATGGGTTTCTATTGAAATCAATATTAAACCATTGCTCCATTTTCTTTAATGGTGCTCATAAAATACACTCCAGCTCCAAAATGACACTTCTAAGAAATCCTCTAATTTCTTTTTTGGTGTGTGCTTAAATTGTCTCTTTCTTCTTTTTCTCCTTCTCCTCCTTCTTTTTTTGTATAAATGTTCTATTCTTGTGGAATGTGTTTCATGTAAGAAAAGAGGAAGGAATTTGGCCTGTTAGCTCAACCCATTTATTAATGTGTCTCTTCTCCACTGATTTGATGTGAAACTTTTATGATACAGTGAGTTCCTATATACACACAATTTTGGTATTGCACTATATTCTGTATAACTCTTTTTTTTTCCTGTTTTTTTTTTTAATAAATTTATTTATTTTATTTGGGGGCTAATTACTTTACAATATTGTAGTAGTTTTTGCCATACATTGACATGAATCAGCCATGGGTTTACATGTGTTCCCCTTCCTGGACCCCCCACCCACCTCCCTCCCCATCCCATCCCTCTGGGTCATCCCATTGCCCCGGCCCTGAGCCGTTGTCTCATGCATTGAACATGGAATGGTGTTCTGTTTCACATATGATAATATACATGTTTCAATGCTATTCTCCCAGAACGTCCCACCCTCATCTTCTCCCTCAGAGTCCATAAAATTGTTCTATACATATACACAATGGAATATTACTCAGCCATTAAAAAAATACATTTGAATCGGTTCTACTGAGATGGATGAAACTGGAGCCCATTATACAGAGTGAAGTAAGCCAGAAAGAAAAACACCAATACAGTATACTAATGCATATATATGGAATTTGAAAGATGGTAACGATAGCCCTATATGCGAGACAGAATAAGAGACACAGATGTATATTCTGTATAACTCTTTAATATGTGATTGGGATAGTTTACCTTCATTATTTCTTTTTCATATTTTCCTGGACATTCTCACTCATTTACTTTTCCACATCAGTATTATAGATAAAACATAATGCTTATTCTTATGACTGATTTTGTTAGCTTAACAAATAATTCCTTGTAACTCATATCCATGATGTAGTAAATATTTTGTACCATGTGAGATAATTTTGGCTATGCAAAGTCATTTCAGTTTTGTCTGACTCTTTGCGACCCCCATGGACCATAGCCCGCCAGGCTCCTCTGTCTATGGGAGTCTCCAGGCAAGAATACTGGAGTGGGTTGCCATGCCCTCCTTCAGGGGATCTTTCCACCTCAAGGATCGAAACTCCGTCTCCTCCGGCTCCTGCACTGCAAATGGATTCTTTACTGGTAAGCCACTGGAAAGCCCAGTTTTGGCTATAAACAATAGTAAATGGATCTATATTGTGTCATGTAACAAAAGCATGCATAGTAGGTGGTTTCGAAGTTAAGTCAGTGACTCAGTTTCTTCTCTATTATCATCAGCATATTGCTGCATCATGGTAGTTCTGGGTATCATATTTACATTGAGAGTAAGAATTTCCCTGTCTCGATTCCCTTTTTAAAGTAGGTTAAAATTTTGCTACAAATCCCTATACATATATCCTTCATGTCCCATTGGCCAGAACTGTATCACACTACTGAACAACTGAGCTTCCCGGGTGGCGCTAGTGGTAAAGAACCCGCCTGGCAATGAAGGAGAAATAAGAGAGATGCAGGTTCAATCCCTGGGTTGGGAAGAATCCCTGGAGGAGGGCATGGCAATCCACCCCAGTATTTTTGCCCGGGAAATCCCATGGACAGAGAAGCCTGGTGGGCTACACTCCATAGTGTCACAAAGAGTCGGATATGTCTGAAGTGCCTTATCATGCACACATGCACTAAATAACTAGTAAGCAAAAAACAATATTGTCATAATAAACTTTAAAACCAATCAGGAAATACCCTTTGGATCTGGGTAGGGATCCAATCTTTATCAAACATCATAGACATAAAATTGGGCAAAGAACCTTGTTTTATGTCCCTAGATATGTTCCAGTGTCTCCTAGTTTACAATCTGTGGGAACTTGAATAGAATTTGTACCCTACTGTTGTGTGAAAATTGTACAAATCAAAATTATGTTGAATTAGTTCACAGTGCTTTTCAGCTCTACTACACCCTTCTAAACTCTCTGTATTCGTTCTATTAATTTTTGAGAGTTTGATATTGAAACTCAAAACTAAAAATCTTAATTTATCTACTTAAAAAATTGTAATATATAATGGAGCTATATATATATAACCTTGTTCTGTATTTTCCAAGTCTCCTGTGAATATGTTATCATAGTTTTATAATTTTTGAAAAATTGGGCAAAGGAAATCAAAATGCTCTCAGCAAACAAGTGGCAAAATACCTATTGAGTAGGCAGTCTCCACCTGTACATCTTCATTGTAGAGAAACTTACAGAATTAGATTTAAATCCAATGGTCCTTCAATACAGTCAACAGTTATTAATAACCTTAAATATTTACTAAAGTGTTTCTTGTGTTGAGTGGTAAATTAATTTACTTACATGAAGAAATTCTGAATTTGCACATATTCATTTTATTGATTGTAAGTTTCTATCTTTTTTGGAGGTCAAAACAAAACAAAATGTGAATTACCATTCAAAACTGCTGCTGTGGAGTAGGAAGATCATTAATACACAAAGCCAGCTGTTACTATAACATTTAAAAATTTGTTATATTCTTCATCCCAATTTTTACCTACAAGAAAAGACCTTTTATTTCATATTCTATACCATCTTTTCCTCAGGTAGGAAATCAAAATATTTAGACCTATAGCTTTCAAGATTTTCTAAATTAAATAATCATCTTTTACATAAAATCATGTAGCATCATCATGTATAACATAGGAAGCTATTCAGGTATTTGAAAAGGTGGTGTGCCTTACAGCTGTACTTTGTTGCCCTCTTTCTTCTCTTCCCTCCCTTCCAGCAGTTAATCTCATTCCTCTGTGATGGACTCTAAGTATCACCTCTGCAGAACTTGTGAAAAGCCTTGATATGGGCCACAGAATAAAGGGAGTATTTTAGGGTAATAAAGTTTGGTGGTTAGCCTCCTACCATTTACCTTCTTCCTTTGAAAGTAAAATAAATCATAGATTTTAGTTAATAAGGAAATAGTAATCTAGACTTATCACTGGGTGTGACTCCTTTTCATGGTTTATTAAATGAATTTATTTTAATTTCTTAAATATCATATCCTGGTCTGTTGCCAATTTTAATGTACTGAAGAAAGGGGAAAATATGCAAAATGATTCCTTAAACATTTTAGTTATCTTACTGAGCTTATAAGATTTTACTTAGATGAATTTTTCAGCAGGGTGATAATATCATAGGAAAACTTTCCTCTTTTGGACTGGTGTTTTTAACTCAGTGTGTTTATTGATTGAACACTGTTATCACTAAAATACTGCTTTAGAATCCATGTGAAATTAATTGACAGCTCTAGTTGTTAACATGGAAAGCCTATGCTATCAAAGCTAACATTATTAGAACTAGTCCCCTATATCTTTTTATACAGAGTTCAGAGGTTAATTTAACTGACTTGGTGACAGATGGTGGGTGTTCTGGCTAATACTGGTGGGTGAGTAATTTCACTAGACCAGGATTGACCCTTACCATGAAAACCAAATGAAACAACAAAGAAGTAAAGATCTTTGTGGTGCTGTGCTGTATTAAGTCCCTTCAGTCGTGTCCAACTCTTTGCAAACCTATGGACTGTAGCTCGCCAGCGCCTCTGTCCATGGATTCTCCAGGCAAGAATACTGGAGTGGGTTGTCATGCCCTCCCTGAGGGGATCTTCCCAACCCAAGGATCTAACCTGTATCTCTTATGTCTCCTGTATTGGCAGGCAGGTTCTTTACCACTAGTACAACCTGGGAAGCTCAAAGGTCTTTGTGGATCTTTGTATAATTTAGTTTGAAATTATATTTTGCAATTTTAATGTCATGTTTACTAACATCAAATTATATTATGTCCCTCAATATTGTGAGTTTAAATCTGTGAACAAAGATTAAAACCCTTAAAATATTAGCATTTCTTCTGGTTCATTGTATCATATGACTATTTCTTTTCAACAAAACATAATCTAAGCACATATGGATAATTTTTTGAACATTGTAAACAATTTAAAAGATATAGTATAATATGGAAAATACCAACAGCAACAACATTAATACATGTATATTTCTTCCATAGAGATTAAAAGTTTTTTATGTAAATTATATCTAGTTCATCTTAACTTAGGAAGTGTCAGGAGTAGGTCCTTTTCTGTAACCAACTGAAGGGAATAATCATTCCTTGGCACCCCCAACCTTCATAGCTGAGAGATCTCCATTATTTTGCTCCTTCAAAATCAGCAAAATCTTTCTACTTATGTTTAGGAATTGAGTTGTATCCACTGAAGTATCAGAATTGACTCTTGTGCAGTCAGTATTTCTGCCTCCAGTATGCCATCCTTTAAAAACTTTAAAGTAATTTAAACATGTAAATATGTGGAAAGAATTTTAAAAGTATAAACATTTGTAAAATTAAAATTGAAGTCTTAACCTAAGTATCCATTGACAGATGAATAGACAAAGAAAATGCAGAGTATGTATACAGTAGAATATTATTCAACCAGAATCAGAAGGAAATCCTGATTTTTACAACAATTTGGATGACCTTGAGGGCATTATGCTAAGGGAAAGAAGTTGGGCAAGGAAAGACAAATAACTATAGGATCCCACTTACAACTTGAATCTAAAACAGACAAGCTCATAGAGTGAAATGGTGGTTGCCAAGAGCTGGGGGTGTGGAAGAAATGGGGAGTTCAGCTCTCATACTGTGAATGTGTCCTTTTTGCAGTATATTTAGTGCCTTATTTTTCACCTTTTTGTGCTTTTTGATGATTTTGTTGTTTAAAATGGCCCCTAAAGGTACCATCAGAGAAGGCAATGGCACCCCACTCCAGTACTCTTGCCTGGAAAATCCCATGGACAGAGGAGCCTGGTAGGCTGCAGTCCATGGGGTTGCTAAGAGTCAGACGTGACTGAGCGACTTCACTTTCACTTTTCACTTTCATGCATTGGAGAAGGAAATGGCAACCCACTCCAGTGTTCTTGCCTGGAGAATCCCAGGGACGGGGGAGCCTAGTGGGCTGCCGTCTATGGGGTCGCACAGAGTCGGACACGACTGAAGCGACTTAGCAGCAGCAGCAGCAAAGGTACCATTCCACATGTGTCTGGAAAAAATACATGTGTTAGATTAGCTTTGTTCAGGCATAGGTTACAGTGTTGGTGACTGAATTCATTGTTATTCAATCAAAAACACATGTTATATAAGGTGTCTTTGGGGCTTCCCCAGTGGCTTAGCAGTAAACAATCTGCCTGCAATACGGGAGACCAGGGTTCAATCCCTGGGTTGGGAAGATACCCTGGAAGAGTGCACGGCAACCCACTCCAGTATTCTTGCCTGGAGAATCCCATAGGAGCCTGGCAGGCTACAGTCCATAGGGTTGCAAAGAGTCAGACACAACTGAAGTGACCGAGCATGCATGCAAGTATCTTTAAACAAACACATGTAAAACAAGTTTGTGTATTTATTGGTTACTGAAAATGTTACCACAAGCTCACAGAAAACCAATGCTGTATTTCTCCAAGGAGCAATGGTTCAGTATTCACTACAATAAGTCCCCTACATACAAACCTTCAAGTTGTGAACTTTCAAAGATGCAAATGTACATTGTTATTGTTATTCAGTTGCTCAATCGTGTCCGACTCTTTGTGACCCCATGGACTGCAGCATGCCAGGTTTCCCTGTCCATCACCAACTCCCGGAGTTTGCTCAAACTCATGTCCATGGAGTCAGTGGTACCATCCAGCCATCTCATCCCCTGTCGTCCCCTTCTCTTCCTACCTTCAATCTTTCCCAGCATCAGAGTCTTTTCTAATGAGTCAGCTTTTCAGATCAGGTGGCCAAAGTATTGGAGCTTCAGCTTCAGCATCAATCCTTCTAATGAATATTCAGGATTGATTTCCTTTAGGATTGACTGGTTTGATCTCCTTGCAGTCCAAGGGACTCTCAAGAATCTTCTCCATCACCACAGTTCAAAAGCATCAATACTTTGGCATTCAGCCTTTTTTATGGTCCAACTCTCACATCCATACTCTCACATATCTCTTTTCCATACTGAAAAACCATAGCTTTGACTAGACAGACCTTTGTTGGCAAAATAACATCTCTGCTTTTTAATACACTGTCTAGGTTTGTCATAGCTTTTCTCCAAGGAGCAAGTCTCTTTTAATTTCATGGCTGCAATCACCATCTGCAGTGATTTTGGAGCCTAAGAAAATAAAGTCTGTCACTGTTTCCATTGTTTCTCCATTTATTTGCCATGAAGTGGTGGGACTGGATGCCATGATCTTCGTTTTATGAATGTTGAGTTTTAAGCCAACTTTTTCACATTAAGGAGGTCTAATCATATTAGTTTTTGTGTCTGGCATGAACTACTGTACTTTACAAGGTAGTATACTGTGAGATTTAAAATTTTTTCTTGATTTTTTGTGCTTGTTTTTTGTGTATTATTTGTGTGAAAAGTAGTGCAAACCTATCATAGTACAGCACTACATTGTGTTAGTTAAGTATCTAAGCTAACTTTTTAGACTTACGAACAAATTGGACTTACAAATGCACTCTTGGAACAGAAGCCATTCATATGTAGGGGACTTACTGTAAATTCACTGATTTGGGCAACTTTATTGAAACTAACTATCAAAGATAATGAGAACTGACTGTGTGTGTGTGTGTGTGTGTGTGTGTGTGTGTGTGTGTGTGTGTAATTCCAGAAAAGAATCTGAAAAAACTTTCCAATTTATTTTTTAAGGCTAGCATACCTAGGAAAAAACAAAATGAAACCTGACAAAGATAAAACTAAAATGAGCCTTACCAAACAATTTTACTTATATTTATTTTGGCAGATTAGATTGAATAGTTATTTAGGTCCTCCTTCCCTGCGAGAAGAGCATATATCCCTGTCCATTGTCATGTGATGTGCAACATCTCCCCGTGGGAGGAATATGATTCCTCAACTCATTAATAACAAGCTTGGCCATATAACTGGTTTGATCAATGAAACATGAGTGAATATGATGCTGTCTCAGTTCTTAGTAAAAGGGTTATAGAACTACAGTCAACGTAATTTGTTGGGGAGTGAGAAAGAAAGACATTCTTGTATGCCACAGACATATTGGAGTGGTTTGTTACCTCAGCTTTATCTAGTAAAGGCTGACTCATAAAAAAATGAATGCAAAAATCCTCTAAAAATACCAAGAACTTTAATAAAATATTTGTTTTAATTCAATAAGCTAAATATAAAATATTTGTTTAATAAATCTATGATTTTATTAAGCCATAGCAAAAATGATTTATTTAGAGTTTGCCCCAGAATTGAACAATTAACACTAAAAATTATTAATATATTAAAGCAATAGGTGCAATAAAAAACCAAAATAATTTCATAATCATGTACATTGGCTATAAAGATCCATTTGATTAAATCCAAAAACATTTCAAAATAAAACTGCTTAAAAAACCCAGATTGAAATGTACATCATTATCTTGATAAAAATTGTTCCAGTAGTCAATTTTTAGAGGTTTAATGTTAAGGAACAGTTTTAAAATGCCTGTTCTCACTGCTCTTTTGAACATTGTTCTGAAAATTTTAGCCAATACCTTAAGGCAAAAAAGTGTAATAATACTGTTAACTTTTGAAAAATAGGAAACTAAATTGTATAAAACATTTAGGGAACTTCTTGAAACATAACTGGAATGAACAATAATAAACATATGATTATTATGGCCACAAGATTGAAAATGAATCTACCATAATCAGTTCCATTTACATATAACCATAACTTATTAGTTCTTTCAATGAAATAAATGATGCTATTTATAATAATGGCAAAAATATAAATTGTACAAGTCTAAATATATAGATGGACACCTTAGAAATTATGCATATGCATTTCTAAAAATTGTGACTAGAATATTTTAGAATCTAAAATGGCGTTAAAATCCAATTTAGAAATTAAGTACTATGGACATACAGATGTTGTATTTTCACAAACAAACCTCTTCTTTCGAAATAATAAATTATTTTTGTATTGAACTATATGGCCTTTCTTAATTCATCTTACTTCCACTAATCAGTGCCTCCTTTTTTAGAACTGCAATTGCTCTTATTCCTTCCACAGACACTTAATTGTTGTCATAGTTGCATCCTTAAAAATAAGGCTTTTTGCTGGGCTAAGAAAGTGAGCTAACCTTAAACAGCCTTCCTGTGCCAGGGGATTTACATAGTCTCATTAATGCTCACCATATCCTAGTAAAGTAAGCAATACTATCCCCATTTAACTCTTGAAGATATGTAAAGCTCACTTTCATAGAAATGTTTTATGTTCCTTTTATCTACTGTGTCTTCCACAAGTTGCACAAGTACAGTGTTTATGTATCCTGCAACTTTGTGAAAGAGAAATTTAGTTACGTTACTTAATTCTACCAGCAGGTAAAAATTTTTACTTATACATTGTGTGTGTGTCTTATCGCTCAGTTGTGTCCAACTCTTTGAGACACCATGAACTGTAGCTCACCAGGCTCCTCTGTCCTTGGAATTCTCCAGGCAAGAATACTGGAGCAAGTTGCCATTCCCTTCTACAGGGGATCTTCCTGACCCAGGGATTGAACCCAGGTCTCCCATACTGAAGCAGATTCTTTACCATCTGAGCCACCAGTGAAATCCCAATTTATACATTACTAAATGTTTATTATTTATTTTGTATTTTATTACTTAATTATTTCAAAACTATGTACTTATAATTAAAAAAAATGTTTAAGCTCATTCCTAAATATTGACATTTCTTTCCTATAAGGGCTTTCATAGTTTGTTTGCACAGAAGGTGGGGGGCAGTTGAGAACCTCATCAACTTGTGGTAAACTACTCTCTCTCTCTCTCTAATTGGATACATATCTGTATCTCTCTATACATATGTATAAATGACCATATATATATGTATTTATATATCCATGTATGTATCTATCTCTAGATTACTTGAGTGAGAATGATTTCATTCAATGAAACTATCTACATCTATATAGATTAGTTACTACCCAATAAAATGAAACATGCATCTTCATACAATGTTTGTCTACACTGTGTTTCCCTATTATATGTAAATGTGCAATTCATAAAATACTAGTTAGGAGTGTCTGGTTTCTACCCTGGTCTTCATCTGCCCTTATTGTCCTAGTATTTTTATCTTCTGTGATCCTCTTCTGGGTCTCATACTTTAAAAAAATGATTACGTTACTCAAATTGATCACCTCCTTGTATCAGGAATAAAATAATAATTAGCAAAAATGTGCAATCTCTTCCATAGGCTCAAATTTAGAATTTTAATGTATACAAGATAAAAACTGGACTCATGCAAGTCTTGCTGAGTATCCCCATTTGTTATTGCCTGGAAACTTAAATATAGAACCTAAGAAAGTTTGTTTTCCCCTAATGTGTTTGTACTCTGAATATTGCCTGCTACAGTTGCCTATTAATTAGCTTTTTTTTCCTTTCTCTGCTTTGCCTTTAACTAAAGACAAAACTTCTAGACTGTGACCTACCTCAAAAAGTTGTCTTCAGCCTCCCCACTTCAGTATTCTCATGTTAGTTTCTATGTCAGTTTTACATAGCCCATTAAGGGTGCTCCACTCAGGTGTTGTGGTATTCACTTGTGTAAAGTTATCCTCTGACTATGCTTTATATTTAAATATCTGTGTTTCCCATTAGACTGTGAGCTTCTGATTACATGGACCATGGCCTTGTCTAACTCAGTGAAACTAAGCCATGCCATGTGGGGCCACCCAAGATGGACAGGTTATGGTGGAGAGGTCTAACAGAATGTGGTCCACTGGAGAAGGGAATGGCAAACCACTTCAGTATTCTTGCCTTGAGAACCCCATGAACAGTATGAAAAGGCAAAATGATAGGATACTGAAAGACGAACCCCCAGGTTGGTAGGTGCCCAATATGTTACTGGAGATCAGTGGAGAAATAAATAACTCCAGAAAGAATGAAGGGATGGAGCAAAAACAAAAACAACACCCAGCTGTGGATGGGACTGGTGATAGAAGCAAGATTCGATGCTGTAAAGAGCAATATTGCATAGGAACCTGGACTGTTAGGTCCATGAATCAAGGCAAAATGGAAGTGGTCAAACAGGAGATGACAAGAGTGAACATCGACATTTTAGGAATCAGCAAACTAAAATGGACTGGAATGGGTGAATTTAACTCAGATGACCATTATATCTACTACCGTTGGCAGGAATCCCTTAGAAGAAATGGAGTAGCCATCATAGTCAACAAAAGAGTCCGAAATGCAGTACCTGGATGCAATCTTAAAAACGACAGAATGATCTCTGTTCGTTTCCAAGGCAAACCATTCAATATCACGGTAATCAAGTCTATGCCCCGAGCAATAACGCTGAAGAAGCTGAAGTTGAACAGTTCTATGAAGACCTACAAGACCTTCTAGAACTAACACCCCAAAAAGATGTCCTTTTCATTATAGGGGACTGGAATGCAAAAGTAGGAAGTCAAGAAACACCTGGAGTAACAGGCAAATTTCGCCTTGGAGTACAGAATGAAGCAGGGCAAAGGCTAATAGAGTTCTGCCAAGAGAACGCACTGGTCATAGCAAACACCCTCTTCCAACAACACAAGAGAAGACTCTACACATGCACATCACCAGATGGTCGACACCGAAATCAGATTGATTACATTATTTGCAGCCAAAGATGGAGAAGCTCTATACAGTCAGCAAAAACAAGACCGGGAGCTGACTGTGGCTCAGATCATGAAGTCCTTATTGCCAAATTCAGACTGAAATTGAAGAAAGTGGAGAAAACTACTAGACCATTCAGGTATGACCTAAATCAAATCCCTTATGATTATACAGTGGAAGTGAGAAACAGATTTAAGAGACTACATCTGATATACAGAGTGCCTGATGAACTATGGACGGAGGTTCTTGACATTGTACAGGAGACAGGGATCAAGACCATCTCCAAGAAAAAGAAATGCAAAAAAGCAAAATGGCTGTCTGAGGAGGCCTTACAAATAGCTGTGAAAAGAAGGGAAGCGAAAAGCAAAGGAGAAACGAAAAGATATACCCACTTGAATGCAGAGTTCCAAAGAATAGCAAGGAGAGATAAGAAAGCCTTCCTGAGGGATCAATGCAAAGAAATAGAGGAAAACAACAGAATGGGAAAGACTAGAGACCTCTTCAAGAAAATTAGAGATACCAAGGGAACATTTCATGCAAAGATGGGCTCGATAAAGGACAGAAATGGTAGGGACCTAACAGAAGCAGAAGATATTAAGAAGAGGTGGCAAGAATACACAGAACTGTACAAAAAAAATCTTCATGATACGGATAACCAGGATGGTGTGATCACTCACCTAGAGCCAGACATCCTGGAATGTGAAGTCAACTGGGCCTTAGAAAGCATCACTATGAACAAAGCTAGTGGAGGTGATGGAATTCCAGTTGAGGTATTTCATATCCTGAAAGATGATGCTGTAGAAGTGCTGCACTCAATATGTCTGCAAAATTGGAAAACTCAGCAGTGGCCACAGGACTGGAAAAGGTCAGTTTTCATTCCAATCCCAAAGAAAGGCAATGCCAAAGGATGCTCAAACAACCACACAATTGCAGTCATCTCACACGCTAGTAAAGTGATGTTCAAAATTCTCCAAGCCAGGCTTTAGCAATACGTGAACCGTGAACTTCCAGATGTTCAAGCTGGTTTTAGGAAAGGCAGAGGAACCAGAGATCAAATTGTAAACATCCGCTGGATCATCGAAAAAGCAAGAGAGTTCCAGAAAAACAGCTATTTCTGCTTTATTGACTATGCCAAAGCCTTTCACTGTGTGGATCACAATAAACTGTGGAAAATTCTTAAAGAGATTGGCATACCAGACCACCTGACCTGCCTCTTGAGAAATCTGTATGCAGGTCAGGCAGCAACAGTTAGAACTGGACATGGAACAACCGACTGGTTCCAAATAGGAAAAGGAGTACGTCAAGGCTATATATTGGGCTGGAGGAAGCACAAGCTGGAATCAAGATTACCGGGAGAAATATCAATAACGTCAGATATGCAGATGACGCCACCCTTATGGCAGAAAGTGAAGAAGAACTAAAGAGCCTCTTGATGAAAGTGAAAGAGGAGAGTGAAAAAGTTGGCTTAAAGCTCAACATTCAGAAAACTAAGATCATGGCATCCAGTCCCATCACTTCATGGCAAATAGATGGGGAAACAGTGGAAACAGTGTCAGACTTTATTTTTTTGGGCTCCAGAATCACTGCTGATGGTGATTGCAGCCATGAAATTAAAAGGCGCTTACTCCTTGGAAGGAAAGTTATGGCCTACCTAGATAGCATATTAAAAAGCAGAGACATTACTTTGCCAACAAAGGTCCCTCTAGTCAAGGCTATGGTTTTTCCAGTGGTCATGTATGGATGTGAGAGTTGAACGGTGAAGAAAGCTGAGTGCCGAAGAATTGATGCTTTTGAACTGTGGTGTTGGAGAAGACTCTTGAGAGTCCCTTGGACTGCAAGGAGATCCAACCAGTCCACCCTAAAGGAGATCAATCCTGGGTGTTCATTGGGAGGACTGATGTTGAAGCTGAAACTCCAATACTTTGGCCACCTCATGCGAAGAGCTGACTCCTTGGAAAAGACCCTGGTGCTGGGAAAGATTGAAGTCAGGAGGAGAAGGGGACAACAGAGGGTGAGATGGTTGGACGGCGTCATCAACTCTATGAACATGGGTTTGGGTGGACTCTGAGAGCTGGTGATGGACAGAGTGGCCTGACGTGCTGCGGTTCATGGGGTCACAAAGAGTTGGACATGACTGAGCGACTGAACTGAACTAAACTGATGAGCTTCTCAAGGGTAAGGATTATATCCTGTTTATGTTTGTGTCCTCAAGACTTAATATGATACAGGGAAGACACCAAGTTGATTGAGAGAATTAATGTAAAGGAAAATGTTAATAGCCAGGAGGAAAGAACCCAAGTTCCTAAGCCTACTGCCAAATTCTGTAACTTGGAACAATTCTATGCTCCATTCCCTCAACTATGGGACGGAGGCTGAGCTATTAGTACCAATATACTTTTAATTATCTCCTATAGTATTGGGCTCTTCAGGTATTCAGTGAACACTTCTTGATGGATATAGTATTACTTTGGGTTTCACATTTCTCCTGGTCAGGCAAAACCATTGCCTAGAAATTATCCTTGATTAGCACCATATTTACAATATCACCCATGAGAAGAATGTCATCCATGAGCAAAATAGAAATCCATTTTCTGACTTTGTGTGTGTGTGTGGCAGGCAGGGGGCGATGCGATGACTATGTATTGATAAAACTTTTTTTAAGTGTCCTCATGTGCTTTAGCATTTTTCTTTGAGAGCCATTGCTATCCCAGAAATATTCTCCTTTGAAAAAAGTAATTATCCCAAGGCTGTAGTCTCTAGTTCACAAGATACCTGAAGAACAGAAATAATATACTTTGCTTCTGTGTAGTACAAGGGCAATGAATGAGCTGTGTGAAAGGAACTCACTTTACACATGCAGGAGATTAGGGTTGTAACTGCTACAAATAAAGGGATGTGCATTAAATTTGGAGTGTTCAATGTTGTATAGAACACAGAGGTAATTTCAACCATAAAAAGAAGGAGGAAGCAGGCTATCTGCCAGAGGTTTTTTTTTTTTTTCCTTTTTTACACTTTTATTCAGTTTATTTAAACTGAATTAAAAAACCAGTTCATTTATTTTCCCTACTCCCTACCCTCTAACCTCTTACAAACACCAGCCTGTTTTATGTATCTATGAGCTTGGGTTTTGGAGATTTTTTTTTTTTTAGGTTTCACGTGGAAGAGAGATCACACACATGGCATTTGTCATTCTCTATCTGACTTATTTCACTTAATATATGCCTTTTAGATCCATTTGTGTTGTTGCAGATGACAGACATCCCTCCTTTTTTATGGCTGAATATTATTCCATTGTATATACCACAATCTCTTTATCCATTTAGCCATTGATGGACAGTTAGGTTGTTTTATTTTCCGACTTTTTGAAATGACAAATTCTGTTTAAATTTTTCAGTTGGTAGAGACAAGGAGAGTAAGCCAACCCTGCTTTCATAATGTGTATTTGTAGCCATGGCAGATGTAAAATTGAGTTCAGAAATCCTAAGAGAGAAGAGCTTACACAGAATTGCATATGATGCACTAGTATTAAAAGGGAACTTCACATAAAATATCTAGTTAAGAAGAATAATTGCTCCCATTTCTTATTTTGCCCAGGTGATGTTCACATAACATTCTTATCATCAATTGACAAATTCACTAGAGGTAACAAAATTGCCCAATTAGCCAAAAATATTTGCACCAAACAATAGATATTCCAAATAAGCTACCCTAAGAAGGTCATTTTCCCTGTCTAATTCTTTGAACATTATGCTTGAAATATTGAAATGTACCACATTTCTGTCTCAAGATTACGGGTACTTTAGCAAAAAGGACCAACAATTCTTTTCAATTGTACCCATGACTATTTTGACAAAATATCATGGAGAAAACATCTTGCTTAATGAAGTAGATACTCTTCTCTAGGGATATTCCTACATCATTTGTAGTTGTATAAAGTTTAATTACTTTCCTTCCAAACCTTACTATGTTAAACGTGGTGTCAGATATCTTTCAGTAACTCCATATTTTAGGATTTATAGATTGAGCTTGAGAAATAGATTGGGAATATTCAACTCAATATATCTAAGTATGTTTATCTCAACTTACTGTAAATGTTTTATTACATGTAAAAATAACAAAAGATGCATAAAAGAATAATTTCTAAAACTTTATAAGCAAGAAGTGAGCGGAATTTGTTTTTGTGGGTGATAGGTAGGTGATATGAAATCTTAGAATTGTTTTAATATCCATAGTCCTTGTTAGACTATACAATTCCATGTCAGGTATTCCTGTCATTTTCAATATCCTATGCTTAGTCTTACCACAGCACATGACATAGTATATTGATGTGAGTCAGCTCATGCTGCAATAATTCTGCATAGCAAATCACTCCAAACCTAGTGGCTTAAAACATAAGTACATTGATCTCATTCATCTATTTGTGCCAGTTGTGGCTTGACTTACATCAACTGGACTCTGCTTCAGACTCCAGGTGGGCTGAGCTTAACTGCAAGTGATTGATTAGATTGAGGTCGGCTCCACTTGACTTTTAACCTCTGTCAATAAGTATGAAGGTTCAGAGATTTTATCCTACTTATAAATTAATACATTACTTGTCACAGTTCCATAGATGCTGGCAGAAGACTCAAGACCTTTTGGTCAGTGACAGGCCTTTATTATTTGGTATTACTGCTATTATTATATTATTGTATATGGTTGATTGTTCATACCATAGCAGACAGAATGAGATTCATGTTTTCCTTGGTTTCTCTAGCTCCCTAAGCTCCGTGGGCATGATATGGAGGCAGCTGGATGCTATTCACTTAGTGGGTCTGTATCACAGTTGAAGAATTCTGAATTTAGGAAAACCAGTATTTTAAAAGGAGGCTCCTAGCAAACTTGACTAACCATTGCCCCAGAAGGAGACATTATTATTTTGGTCAAGAATCTTCCCCCTGTCTCAGAGGGAGATACGATCTTCAACTTTGAAAGTCCATTTGCTCTACAAACATCCAAGCAAAGATATTCTGGAAAAAGCTGTTAGTGCCTTTTGCCAAGAAAATGTGAAAAAATGCAGGAAATTCCATGAAAAATTGTTTCTAAATATCCTCCTTGGACCAATGGTTATCCAGGGTACATTCTTCTCATATTGAATGTCATGAGAATATCTGCTAACATTCCACTGGACAAAGTTAAGTCATACCACTGAGCCCAAAGTCAGTGTGGCAGGGAGTGTATACCACCCTATGTGTGAGAGAAGAATGACTATCTGCTGAATAATAATCCAACCTATTACTCATAGAATGTTGAAATGACTTAATTTCTCCTTCACACTAATGCTCATTGTGGATAAAGCCTATGTTTTATTCACCACTGCATTTTCCATGCACTGCCAAATTATTTCAGTAGGTGAACAGTATGTTTTCTTTTTGCTTAGTAAATGCATGTCCAAATCAGAATGTTTGATATAATTAATGTGGCTTTAGAGGTTTTGTACATTTTAAATGTTAATCTTCATTTTATTAGGGGCTTTTATGCCTGTATCTTTCACCAGTTAATTAATTAGTGCCTAATAAGATGGTAAACCTCTGTCCCATCAAGTAAGAAATTCACATTCTTCTTTTTTTTTTTTTCCCACTTCATTCTTGAGTCAGATCATGGAGGTGAGTGTTTAGATGTCTATGCATGCTTGACTCTAGCAGCGCATGTGCTTTGGCTGAGCCTGGGGGATAAGAGTTTCAATAATGTGCTGCCATCTGGCACATAATACCCTCTTCATTGGTACTGGAACAAAGTCACATTTCCTACTTCATCAGAACATGCCCATGTATACATCACCTTGTACATTTTTGGTCTGCTAAGCTGAGGTTGCCATCTGCACAGATGTGCAGGAAAATTAGCATTGCTATGGAAATTATTTTAAAAACACCTTTGCTTTTTGTTTCAAAAATTATTTGTGTATGTGTATATTTATATGATAAAGTATATATATCATATATATATGGGGAGATCACTTATAATATCAATTTAGAAGTAACCACAGATAACATTTTAGAGTTCATTTTTCTCAACTTTTGTTTATGTGTTTATATACAAATAGGTATGTATATATGGATATAGATATATATGTGTGTCTATACTTAGATGTGGATTTAGATTGATATAGATTCTAATTCTTATATTTTATATGTAATTCTATATTATGGAATTCTTTTGATGCCATCTTTTGAAATGACTGCTTAGTGTTTTCCTGTATGAGTGTAGCATAATTTATTTAACCAATTTGCTTATAAATCTATTTTATATGAAAACAAAACCTATAAATTACAGTGATTTAATTCAACAAAACTTTATTTGTTCTTTATGGTTAATGTAAGACTTTCTACTTGATGACCCAGACCTCTACTGTCGTGTGATTCTTCTCTTTTTTTTTTTTTGATTCTTCTCTTTTATAGGATCTTTCAGTCAGCTGCAGGTTAGGAAAAGAGTATGAGAGATCTCTCTTGGGAGATTTTTACCACTCAGGCCTAGAAATAGAATTCATCACTCCTTTTTATAGCTAAAACTTTTTCACAATGGAAGAGAGAGATCAAATCTGTGACAAGATAGCTAGCTATCTTTATCAAAAAACTATATTTTTTCACTAAAATAAACATCATTATGAAAAAAGTCTTTAGTCTTCTGTGTTAAATTGTCCTTTTATTTATAACATACTTTGCTTAATATATTAGTCTTATAAAATTTGACCATTATGTATTTGATCATTGTATTATACTTTTTATTAACAGGAACAATCCCATTAGATTTTTTACTTAAATTTTACTTTTTCTGATACTAATTTTAGCTTATTTCCTTTGTTCGTATTTTTTGCCATTCAGTTTACTTAAAAGTTTTCAACTACAATAAATGTGTTCATGGTAATTCAAACAATAAAGTGGTATATATTGCAAATTAATTTATTTCTCTTTGATTCTTTGTCATTCATGTATCAAAGATAGTCAATATTCATAAATTACCCTATTTTTTAGTGTAATTTTCCTGTGATATATGTAAAAGTATGAATTTTTGTTTATCAAAATTATGATATTATATCCTATCTTGTAGTAATATTCACATTCTTTTCTTTGCTTAATAATAGGTCTAATTCATTCATTTAAATAATGACCACCAAAAGTTTATGATATTTTTGCTGCCTCAGATCATCAGGAACATTTTGGTGGAAGCCTCTGTTAATCAACATGAAATAATCTCTTTGTTTTTTGTCTCCTTGGTTATTTGGAAGTTTAAGTCATTGTGGAGGAGGGCGTAAATTTCCTTCTCCTGTTAATGTTCTTTGACCACTATTTGTTGCTGAGTTATATGTATTCTCTTTCTATATATATATATTCTGGATTATATTTTGTGCTTTATATGTTTTGCACATAAGTCTTTCCATCTGTCAAATATCTTCAACACTGTAGATTGTTTGTCCTATAGATATTGTGTATTTTGATGCAGTTGAATTTACGAAAGCTATTCTTATGAAGCTTTTGCTTCTTCATTCTTCTGGAAAGTTTTGATGCTAACATAGTTATATTTATCTATGAGTTGCGAATATTCCATGTTTAATAAAGAAATCCCTTCTCAATCCTAAAGTCGTGAAGTTATTTCACTTTTTTATAATAGTTTTGATTTTTTCACATTTAGTTCATTACTCTATCTGAATCTTATAGAAAGCCAGTTGTCCTAGTGGATTGATTGAATAGTCCATTCATCTCCCTTGATGTATTTTCTGATACTTATCAAGTTCCCAGACATACATGGGACTCTTTCTGAACATCTTACCATGTTCCACTGATTTTTCTTTGAAAACAATACCTGTTTTGACTAATATTTAGTATTTAGTAACGGTAATATCTGCCTCCTTTTTCTCCTTCTTTTGCATTGTCTTCTCTCTTTTAGAGTCCTCTACTTTCCATATGTTCTATACTGCCCATTCCAAATACAGTTGGCCTCAGGGAAGTCTAATATCACATAGGCAGCTTGAAAGTTCTAAAGATGTACCTATGACTCATGTCTTCCAGACCATATCTAAGAATCCTGCTGTTTTTTTTTTTAATTTATTTATTTTAGTTGGAGGCTAATTACTTTACAATATTGTAGTAGTTTTTGCCATACATTGACATGAATCAGCCATGGGTTGGGAGAATAGCATTGAAACATGTATATTATCATATGTGAAACAGAACACCATTCCATGTTCGATGCATGAGACAAATGCTCAGGGCTGGGGCAATGGGATGACCCAGAGGGATGGGACGGGGAGGCAGGTGGGAGGGGGGTCCAGGAAGGGGAACACATGTGAATCTTGCTGTTTTAAACTGGGAGATCTAGTACCTGAGATTTCACAACTCTTCATTTTGGGGCAAACCACTGTAGCTCCAAGATCTCCTTGTTATATGGCAAATACACTTCCAGGGGAATTAATCACTGATGCTTTTTCAAAATCATTGTATGCAGCATTCATATAGGATTGTTGCCTAGGATACCAGGCTAATGGAGAAAAGAGACAAAATCAAGAAGTCTTTTTTCTTTTTAAATTATTTATTTATTTTAATTGGAGGATAATTACTTTATAATATTGTGATGGCCTCTGCCATTCATCAACATGAATCGGCCATAGGCATACATGTGTCCCCACCATCCTGAACCCCCCTTCTACCTCCCTCCCTACCCCCTCCCTCCAGGTTGTCACAGGGCACTGGCTTTGCGTTCCCTGAGTCATACATCAAAAGCCCACTGGCTGTCTATTTTACATATGGTAATATATATGTTTTAATGCTGTTCTCTCAAATCATCCCACCCTCTCCTTCTCTCCCATTGTATCCAAAAGTTTGTTCTTTATGTCTGTGTCTCCTTTGCTGCCCTGCACGTAGGATCGTCAGTACTATATAGATTCCCATATGTATGTTAATATATGATATTTGTCTTTCTCTTTCTGACTTACTTCACTATGTATAATAGGCTCTAGATTCACCAACCTCATTAGAACTGACTCAAATGCATTCCTTTTTATCGCTAAGTAATATTCCATTGTGTATATGTGCAACAACTTCCTTATCCATTCATCTGCTGATGGACATCTAGATTCCTAGATGTTGTAAATAGCTATTGTAAACAGTGCTGCCGTGAACACTGGGGGTACATGTACATTTTTCAGTTATGGTTTCCTCGGAGTGTATGCCCATTAGTGGGATTGGTGGGTCATATGCTAGTTTTATTCCTAGTTTTCTAAGGAATCTCCATACTTGTTCTCCTTACTTTCTAAGGAATCTCCATACTGTTCTCCTTACTTGTTATATCAATCTGTATCCCCCCAACAGTTTAAGAGGGTTCCCTTTTCTCCACACCCTGTCCAGCATTTATTGTTTGTAGACATTTTGATGATGGTAATTCTGACCCGTGTGAGTTGATACCTCATTGTAGCTTTGATTTGCATTTCTCTAATAATGAGCAATGTTGAGCATCTTTTCATATGTTTATTAGCCATCTGTATGTCTTCTTTGGAGAAATATCTGTTTAGGTCTTCTGCCCACTTTTTGTTTTTCTGGTATTGACCTGCATGAGCTGTTTGTATATTTTGGAGATTTGTTTTTTTGTCAGTTGTTTCATTTGCTATTATTTTCTCCCATTCTGAGGATTGTCTTTTCACCTTGCTTATAGTTTCCTTCATTTTGCAAGAGCTTTTAAGTTTAATTTGGTCCCATTTGTTTATTTTTGTTTTTATTTCCATTATTCTAGGAGGTGGGTCACAGAGGACCTTGCTGTGATTTATGTCAGAGTGTGTTCTGCCTATGTTTTCCTCTGAGTTTTGTAGTTTCTGATCTTACATTTAGATCTTTAATCCATTTTCAGTTTATTTTTGTGAGTGATACTAGGAAGTGTTCTAATTTCATTCTTTTACATGTAGTTGACCAATCTTCCCAGCACCAATTGTTGAAGAGACTGTCTTTTCTCTGTTGTATAATTTTGCTTCCCTTGTCAAAGATAAGGTGCCTTATTTAGGAAAGATGGAGAGAGATTATGAAGTTTCTACTTAGAAAAGACTGTCTTGGATGGAGTCAGTGTGGGATGGTGGGGAGAGGACGCCCTGTTTGGAGGAAGAGCATGACATAGGGTTCATTGTCCTGGTCAGGAGTGGGTGTGTGACTAATGTGCACAGAGTGATTTGGAAAGGGAAGGTCTGAATAGGTGCAAAAGCAGGCTGCACCCTTTTCTTTATTGGTAGATGAAACATTTCCTTATCTGCTCCAGGAGATGAAGCGCCGGGCAGCCAGGGGACATCTACACATCTGTGGCTTTGGCAGGCACATTGACCTGAGGGGTGTGAAAGGAGTCACTTGCAAGCTTGGGAGGAAAGGAGGTGGAAAATGTGCTCAGCACATCTTTTCACCCAGAATTTTAGAAATCTACCTTTCTGCGTCTTAAATTTGCATGCCATTTAGTTAGTATAGAAACTCAGGAAGTATTTCAAATAACGAATGGGGCATTGAGGTAGTTGGAACACCAATTCCACAACACGAGTTTGAATGTGACACTGGCCTTAACACTTCAACTCTTGGAAACATGTGCTGGGAATTTTAATCTCCACGGATCATCAGAATTGATTTCTATTGTTGGCACAAAATCCATTTCTGACTTTGGTGAGCATGAAGAAAATAGAGCAGTTACTTTGTCCTTTCAGTAGTGACCAAACTTGATCCCTCAAATGTTGAGCTCACCATGGAGCTTGCTGGATTCCCCCAACCAGAATCCATGGCTGAGAGAAAGATGGATTCCACACCTGGGCAGCAGTGCCTCAGGTCTCTGATGGCAGTGTCCATCAGCAGGCGGAGTGACCTGCTCCTGAAACCACATCTGCCTTCCTGCTGGGGGGCTGCCCTTCATAAACACTTAATAATATTGCAAAAATGTATTTCTATAAACTATGGTAGAGTTATTGTGAAATATACATCCATTTATGTCATGTCAATGTATGGCAAAACAAATACAATATTGTGAAGTTAAAAAATAGATAAATAAACTAATTTAAATTAAAAAAATAAAACTTGTTTTAAAACTGTCATTTCTAAAAGAGACAAGTGGAGGACACAGCTCCACCAGAAAGTGAAGAGACTCTTTCCCTGACTGACAGGTTCCTCTCAGTTTTGACTGACAACCTAGGTCTGGGAGAGATAAGAACCTGCGGGGAACGTGGATAAAATGAAGACACATGTAGCCCTGCCACGCTGGTCTCCCTGTGCTGTGTTTCTGCTCCTCTCCAGGCAGCTGCTCAGAACACTCTCCTCTCCTTCCTTTTCAGCCCCTGCATAGGTCTGTGACCTTCTTGTCATAACGTTTCTCAGGAAATGAGAACAGCTGGCTGCTGCTGGTTTGACTGCAGGACACGCGCTAGGAAAGCAGAAGATGAGCCGGAGATGAGGAACAAGCTGCAGCCGGGCCACCGACACTGGGATGCAGGTTTCCCAAATTCTCTGTAGTTGCCACAGATTAGCTTGGCACGTGCTGAGCCTCAGGCGTTTGTTTGGCTGTGTTCTGACATCACATCCTTTGAACTTTTCATCTTCTATGGTAATTTCACATGGTTTTAGAGACATGAGTTAATTCAGATGAGCTGAACATTATGAAATGAGGAGAACATCGTCCCAAACAAGGCCAGCGGTTTTCATACTCAGGCATCACGGTGAACACAGATTGCGCCTTAAGACAATTTCACCCTTCAGAGTTCTGCCAGGAGGAGATTGATGAGGACCACTTCCGAAAGACACGAGGACAGACCGAAGGTCAGAACTCATGAAACTCACCCAAGTTCACACAGCTGGAGAGTTTGAGGCCGGAATTTGAATCTGGGGTGTGACTCCAGAGGCTGCTCTAAATCTCCAGTGTGCAGTGACCACGTGCGTTCATCTTACAAACTGTCACAGTTTTTGAATATGGTGGAACTGAAGTATTTCAGAAGTGGATTCATTCCTTCTGTCAACATATGTCTATTTTGCTTACTCTGTGCCAGGCAGTGCTCTGAGCACAGGAGTTATGGCCACAAACAAGACAGAAGTCTCAGAGATCATAGCCTTGTGAATGGATGAAAAAATGAGTCCCCTAGTTCACCGGGTATATTTGTTGGCACATTAGTGAACTGTTTTCATAAATCAATGAGTGATGTGGATACTTCAAATTTAAGCTGTAAGAATCAGTGCTTTAATCATTGACTTTTATCGTCATTGTGACAAGAACAGCATCTTATTCCTTTGAGTGACTCCCTAGCTGAGCACAAGGCCTTGATATCTTCCTCTGGTGGTACCTCAAAAATTGTTTGTGTAATGACAGTCTGTTGTGGACATAAAAATTTATGTACGTTGCTTTCCATTTTTTAAAGAAAAGATGGCCGTTTGTTTTTGTGAAAAATATAAACCAAGTCTGATTCTTAATAACTGATCATTTGTTTTTTGAGTAATTTTAAAACCAGGCTTGATGAGGATTGTGGAATTTGAAAGCAGTGCAATATTTAAACAATTCCTGGATTAAAAGAGGTGTCTGAATGCTTTTTTGTAACTAAAAATATTCTAGATTTATTTTTTTTTCAGTAACAAAAATAGCAGCAGCATTTGTGCCCCGCCTTTTCATTCGTTTGCTTGTTTTACTATTTGTAAGTAGGAGCTTTGTAGTCCAGAATCTCAGTCTGCATTTCTCTGGAACACTGATTGGCAACTGTTACTCTTCTCTTTATCTAAACACTCTCTTCCACCAGAGGGAAATAATTTTCCATTGTTTATTTCAATTTTATATTTTAGATGTTTTGAGAGGTAATTGTACTGTTATTGTTGTCTTTGAATGAAAAAGACCAAGTGAAACAGTTGCCAAATTGCACGTCAGCCGGTGTGAGTGGGGGACACAATGTCAGGACTCAGTTGTCAAGGAAGGCTGGGAGGACGACACGTGCCTGAGAAAGCAAGCTGTCCGCGCTCTCCTCACAGCAGAGGTCAGTGGTGGGCAGTAAAGTGGACACGAGAACACAGCCTCCGTTTTTAGGGATGGAGACTTTTAGAGCTTGAAGAATCCTGGAGATGGGTATTCCCCTAATTCCACAGAGTAATGATCAAGATGATCAACCCCTAAGGAGTGTGGTTTTCCTTGCCTTCTCGTAAATGTGGAGGTTGGAGTGAAGGCAAGACCAGAATCCAGACAGCCTGAAGCTTGTGGGTTGTTCCTTCAGTTGATGAATTCATTTTTTATGCACTGAGCAGAGTTGGGTGTAAGCAGACGGGCAGTCACAGTTCTCGTCCTAAAGGAGCATATTGTCCGGATCAGACGGCCCATTAACTCTGAGGTGAGGCCGTCTCAGAGCAAATATCACAGAGCACTCTGAAGTGATGAGGACACAGCAACTAAGGACCTGGGACGAAGGTGAGGGGTGGGGGGTGTCTGGAGAGGAGAGAGCCCTGGAGCATAGGAGAAACCATTTTAACAACCGCACCCGCAACCTCAGTACTGAGTTCTGACTCCTCACTGAAAACCCCTTCAGAACCAAATAAATGAAAAAACACAATTAATTTACTGAAAACTGGATGAATGTTATAATAATAGCCAGGAATCAGTGTGATCAGGAGCATGCAGGAGAAAACAAAACAGAACAAGCCTGCACTTGAAGGACCACAGCTGCAGAGTTTCTTGGAACCCTTGGGGCATGATGACCAGAAAAATAAAATATCTTTTATTAGTATCAGGGAAATTTAACAAAAACATTTTGTACTTTCAGGAAACCTTGCATTTTTATCAAAGCACCGTACCTAAGATGATAATGTAATGAGGCTCGGATACAAGGGCTTAAAACACACAAAGTGAACCAGAAGCCACTTCTGGCTTCTGCCAGGACTTCCCGACATCTCTAAGGTCGCATCTACGTTGAGTTTATCCCTCCAACACTCTGTGCAATTCCATCAGAAGTCACCAGAAGGGCTTGGGTCCTATCGGGCCAATAGAGTTCTCAAAGATAGTGTGTTAGCTGTTGATAATTATTTAGCTAACTAGATTCCCCCTCCTCATTTAAGCTTATAGTATACTAGACGTTATTTCAAATGCCACTCATTTACTATTTAAAAGTGTATAATTTTTTCCAAACCATCTTTATGGGCAAAGGGAATTTTTAGGTCTTTTCTAAAATTTAATATAGTTAGAAAATTAATAAAACTGGACCAAGGTGCCTAAATAAATACATATTTAAACTACTATTTAACCTGGCCTCTTAGCAAACCACTGAAGTTTTGATTTTAAATGCTACTTAACTAATATAAATTTATCTCCATTTAATAGCATAGGCCCTGCTGTAATCTAAACTAGAGCCCTTTCTTTCCTTATGTTGAAACCATTAGGAGAAAAAGACAATTTCATAGAGAAATACAGCAGAATGCAGTGATATCAGGAATCACTAAGGCCCTGCCCTCAGATCTTAACCTTCAGATCACAAGCACTGAGGAAGTGGAGTCTGTGAAAGGAACAGGGAGGTTCTGGGGTGTGCATGGAGAAATCCTGCCCCTCTTCCAAGCCCATGTTCTCAAGTCCAGCCCTGTGATAGTCTCCTTTATGCCAAATTCCTCCTAAAAACCAGCATCAATTTTTTTTGTTGTTTTTGATTCCAGATTGAAGCATCTATTGTTCCTCAACAAAACTCATGATACAAATAAACAATTTTTGTTTTAAGACACTGAGATCTTGAGATTGTTTTTTCCTGGAGCGCAAGCTAGCATAACCTAATTCAGTCACTTTCCAGGTACAAAAGATGTATTAATGAAACTAGCATTCAAGATAAGGGAGGCTGTATTGGAAGTCTAATTGAGGCCATGGATTTCTTGGGTTGGTTTCTTCCTGGTTTGTTGCTTATTCATTTCCCTGTCTTAAAGTATAATAGGTGTAATTATAACACATTGATTTGGCTGGTCCGTAATAGGACATGGAAAGATTCTGATCTTCCCTCTCTAGGTCACCACAGACAGACTGCAAGTCTCTGTGATGCCTCCCACAGGGTCATTTCTCCAACAGGTTCTCAACAGTCTATGAGAACCTCATCACTCGACTCATTCCAGGCTTTCATGTCACAAAACTTCCTGATGAAAGTGACAATGATTGGCAGACTTGTTTGCAGCTGGAAATAGAGGCCAGGATTAGAAGCACCAGAGTTTAATGATTCTGCTGATACGGGCCTTTGTGACTAGAAAGATGTGACAGATCCACTCACCTGCTTTAAAAGGAAAGGACTCCTGCCCTGCCACTTTTCCTATTTGAAAGTTTTTCCTCCAACTGAAAGTATACTCATTCGAAGTGGAAAATTGTTATCTTTAAGGAAATATCACAGCCCTTGTTACAATAGTTTTATGGAAATACATCACAGCAAGGTGCATGGGTTTGTAGAGAGGACTACCTTAGCCCAAAGTCTGAAAGTGGATTCATCCTCAGCAGTCAGTATTTGTCAATATCTGGTACAAATTGGTTTCTGATCCTATGTGATTAGTATTAGTTGTGGACATTATCTTCTCAGTGGTTATATTATCACTTTTTCTCTACCTAAGTTTATACTGATATTCACAAATAGAGCAGCTGCCTGCCCAGTAGTTTAGCTTTAGTGATTCCTTGTGCTATATAATTTCTCATGCTGTACAATGGGGTAATTGTAGTTAAGTATGTTAGAAAATTCATGAGACATAGTTTGTTCACAAACATGTGCTTTGTTTTCTGCCTTGGGTACCAAAGAAACATTTGTCTCAATGTGATTGTCATTATACTTCCCTTAAATCAGTCCCTCTTTTTGCATTCCCTGGCTTGGTTAGTGAAGTTTTATTCCCTTCCAGGTAAAGTGCTGGACTATAAACTATAGCCAAGTTTGAATAATTTTGCTCTCTTGCATACACAGCACAAAGTTCCCTTCATTGAAACTCTATGGTCTCTTGTAGGATCATTCCTATGTCACTTTCTTCAAGTTCATCTTCATTTATGGCACTTAATGCGTCCCTTTTCTATTCTTATATTGTCCTTGTACTGACTACATAGTATTTTAGAGGTCAGTCTCCTCTGCTGGACTGTGAGATTTTTAAGACTTAGGTGCCTCAGTGTCTCCAGATCCCAGGACAGAGCCTGTGAACTAATAATTTCTCCATAAATTGCTGTTGAATGAAGAGTTTCTTACTTCATTTGCAGCTGCTAGCCTCTCCTTCTAGGCATCTTCACAAGCCATGATGTTAAATTCTTAAGGTAGACTGCCATTCATGAAAGTCTACTGGTCAAAAAGGCTTACCGGCACAAGATTTATTAAGAAATAAGATGCAGTGTTGTGTATTAACACATATATATGGAATCTAGAAAAATGAAATTGATGAACCTATTTGCAGGGCAAAAATAGAGATGAAGACATAGAGAACAGACTTGTGGATGCAGCAGGGGAAGGAGAGGGTGGGATGAATTGAGAGAGTAGCATTGACATATATACACTACGATGTGTAAAATAGCTAGCTGGGGGAGGCTCAGCTCAGTGCTCTGTGACAACCTAGAGGGGTGGGATGGGGGGTGGTAGGAGGGAGGCTCAAGACAGAGGGAATAAATATATATATATATATGTGTGTGTGTGTATATATATATACACACACACACACACTTATGGCTGATTCACATTGTTGTATGGCAGAAACCAGCACAACATTGTAAAGCAATTCTCCTCCAATTAAAAAGTTTTTAAAAATAAGTAAGATGTAGACTTCATATCTTAGTATTCAAAAGCGTTCGCAGTCTGCATAACTTCCCAAATCATTGTTCCAGAAAACCCACAACAGAGCTCAGCTGTATGCCTTGCTTTATTCCTTGTATCAGTCTCACCTGTGCTTTGCTTATGCTATTTCCTCTGCCTCAGTTTCCCTGTTTTTCTTCACCTTCACATTTCAACTTTTTTCTCTGTTTTTAATAAAACTGAAGCATATTAATAGTCGAATGAGTGACTAAACTGAACTGAACTGAATAGTTGGTTTACAGTGTTGGTTTCTGGTGTATATCAAAGTAATTCAGTTTATATATATATATGTATATGTATATATATATTTATTCTATTTATTTCAGCTTATATATATATATTCCTTTTCATATTCTTTTCCATTTTCGTTTATTACAGGATATTGAATATAGTTCCATGTGCTATACAGCAGGACCTTGTTTTTTTAATCTATTTTATATATAGTAATGTATATATGATAATCACAAGCTCCTAATTTATCCCTCCTTACCCCCTTTCCCTATTGGTCACCATAAGTTTGTTTTCTGTCTGTGAGTCTATTTCTGTTTTATAAAAAAGTTAATTTGTACCTATTTTAGATTAGTCTTTCTCTTTGTGACTTACTTCACTTAGTATGATAATCTCTAGTTGCATCATTGTTGCTGCAAATTGCATTATTTCACTCTTTTTATGGCTGAGTAGTATTCCATAAACCTCATGGATGGAGGAGCCTGGTAGGCTGCAGCCATGAGGTCACGAAGAGTCAGACACGACTGAGCGACTTCACTTTCACTTTTCACTTTCATGCACTGGAGAAGGAAATGGCAACCCACTCCAATATTCTTGCCTGGAGAATCCCAGAGATGAAGGAGCCTGGTGGGCTGCCATCTACGGGGTTGCACAGAGTCGGACATGACTGAAGTGACTTAGCAGCAGCAGCAGCAACAGTATTCCATTGTGTATATAGACCACATCTTTTTCCATTCATCTATCAATGGACATTTAAGTTACTTCCATGCCTTGGCTATTATAAATAGTGCTGCTATGAACATTGGGGTGCCTGTATCTTTTCAAATTAGATTTTTCTCTAGATACCTGCCCAGGAGTGGGAATGCAGTGTCATATAGTAAGTAGCTCTATTTTTAGTTTTTTACAGAACCTCCATACTGTTCTCCACAGTGGGCACACCGATTTACATTCCCACCAACAGAGTAGGAGGGTTCCCTTTTTCTACACCCTCTCCAGCATTTATTATCTGTAGACTTTCTGATGGCAGCCATTCTGACTGGTGTAAGATGATATCTCATTGTCCTTTTGATTTGCATTTCTCTAATAATTTGCAATGTTGAGCATCTTTTCATGTACCCAATATCCATCTGTATGTCTTCATTGAGGAAATGTCTATTTAGATCTTCTGCCCATTATTTTGATTAGGTTGTTTGTTTTTTGTTATTGAATTATATAAGCTATTTGTATATTTTGGAAATTAATCCCTTGTCGGCTGTTTCATTTGCAAGTATTTTCTCCCATTCCATAGATTGTCTTTTCATTTTGTTTATAGTTTTCTTTGTTGTGCAAAAGCTTGTAAGTTTGATTAGGTCTCATTTGTTTGTTTTTGCTTTTATTTCAATTGCCTTGGGAGAATGACTTAAGAAAACATTGCTATAATTTGTATCAGAGAATCCTTTGCCTATGTATATTCTAAGAATTTTATGGTGTCATGTCATATATTTAAGTCTTTAAACCATTTTGAACTTTTTTGGTATATTATGTCAGGAGTGTTCTAACTTCATTGATTTACATGGGACTGCTCAGCTTTCCCAACACCACTTGCTGAAGAGACTGTCTTTTCTCCATTATTTATTCTTGTCTCTTTTGTCAAAGATTAATTGACTATAGGTGTGTGGGTTTATTTCTGGGCTCTCTATTCTGTTCCATTGATCTGTATGTCTGTATTCATGCCAATACCACACTGTTTTATTACTGTAGCTTTGTAGTATTGTCTGAAATTTGGGAGGGTTATGCCTCCAGCTTTGTTGTTTTTTTCTCAGGAATGCTTTGACACTTTTGCGTCTTTCATGGTTCCATATGAATTTTAGGATTATTATGTTCCATCTTTATGCATTCTACAACACAGTGATTGTACTCCTCCAAGCCTCAGTCGTTCAGCAAGCCTTTAGAGCGTTCCTAGCATATCCCAAACATCGTTTGTAGCAGAGGACATACAGAATTGGAAGATGCCACCATGCACTAAAGGAACTCAATTTGGGGGGATGGACAGATGTGAAAACTCTTAGAATGCAGTAAAGTGTGTACATGTTGTACTCTGGGAGCTCAAGGGATATCCACATAACCCAGGTGAGGGTGAACAGTGTTAAGAAATGCACCTTGGGGAGGCTGTAATATCTGGGTTGAGTTTTCAAAACTCAGGTATGAGTTAGCTACAAAAATGTATATAATAAGAATATTATAAATGGAAAGAGCAGGAAGTGGCAAGATTTGGGGATTCTAGTATGGGTGGCACAGTTGTGCCTGTAATTTTCACAAACTGCCTGCTTTGAAACTCCCAGAGAATCATGTCTTTACCTCTCATGTACGTACTACTTGTTGCCCTATATTATATTCATAACATGATAATCTGCTCTTCCTTATTACACAAGAAAATGAGAACTATGCCAGGCTTGTTTTCTTATCCTTAACATATCCTAAAAATATGTTCTATTTACATAGTACGTGATTCACACATGTTTGTTGAATATGTGCATAATTTTAATTTGCATTGTCCTGAATCTTTACTTCAGTAGTACTGAGCGTTTAGACTCTGGAGTATTTGGTTCATTACTTTCAATGAGGGGTTCCCCAAGTGCTAGTTTACTTTTATTGTGCATCTACAAGAGAAATGCTGGGAAGCTATTTAAATTTAAGGAAAAATCATCAAGGCTCTGATAATCATTATGACACATTCTTCTGACATTATATTATATTCAATATGTTACTGGTGTATGCTAGCAAGCAAGTAAATTCCCTATCTGATAATGCAAACATTGCTCAGGCCACCTGTAATATTTGTGATACCTGTAACAAGAGAACAAGTAAAGGCCCACATGTCATAAATCTGTGTATTTAAAATTTATAAATAACACTAAGAAACCGTTAAGTAAAATATTCTCTATGTGCTTACCTTGACCAGGTACCTTCCTAATTACCAGAAAGGGCATGTTCACATTCTAAAGTCTCAGACCCTTTGTGGTCAGGATTTGAAGATAAAAGCACAGGAAAAAATCACATCCCTGAGCAGGGAGCCAGTGGTCCTCTCCCCTACTTTTCTTCATCTCTTGTATCCTCCCATACTAGGGAGGGCTTGTCCTCATGTGGACAACCCCATATAGGTTAAAACTTTTTGAGGGGGATGAAATAGATGAAGAGGATTGAGAGGTACAAACTACAGTTATAAACAATTAAATCATGAGATGTAATATACAGCATAGGGAATTTAGTCACAAGCATTAAATTCATGTGATGACAAATGGTAACTAGACATTATGGTAACCATTTCAAAATATATGTAAATAGTGAATCACCATGATGTATACCTAAGACTAATATGATTCTGTATGTCAATACTTCAATAATAAAAATCTTTATTCTTACCTCCCCATTAATATCTGCCACTTGGTTATCCCTTGGGATGAGGGCTGTACACAAATGAGGCAGGTCTGCACTCAGCATGATGTGCCCAGGGAGAAGCCCACACAGCCCTGGAAGGGGACTGAGAGCCATTAGAGAAGGGAATCTCTGGGACATGAGTACCCAGAGTGGGGGCTGGAAGTGAATTGCTAGTGGTCCCACCAGGAGGCCAGTCAGAGGCTGTTTTGTCTGGGCCTTAAGGCAATATTTCTGCTTCCTAAGCACCATCCCTCTGAATACACTCTCTCCCTCCCTTGAAGACATAGTCTCCATCTTATATATTTAATGATTTCATATACATTTTTAGGGAAGTTAATGTTTCCTCCTCTGATGAAGCTACAGTTAATGAAGTACATATAATGAACATTGTAAAGGATCTCAGATACTTTAAATATATGGCAGAATATTTTGTGACTGGCTCAGGGGTACAAATAATCAAAGAAGTGACTGTAATTATGTGTGAAACTGATTTTATTGTAATGAATTAACTAGGAAATAATTAAACAAAGGACTATAGATAAATTGTTAAAAAAAAAAAGAGAAGATCTATGAAAAATTGAAACCAAAAAAATCTGGTTGCAGAAAACTCATCACCAGGATAACTGATAACCAGAATCAGATGTTCTAGTCTGTCAAGAACATTCACAGTTTCCTGATGCATGTAAGAGCAATGAGGTCTCCATCTAATAAGGTAAAATTCTTTGACAGAAAGACCTATTCAAACTTCTTTTCATTTAGTTCAAAAATAGCTATAAGATGAAATTTGGGAGACTTCCACTAAAATTAACAATAGAGCTGTGAGTTGGATATAAGCTTCTACTAATTTCCGAGGGCATAAAATTGGTCATCTTTCTCAATGATAACTATGAAACTATGATCTAAGTTTAAAAATAAAGAACAAAATAAGACCATTTGCAGCAACATGAATGGACCTAGAGATTCTCATACCTAGTGAAGTAAGCCAGATAGAGAAAGACAAATATAGGATATCACTTATATGTGGAATCTTAAAGAAAAAGCATTCAAATGAACTTAAAACAGAAGTATAGCCACAGATAAAACAGATGTAGAAAATGAACTTCTGGTTACCAGGAGATAAGTGGTGGTGGGGGTTGGGTAATTGGGAGATTGGGAGTGACTTATATGCACTACTATATATAAAATAGATGGCCAATAATAACCTGCTGTATAGCACAGGGAACACTACTCATTGCTTTGTAATGGCCTACATAGGAAAAGAATCTAAGAAAAAATAGTGGATATATGTACAATATATGTATAACTGAATCATTTTTTTATGATTCAGATACACATGAAACTAACACAACATTGTAAATCAACTATATTCCAATAATTTTTTTAAAAAGTCCAAGAACAGCCAAAAAATGAATTTAATGAAAATTTGTTTTTAGGAAAAATATAGCTTTGGAAAAGTTAAGGTTTGATGTCTGTACTTGGCAACTGGCAACAGTGGAAAAACCACTGGATTCAGAACTTGATTCCAATTGAAATAGCAGCAGTCACATGTATGACTTTGAGTGAGATATTCAAACCAATTATACTGAAAAACAGTTTCTCAACATAAAATAGGGACAATGGTATCTAGTATGATTGTTGCAAAGATTAAATTGAGCCACATGTGAAAGTGCCTTATAAATGTCATTGTGTTGTACAATTGTTATATAGCAATACTAATATCATGTGCCCTAACTCCCTCATTGTGATTGCTGATGTATAAGGAGTGTATCCCTTACTAGCTGACTTACTTTTCAGCTCAGTAGCAATTAATTCCTCAAATTTGAATTACTACAGTGCTCTGACTCAGTCATTAGGATGACTGATCTGAATCAAGGTGTCATCTTGCTAGTTGTTGCTTTCATCTTAACAATTGGGGTCAATTATGTAGTCATTTTGGAGAAGGCAATGGCACCCCACTCCAGTACTCTTGCCTGGAAAATCCCACGGACGGAGGAGCCTGGTAGGCTACAGTCCATGGGGTCGCTAAGAGTCGCTACGTCTGAGCGACTTCACTTTCACTTTTCCCTTTCATGCACTGGAGAAGGAAATGGCAACCCACTCCAGTATTCTTGCCTGGAGAATCCCAGGGACGGTGGAGCCTGGTGGGCTGCCGTCTATGGGGTCGCACAGAGTCGGACACGACTGAAGCGACTTAGCAGCAGCATGTAGTCATTTATTTGATTGTTTGACAACTGAGACTTTCTGTAACTAAAATAATTGCCTCAGCTATGTTTTTTGTCAATCTTGCATAATCTTCAACATCATTTTAATAATGTTTTTCTTATGAAGAAAGTTAAAGTGGACTTGATTGAGATAGCAATACAAAAGGTAATGAAAAGGCTTATACTGTATTTATGCCCTGAGGAAATAAAAGAGACATTTTCATATCAGCAAGTATGTTCTAGAAGCATAAATAAATCATCAAATGGAGTATAAGTTATTCAAAGGCAGGGGAAAATATATTGTTTGCATAGTCAACAATTAAGTAAAACTGCAAACAAACCTATGAGTCAATTATGACTATAAATTAGGAGAAGGATATGAAGAGGTTAATGAAGAGTCAGAATTCAAGATGAGATCTGTGAAGCTGACATTAAATACAACTAAACATATCTTGTGTGGCATTCATGGTGATTACTATATATGTAAGAGCCTGGCCTCAGTAAAATCTGTGGCCCAAATAAAGATTTTTGGTTTTCACTGCTCTTTCATAAACTATTTACTATATGTTATGCCACTCTTCAAATCCCTTGTGTGATATGGACTCTGTTTCTAAGGTGAGCTTGATGTGTCGTAGGCTATGACCTATAACATTCTGTCTCCCTCTCTTTTGGGGAACTAATTGTTATTTGTTTTTTATGAAGAAATTTGAACACCCAGTTATGTAGGTGGACTAACATAATGTGCACTCAGATACCAATCCTTTAGCTCTAAAAACCATCACCCTATGGCCAATCCTGTTCCATTGACACCACATCTATTTCCATTTCTCATCTGTAAATTCTTGTTTGCATAATTAAAATGTAAATTTTAAAAATGACGATTTTATTTTTGTACTTAAATAATTTATGTCATCAAATATCCAGTTAGTGTTAAAAATTACAACCGATTAGTACATAATTTTTTATATTGCATTTAATAAAGATATAAATAATATCTCTATATTATAATGATTGATATGCATTTCATGTCCATTTAATCTATATATGTCCCCTTCATCTTTTCCCCTCATTTCCACTACCACTCACTAATAAAATAGTTGAGTACTTACTGAGTCCCAAGAACTGTGGAAAATGAATCCTTCTAATGTGACTTCTGTGACTTCTAATTATTACAAAGGTACTGCAAATTGGTCATTGATACCTTCATTTTCTCTTGCCCATTAATGTATTTCAGAAGCATAGGAGTGTCTGACTACAAATTCGTACTCTTTCCATAATAACATGAACCTTTTGATTTCACCTCACAGGCACACAAATGTACCAACACACATATCTTTACTGCTCAATGCCCTTGCCATGCAATTTTCTCTCACACTCTTACCGTTCATCATACAAAGGAGTAAGCTAATGCATTTCTTAATTAATTTCTGTCAAGAACTTTAATGAGGACGTAGGTATGGAGTGATACCTTCTAAGCACCATTATGGGTTATATAAGAGCAAGTCAAGTCAAACTCATCTCATTTCATAATTTTGACAGGGTTGATTCTTCACTAGCATAATAGGTGAGGATAAGAGCAGAGAAAGATATTGTATGAACCTTGTTAAGAGATTTTATTAAACCTTTCACAATATTCTATGGTAGAGATAGAGTCAGGAGTAGTGAAAGAGTTGAGACCAATTAAAACAAAAATGTTTGAGAGTCCAATACTGAATGTAAATACAATGTCAAATATTCAGCCAGATTTGAGAAACTGAAATAGCCAAAGATAGGGCATGTCAATGTTTGAACAAAAAGAGTATACATAATAAGAGACCCAGACCAAAACATCTCATCCATGGTTGTGTGGCTGCTGCCTGCCTTCTAATTGTATTTTCTACATGTTCCATTCTTAAGGACTCCTTACTGGTAATACAGTAGATGAATTGTTCATAGCTTCCTTAGCTTGATGGGGGAGCCACTTTTTTCTTGCATTGGCAGGCAGATTCCCAAGTGGTCTTGGGAAGCCTCTGCCACTTTTTTTCTTAAATATTGTTGTTCATTTATTTATGTATGTATTTATTTATGACTGCACTGAGTTTTTCTTGCTATGCGCAGGCTTTCTCTAGTTGCAGCGAGTGGGGGCTACTCTCTCATTGTGGCTCACAGGCTCAGTAGTTGCAGCTCATGGGCTCTAGAGCGCAGGCTCAGTAGTTGTGGTGCATGATTTAGTTGCTTGTGGCATGTGGGATCTTCCCAGACCAGGGATCGAACCCATGTCCTCTACATTGGCAGGCGGATTCTTAACCACTGGACCACCAAGGATAAGGGACTGCCATTTGTATATGGGATAAAATAATAATATGAAATATCAGCATATAACAGCATAAAATATAATATGTAAGTAATAACTTATAGAAGCTCTATAATATAGTGGACAATGGAACAGGATTGCAATTATATTACCTGGGTATATGTCTCAGCTCTACCACTTACTAGCTGTGTGACCTTAGTAAAACTGCTTAACTTCTCTGCCTTAATATGCTAATCTATGGTGGCTCAGACAGTAAAGCGTCTACCTACAATGTGGGAGAACTGGGTTCAATCCCTGGGTCCAATCCCTGGGTTGGGATGATCTCCTGGAGAAGGAAATGGCAACCCAATCAAGTATTCTTAGCTGGAAAATCCCATGGATGGAGGAACCTCGTAGGCTACAGTCCATGGGGTTGCAAAGAGTAGGACACAACTGAGCAACTTCACTTTCACTTACACTTCCATTCACTACTATTGCCTAATTCACACAGTTGTGGAGAGGCTCCAGGGAGTTAATATAGGTAAAAGTGCTTAACATAATGCTGGTACACAGTAAGCACTGCATCTGTGTAGGTAGTGATTACTATCCATAAGAAATGGAGTGTATAGATATTTCTATTGAGAGATATTCTCCATGGGTCTTTGATGTTTCTCTATACATATTACAAGCAGAGTAATACCTGTACCTGTTGAGAACTATTTTTTCTAAGATGTTTTCAGAATGAACAACCCTAAGAGATAGAGAAAAAAGTGTCTTAAAATAATATGTGAACCTTAAAGTTTAAGTTGAAGTGAAATCATCATCATCATCATCATCATTATTTGGCCATGCTGCATGGCTTCTGGGATCTCAGTTCCCCAACCAGGGAGTGAACCCAGGGCATGGCAGTGAAAGTTCAGAATCACAACCAGTAGGCCACCAGGGAACTCCATGAATTATTATTTTTATATGTTGATATTCTATCAGTTAGTTGAGATATTCAGATGTATTTATCACTGTAAGAATAAAATACTGCAATAAAATTATACAAATAGTTATATAATAGCTAACAATAAGGAAAATTATTTAAAGTTAATGCAAATATTCTTGATGTATATTAAGTAGACAGTTTACAAAGGACATTATAATCCTTTTAAGACATCAAATATATACAAGTTGCATAACAGTAAACTACAATAATGGTGCCTAGATTATAAAATAATCCTTTTAGTTTTTTGTACTAGAATTTATGACATAAAATAAAATAACATTTAAGAACTGTATTTAGCATTATTTCACTTCATTAGGCCATGAATCATTCAAGAGTAAAGGTCCCATTTGTGATATCTGCAAATCTTGAGAGGATGACTTAATCACAGCATGTTAACTTGACTACCACAAAATTGTATTAGGATGAATAAATCTAAAGTCATACGCAATAGTATTCATGAAATTTATTGAATCTAGATAAAAACGAACATAGATGTAAAGAGAAATGTGGCTTAAAAAGGAAGTAATAGAAAAAACTGGCATGTCTCACATACTTTACATTCCCAAGAGTAATATATGACAGATCTAGTTTCTTTGCATCCTTCCCATCATTTGATAGTCAGTGTTTTATACTTTAGCTGTACTGATAAGTGTGTAGTGGTATCTCATCATGGTCTTAATTTTCATTTCTCTAACAGTTTAGGATATTGAACACCTTTTCATATATTTATTTGTCACTTATAAAATCTCTTCACTGCCATGTCTGTTAATGTCTTTTGGCCATTTTTAATTGAATATTTTAAAATGTTGACTTTTAAGAGCTCTTTATATAGTTCTAGATAGGAGTCCTCTGTCAAATACATAGTTTGCAAATATTTTCTCCAAGCCTCTAGCTTTCCTTTTCATGCTCTTACTGGGGTTCTTCACACAGCAAACATTGTTGATTTTGATGAAGTCCAAAATTTAAATTTCTTTTCTATTATGGATTGTGACTTTGATGTCATGTCTAAAAAGTCTTCACCAATTACTAGGTACTAGAGATTTCCTGTATGTTATCTTCTAAATGGTTTATAGTTTCACATTTTACATTTAGTCTGTGATAAATTTTGTGGTAATTTTTGAGATGAGATGTGAGATGTAGGTCTACCTCCTTTCTAGGGGGACCGTGGATATCCAATTGTTCCAGCACCATTTATTGAGAGAAATGCAAATCAAAACCACAATGAGGTACCATCTCACACTGGTCAGAATGGCTGCTATCCAAAAGTCTACAAACAATAAATGCTGGAGAGGGTGTGGAGAAAAGGGAACCCTCTTACACTGTTGGTGGGAATGCAAATTAGTACAGCCACAATGGAGAACCGTGTGGAGATTCCTTAAAAAACTGAAAATAGAACTACCATATGACCCAGCAATCCCACTGCTGGGCATACACAGTGAGGAAACCAGAGTTGAAAGAGACTCGTGTATTGGGGTGTTCATTGAAGCACTGTTTACAATAGCTAGGAATGGAAGCAAGCCAGATGTCCATCGGCAGACGAATGGATAAGAAAGCCGTGGTACATATACACAATGGAATATTACTCGGCTATTAAAAAGAATGCATTTGAATCAGTTCTAATGAGGTGGATGAAACTGGAGCCTATTATACAGAGTGAAGCAAGTCAGAAAGAAAACACCAATACAGTATTTTAGCACATATATATGGAATTTAGAAATATGGTAATGACGACCCTATATGCGAGACAGCAAAAGAGACACAGATATAAAGAACAGACTTTTGGACTCTGTGGGAGAAGGTGAGGGTGAGATGATTTGAGAGAACAGCATTGAAACATGTGTATTACCATATGTGAAATAGATGACCAGTCCAAGTTCAATGCATGAAACAGGGCAGTGAAAGCTGGTGCACTGGGACAAGCCAGAGGGATGGGATGGGGAGGGAGGTGGGAGTAGGGTTCAGGATGGGGGATATATGTACAGCTGTCCCTGATTCATGTCAGTGTATGGCAAAAACCCCACAATATTGTAAAGTAATTAGCCTCCAATTAAAATAAATAAATTAATTTTTTAAAAAAGAAAAGACTATCCTTCCTTCTTTAATTACTTTTTCACCTCTGTGAAAAATCAGTTGTCTGTACTTGTTCAGAACTGTTTCTGTGTTCCCTATTGTATTCCATAGATTTATGTATCTATCTTAACATTAATACCACAGTCTTAATTACCATAGTTGTATAGTAAGTCTTGAATCTTGATAGATAGCTTCCTCCCATTTTGTATTTTTCTTCAAAATTATTCTGGCTATTCTAGATTCTTTGCCTTTTCATACAAATTCTTTTTTTTTTTCAATTTTTAAAATTTTTATTGGAGTATAGTTGGTTTACAATGTTTAAATAGATTCAAGGGTACAGCAAAATGATTCAGTCATATATATGTACGTATATATTCTTTTTCAGATTCTTTTCCATTATAGGTTATTATAAGAATTGAATATACATCCCTGTTTATTTTATGTATAGTAATGAGTATATATTGATCCCAAACTCTTAGTTTATCCTACCCCTTCGTTCCTCTTTGTTAACCATAAGTTTGTTTTCTATGTCTGTGAATAATTTTCTGTTTTGCAAATAAGTTCATTTATATCACTTTTTTAGATCCACATATAAGTGATATCATGTGATATTTGTCTTTCTCTGACTTACTTCACTTAAGATGATAATCCCTACATCCATCCATGTTGTTGCAAATGACATTATTTCATTCTTTTTTTTTTTTTTGGCTGACTAGTATTCCTTTTATACGTATAATACATCTTCTTTATCCATTCATCTGTTTATGGATATTTAGGTTGCTTCCCTGTCTTGGCTCTTGTAAATAGTGGTGCTGTGAACACTGGGGTGCGTGTATCTTTTTGAATTAGAGTTTTTATCTTTTGTGGTTATATGCTGAGGAGTGGTATTTGCTGGATCATATGGTAACTCTGTTTTTACTTTTAAAGGAATCTCTATACTGTTTGTTCTCCATAGTGGCTATATCAGTTTATATTCCCAGCAACAGTGTAAGAGGGTTCTCTTTTCTCCATACCCTCTCCAGAATTTGTTATTTGTAGACTTTTTAATGATGGCCATTCTGACCAATGTGAGGTGGTACCTCTTTTCAGTTTTGATTTGCATTTCTTTTTTTTTTAATTTTTAAATTAGTTTATTTTCTATTCTTTAACTTTACAATATTGTATTTGTTTTGCCATACATTGACATGAATCCACCATGGGTGTACATGTTTTCCCCTTCCAGAACCCCCCTTCCACCTCCCTCCCCATCCCATCCCTCTGGGTCATCCCAGTGCACCAGCCCCGAGCACCCTGTATCATGCATTGAACCTGGACTGGTGATTCGTTTCACATATGATAATTTACATGCTTCCATGCCATTCTCCCATATCATCCCGCCCTCGCCCTCTCCCATAGAGTCCATATATACTGTTCTATTTATCTGTGTCTCTTTTGATATCTCGCATACAGGGTTATCTTTGACGATTGACTAAATTCCATATATATGCGTTAGTATACTGTATTGGTGTTTTTCTTTCTGGCTTACTTCACTCTGCATAGTAGGCTCCAGTTTCATCCACTTCATTAGAACTGATTCGAATGTATTCTTTTTAATAGCTGAGTAATATTCCACTCTCATCTATACTCACAGAATATCTTGCTGATATTTTGATGGGAATTGTATTGAATACCAATTCAGAGAGAATTGTCATTGTTACTTATGTTGAGTCTTCCAATCTATGAATGCAGTATGTCTCTACATTTATTTAGATCTTCCTTAATTTCTTCCACCAAAATTTTATAGTTTTTTAGAGTGTATGTCTTATAACATATTTTGATATATTTACATCTGAGTATTTGATTTTTTAATGGTTGTAAATGGTATTATATTTAAAAATGTTCCATATGTTCATTGCTAGTATATAAAAAATACAATTAATTTTTATATGTTAACCTTTCATCCTGTGATCTGGGCAAATCTACTTACTAGTTCTGGAAGATTTTTTTTTCCCTAGATTTCTTAGATTTTCTATGTGGATCATCATTTCATCCTTAAATAGAGACAGTTTAACTTATTCCTTTCTGATCTGTTTGACTTTATTTCTTTTCCTTGCTTTATTTCTTCCTTGCTTTTCTTTTTCTTGCTAGAACTTCCAGTATCATGTTGAATAGCAGTGGTATAGGTGAAATCCTTGCTTTATTCCCAGTCTTAAGGGTAAAGCATTCAGCTTTTCACAGTTAAGTATGATTTTAGCTGTAATTTTCTTAAATATGATCTTTATGAACTAAGGACTTTCTATTACCAGTTTTCTGAGAGTTTTTTTTTATCATAAATGAGTATTGAATTTTGTGAAATTATTTTTCTGCATCAGTTGATGCTTGTATGATTTTTTCTTCTTAGATCTGTTAATGTAGTATGTTATAATGATTGATTTTCAAAAATCAAACCAGCCTTGCATCAGTGAAATGAACCCCACTTAGTAATATTGTATCATTATTTTTATATATTGTTGAATTTTATTTACTAATAATTTGCTAAGAATTTTTGAATCTAATACCATGAGAGATAATCATCTATGGTTTACTTTATTGTACTGTTTTTGTCTGGTTTAGGTATCAGGGTAATACTGCCTTCATAAAATGGAAATGTCCTCTTCTCTTCTATTTTCTGGGAAAGATTGCATAGAATTAGTGTTATATCTTCTTCAACATTTTGTAGAATTCTCCAGTGATGCCATCTAGGGAATTTCTTTCTCAGGAGATTTTAAATTGCAAATTATATTTCTTTCATAGTTATAGAACTATTCAAGGTATTTGTCTCTTATGGTGAGTTTTCCTAGTTTATCCTTTTTCATTCTCTTCCCTACTGTGGGTGGGCCTCATCTAATCAGCTGAAGGCCTGAACAGAACAAATGCTGACCCTCTCCTGAATAAGAGGGAATCCCTCTTACCTGGCTGCCTTTGAGTTGGGGTATCAGTTTTTTTCTTGCCTTTGAACTCAGACTCAAATATCAGCTCATCCTGGGTCTTGAGTTGTTGGCTTTCTGACTGAAAATATACTGTCAACTCTGCTGGTTGTCAAGCCTTTGAATTTGGACTATAACCATACAGCTGGCTCTGCCAGGTCTTCAGCTTACTGACTACAGATTCTGGGATTTGTCAGGAGCCTATTCTTTATAATAAAATCTCTTTGTGTATGTATGTGTATATACATAGTTCATTTCTAAAACTTTATGTCTATCTTTTGGGCCAGTCATTTAGTTTCAGCAACAAATATAGATTATATTTTTGAGAAGTGACTGGAATGTTATTTTCATAGTAACTTATTTGGGCTCTTACATTTTTTAACTTAATTTTTCCAGCCTTGAAGAAGTTATTTCTAAAATTATAAGTGACAATAGGAAAAACTAGAATAAGGACAAAGGCAATGGAGCAAAAACTGTGATGGAAAACATGGTGTATGGTGGGGAGGGTCAAACTTTTCCCTATTAGTCCATGTGTAATATTTGGGCCTTTATTGTAATATAAATTGACAACTATTGAATGGATTGAGGTAGTGCAGTAACATGTCTCCATAAGAACTTCAAATTTTTCACCCTGGAAATATTACTGGAGGAGGGACTGAATGGAAGAAAAGTACTGAGGGAGAGATTACCAGTATGCATTTAATATTTTAATAAATAGTTTAATTCCAGAGAAAAATATAAATGATTGAATTATGCTCCAGGTTGAAGCTGTTTGTCAAGCACATCTAGGGAAATCTTAGTTTATTGATTCATACATCTGTAACCTGAGGCATAATTTCCACTTGACTCCTTGAAGTGCAGACACAGTATCTAGAAGCAAATAAGCTATTTCTGAAGTGCTAACCTCACAAACCCAGACCTACGCAGTGATGGCAAATATCACACAGATTGTTAATAAAGGTACAAAAGATCCAAATCAAATATCACTTGGAGAAGATGAAGAGATGTATGCTTTATCCTATTATATTTACAGGAAGCATAAGGAAGGAAGTTCTCTCAAAAATTCCCTTTAGTTTATTTTCCAGGACATCTTAGATTAAAGAAGCCAACAAAACAAGAAGAAAATTATAGTTTTAAGAACTGCCAGACTAAATAGCTCTTTCTGGAAAGACTAGTGTTTTCTTTTGGATACCTTTAAGTGCCAAAGCTATAATTTCCCATTTACTTTCCTTTGTCACTGTATATGTAGAGTATTTATCCCAATTTGATGCCACTTGCTCTTTGTCAGAGGAAGTTGTCCCATAGATTCATATTAACCACATTTCTTCTCCTAAAGCTTGTTATAAAAACTATCTTTGTCACTCTTCTTTTGACATAGGCCATTTCTTCATACAGAACTCTGTCATCAAATGATTGAAGGCCTGTGTAATTCAGCTCTAATGGATTGTGTTTTAAACTGCTCTAGTTTAAAATATCATAGGCCACGTATCTTGAAGTGCACACATTTCAACAGGAAAAGATCAAATTCCACTGTCATTGCCCCTGGAATAGCTAGCTATGTGACAGCTTTTGATTTATAGGGGTATTTTTAGGGGGGGTGCTTAATATGAGCAAATTAAACATAAATCATAGGTAAGTTGGAGGGCCTGGATATGAGTTATTGAAAATTGGGTAGTTTGAACAGCAGTATAAGTTACATATCTTTTTTCTTAGACTAGATCAGTTTTTACCTACTTTACATCAATTTCTGTTAGTACAGTTTTAAAAAATAAACCTATTGCTTAAAGATTGCAACTTTTCATGGAGATATGACTATACCTTTACTATAATCCTAATTTGAAGTAGATTTAGTTTAATGCCCCCAAGGGCCAGATTATCTTATTATAATAATATATATCACTTGAATAAACAAGTAAAACACTGTACTGCCATTTTGCTCTTTGTCCAAAATGCTGAGTATGTATATTCTATGCATTCAGCATTTTTTTGCATGTTTTGTTCACTGATGTGTTCCCAGTATATTGAACAGTAACTGGCATATGGTAAAATTCACAACATATATGCAAGAATAAATAAATGAGTTAATGAATTATCTGAATACACACACTCAATTGTACCCCTAGATCTGATTCATTTTGGTCTAAATAAGGGTCTAGTCATGTGTTTATTTCCCCCCTGCCTCGTCATTCCCTCCCCTTCCCTCCTATCCCATCTTCTCTCACTCTTGCCTGTCATTCTCTTGATGTTAAGAACCAAAGACACCCATGGCAGATTCATGTCAATGTATGGCAAAACCAATACAATATTGTAAAGTAAAAAAAATAAATTAAAAAAAAAGAACCAAGGAGGTCTCCAGGTGGAGGAAGAAATTGATTCACACTGGCAAATGCATTCCAATGGTGAGAAGCATTAAGAAGACTGATTTGATCTCAAGAAAAATTTCTAACAGTTTATGGCATTAAGAAACTTCTGGAAGCATTGACTTTTCTATCACTTGCAAGCGTTTGAGAAAAATAAATGCAAATACCAGCACAAGTGGATCCAGGCTAGAGAAAAAAACTGCAAGAAGGGCTTACACTGGGAATGCTTAAAAGCAGTTTAAATATGACTGAAAAAGATAGAGAAAATAATAGGTGAAAGGTTTTCTTGTGCTGTGTTTGACTTAAAGATAGGCATCATACACATTTTCATCCCCAAACAATTTCCAGTTGCTTTTGCATATAAACCAGTGACTCTTTAAAATCAGCACAGTCAAGGAAACACATATGGTGGTGTCAGTTTTGAATATATATGTATATGTGTATATATATATATATATATATATATACATATATACATATACACACATATATATGTAATGATAATAATTTGAAAATTTAAGCAATAGGAAGTTTCTAATTAGTTAAATGCTTACACAGGGTTCAATTATATAATGGCACTTTGTAACTAATTCCATGAATACTAAAAAGAATAGTCAATTCATATATTTACATTAAGAAATGGTAGAGATGTGTTGTTTTTATATCTCCTTTATTGAGATTGTCTTCAATCAGTCTTATCAATTTGTGGCCATGCTCTTTTGGACAAAACTAACAATAGCGAAAACAATAATAAACAGTATAATTTGGAGAACTCACTTTATCATGAGATGTAGCTCAAAGTATTATGTTTTTAGTTCTAAGTATAAAAACCATCTTTCCACCAAAATGTTGACAGTATTTCAACATTCAGAAAACTATAATGAGAGAATACAAACACAAGTTCAAAAGATTTCTTAAATGTTTCAAATACTGTAAAATGTTTATCATCACACAGTAATTCATTGGCTGGAAAATGCTCATTTCCATATGAAATGTTATATGTGCCTATAGAAACTAGTTAGTCATTCATATATTTTATAATCAAATATTGTGCATGTGGGGGAGATGTTATTTAATTATTGCAGTGATTTTTGATTCCCCCAAATCTAACAGTTGGATTATGTTCTTAATCTATTGTTACATAAGACAATTTCTGAACGGACATTTTAGTCACTATTGTAGGCAGAATAATGCTCAACCCAAAGATGTTCATGTCCTAGTGCCTGGAACTTGTGAATATCTTTGGTGACATGCCAAAAAGGAATTAAGGTTGTATAGATGGAGCTAAGATTGTTAATCAACAGATGTTGAGATGGGAAGATTCTCCTAGATTAACTAGTTGGTCCCAGTATAGTGACATGGGTCCTCATAAGTGGAAAGTCAAGGTAAACAAGAGAGAACCAAAAATGTAGCAGTATGAGAAGAACTTGGCCAAATGTTGCTGGCTTTGAAGATGAAGGAAGGGGACCATGAGTGAAGGAATGAAGGCAGCCTCTAGAACCAGGGAAATACAAGGAAATGGATTCTCCTCTAGGGTGTCCAGAGGAATGCGGCCCAGCTAACACCTTGACTTCAACACAGTGAGATCCATTTTAGACTTTGGACCTCCATAACACTGAGATAATAAATCTGTGTTGTTTTAAGGCACTAAATTTTTGATGATCTGTTATAGTAGCAACAGGGAATTAAAACAGTCAGCAGGAAATTTTTATTGCCATAATTCCATTGAAATAGTTTGACAAATGATTGTGATTTTTTTTCTAATATCTTCACTGGCATTATGTACACTCAATTATAGTTTATTAAACTGCTTAAAATGTCTTTAAAGAGGCCTATATATCAGCTGTGTTGTTGTTGTTTAGTCACTCAGTCCTCTCCGACTCTTTTGTAACCCCATGGACTGTAGCCCACCAGGATTCCCTGTCCATGGGATTCTCCAGACAAGAATGCTGGGGTGGGTAGCCATTTCCTTTTCCAGGGGATCTTTTCCACCCAGAGATTGAACCTGTGTCTCCTGCATTGCAGGCAGATTCTTTACCACTAAGCCACCAGGGAAGTCCATATATCAGCCTATAACTGTTTTTTTCCTCAAGAAAATTCTTTTAAATATGAGAAAAGTATCCAATGGACACACATCTCCTAGCTTTTTGTGTTCATTATTTAATTGCCTACCCAACCTGAAACTTCTAAAACAAAAGAGCATCCATAATAGTTTTGAATATAAGATGAGGGATGATGTGCAGTGTCCCTCAATACAATGAACATTTCTAATTAAGACAAATGGTACCCAGAGCTGTAATTATGAAAATGCTGTGGTGGAATCATTCTTTTATTTCAGTAATTAGTTAGTCATGAGTATATCTTGCTTAATAGCCTGATCTAATCTCCAAAAGTTTAATTTATACTTTTCTCTAATTACTACCTCAAATAGTAAATAGTTTGTATAATCACTAGAGACTTCTCACAAAATTAATACTGAACTCCACCTTCTCTTTTGTGAATTTAGTCTTTAGTATTTATAATGAAGAAAGCAGTAAATAAAAAAGAAGTTGTTTATGGGGGCTTAACTGTTTTTTTGCCTTTGCAACTCCAGCTGCATGAATTCATCCCCACTTCATCACTGAAGCCACCATAACCAGCAACACTACAGATGCCTGGGTTCTAGGACCCAGGGCAGCAACTATGCATGCACCCAAAGCTCATCCTGGCCCTTAAGGCCATGGACATGCCTGTTACCAGCCTGATGCCTGTAGATGTACACATGTACACAGCTGGCCCCCACTGCCATGCACGCACCCACATATAGCTCCAGTAGCCATAAATATGAACACTGTCAGCTCTAGCCCTCAAATATGCATGTGCACCTATAATCTTCCCTGGCTCCTGCTGCTGGCTCCTGCTCTTGCCAACACATAAAGCCAGATACATGCATACCATTTGTCCTGGCCCCCAACACTCCCTACCCCAGCCTTCACTGCTGGACCCAGAGGCTCCACTGAAGACCCCAACAGCTCTTGTAGCTACCATGGACCCAATGAAGTTCTTGCTTCCAAGGACTACAGAATTAGTAACACCATGGATCCCAGGCAACTGAGCTAATGATACACCATACCCTCTCCCCTGGACCTAGAGATGTCACATGCCCCCACACATGGCCACTAGACCTGGTACCACAGTGTACTGCAGTGTATACCCCCCCACACACACTAAGTGATGGTCTTTTCTTAGCAAAGACAGTCCATAAAGCCTAGAAGAGCTGATTGCTTCTTCAAATGTAAAGACACTTACACAAGGCTACAGAGTTGATGAAGAATCAGGGAAACATGACATGACCAAAGAACACAATAAATTTCCATTAGCCAACACCTAAGAAATGGAGATCTATAATCTGACATAGAATTAAACAAAAATTGTTTAAAAAAACTCAGCAACATATAAAAGAAAACAGATTAGAATTTTAACATAATCAGGGCAATACAAGCACAAAATCAGAAGTTGAACAAAGAGATAGATAACATAAAACAGAAGCAAGGAAAATTTTGGAGCTGAAGAATACAATGACTGCAATAAAAATGCAGTAGAGAGCTTCAGCAACAACCTTGTTCAGGCAGAAGGAAGAATCAGTGAACTTGAAGGTGTCACATGAGATTATTCAATCAGAGGAGAAAAAAGAAAATAGAACGTAAAGGAATACAGAAAGCCTATCGGAGTCATGAGACATCATCAGGAGAGCTAATATTTATATTTTGAGAATTCTGGAAGGAGAAGAAAGGGAGAAAGGGGCAGAAAACTTATGTAAAGAAAGAATGGCTAACAATTCCCCATATCTGAGGAGAAATATGTACATCTAGGTACATGATTCAAAGGTTCCCAACCAGATTTAATCCAAAGAAGACTTCACTGAGACAAATTATAGTGAAACTGTCAAAAATCAAAGACAGTTTTGAAAGCAGCAACAGAAAGAAGTTCATCTGTACAAGAAAATTCCCACAAGGCTACAAGCAGACTTGTCAGCAGAAACTGCAAGCCAGGAAAGAGTGTGATCATCTATTCAAAGTACTGAAAGAGAAAGACTGCCGATCAAGAATACTTTACCTGGCAAAGTTGTTCTTCAGAAATTAAGGCAAGATAAACACTTTCTGATGAAGAAAAGCTAAAGAACTTCATTGCCACTAGGCCTGCCTTACTAGAAATGCTGAAAGGCGTTCTTCAAGCTGGAATGAAAGAATGCTAATTAGTAACATGAAAACATATGAAAATATAAAACTCACGGGTAAAAGTAAATATATATTCCAATTCTCTAATGTTGTATTCTGTATAAATCATTTATAATTCTTGTATAAATGTTAAAAACAAAAGTATTAAGAATAACTATAGCTACAATAATTTACAAATGGATACACAATATAAAAAGATGTGGATTATGACATCAAACTGTAATGTGTGGAGAGGAGTTAAAGTGTAGAGCTTTTTTGTACGTGATTAAACTTAGGTTGTTGTTACTGTGGTGTTGGAGAAGACTCTTGAGAGTCCCTTGGACTGCAAGGAGATCCAATCAATCCATCCTAAAGGAGATCAATCCTGGGTGTTCATTGGAAGGACTGATGTTGAAGCTGAAACTCCAATACTTTGGCCACCTCATGCGAAGAGTTGACTCATTCGAAAAGACCCTGATGCTGGGTAGGATTGCAGGCAGGAGGAGAAGGGGACGACAGAGGATGAGATGGTTGGATGGCATCACTGACTCGATGGACATGGGTTTGGTAGTCTCTGGGAGTTGGTGATGGACAGGAAGGCCTGGTGTGCTGCAATTCATGGGGTCGCAAAGAGTCGGACATGACTGAGCGACTGAACTGAACTGATTAGCTTAAAATAGACTCTTAACTATCAGATATTTTATGTAAACCTCATGGTAACCACAAAACAAAACCTACAGAAGATACACAAAAGATAGAGAGGAAATAATTAAAGCTTACTTACTAAGGAAATCAATCCTGAATATTCATTGGAAGGACTGATGCTGAAGGTCAAGCTCCAATACTTTGGCCACCTGATGAGAAGAGCTGACTCATTAGAAAAGACCCTGATGCTGGGCAAGATTGAAGGCAGGAGGAGAAGGGGAGAACAGATGATGAGATGGCTGGATGGCATCACTGACTCGATGGACATGCATTTGAGCAAACTCCAGGAGATGGTGAAGGACAGGGAAGCCTGGCATGCTGCAGTCCAAGGGGTCGCAAAGAGTTGGACACGACTGAATGACTGAACAACAGCAACTTACTGAGGAAATTCATCAAATCACAAAGGAAAACAGCAAGAGGAAAAGAAAGAAACAAAGGACATACAAAACAGAAAACAGTTAACAAGATGACAATAATACATTCTCAGTTTCTTTAAATGGAAATGGATTAAATTTTCCAATCAAAAGAGATAAAGTTGTTGAATACTTTAAAAAACAAAACAAAACTCAAGACTCAACTATATTTTGTTTACCACACTCTCAACAAAGGATAGTTTTTCCAGACAGAAAGCTAATAAATGAGCATTGGACTGGCACTATACTTCAGACAAAATGGGCCTAAGAGACATGTAGAAAACATGCATCCAATAAACTGTAGCAGCAGAATACCCATTCTTCTCAAGTACACACATATTATCCAGGATAATCATATGTTAGGGTACAAAACAAGTCTAAACAGATTTAGGAAGATTTATATCATATCAAACATCTTTTCTGATAACAATGGTATGAAACCAGAAATCAGTAACAAGAATAATATGAAAAATGTCACAAATATGTAGAGATTAAACAATATACTCCTGAAAAAACAGTGAGTCAAAGAAGGAATCAGTAGAGAAATCAAATGGAAATACAACATACCAAAACTTATGGAATGCAGCAAAAGCTATTCTAAGAGGACAGATTATATAAATAAATGCATATGTTAAGAAATTAGAAAGATCTCAAATAAAAACCTAATGTTATACCTCAAGGAACTAGAAAAAGGACTAAACCCAAGCTTAGCACAAAGAAGATACTCAGGATTTGTTCTTGTTCAGTCGCTAAGTTGTGTCCAACTCTTTGCAATACCATGGGCTGCAGCACACCAGGCTTCCCTGTCCTTCACTATCTCCTCAAGATTAGAGAAATAGAGAAATAAATGAAATAAAAACTAGAAAGACAATAAAGAAGGTCAATGAAACTAAGAGTTGATTTTTTCAAAAGATAAGCAAAATTGACAAACTTTTAGTTAGACTAAAGGATCTGTATAGACTTTTTTTATAAAGAAGCCATACAGATGGCCAACAAGTACATAAAATGGTGCTCAGCATCACTAATCGTCCCGGAAATGCAAGTCAAAACTACAGTGAGATGTCACCTCATACCTGTACATGTGCTATTGAGCATATGGAGAAAAGTGAGCCATTTTTCATTGTTGGTGGAACTATAAATTGATACAGCCACAATGGAAAACAGTATGTACATTCCTCACAAAGTATATGGAAATACCATATGATCCAGCAGTCCCACTCTGCGTATATATCTGAAGGAAATCACTCTCTCAAAGAGATATCTACACTCCCAAGTTCACTGCAGCATTATTCACAATGGCCAAGACATAGAAACAACCTACGCGGCTATGGACGGATGAATGGAAAATGATATACACATATTACTAGTGCAAGCCTCTTACTTATATTCATGCCAGAGTATGTGAAAAATTTTTGCTTAACTTTGCTGGAGTGAAAAATCTCCTAACCAATTGTTTGAATATCTTCTTCAAGTGAGGATTTAACAAAAAACAAGTTACATCTTTGCCAAAAAATTCAACAAATAAATACTAGATTAGGCACAATGTTTGTAAAGTTTGTGTTATATGTTTGTATCTTACCCTGCCCTAATATAGGTTCCATTTCATACTCCCTGTCTTCTGGGAGAAGAAAATTGATAGAAAGTAATAGGTTAGGAATATGCATAGTATTTAACAATCTTATAATAATTACATGTATCATGCAGACAATTCAGCTATGGAAATTTTTACATAAAGTTGGGTTAGACTTCCAAATTTTTTATGCTCTTATCTCTTTCTTATTTTAATTAATTGATTTATTTTTGGTTGTGGTGGGTCCTTATGGCTGCACACAGGCATTCTCTAGTTGCATTGAGTGGGGGCTACTCTCCATTGTGATGTGTGGGCTTCTCATTGCAGTGGCTTCTCTTGCTGTGGAGCACAGGTTCTAGGGTGTGTGAGCTTCAGTGGTTGCAGCACATGGGCTCTAGAGCGTGGGCTCAGTAGTTGTGGCACACAGACCTAGCTGCCCCGCGGCATGTGGGATCTTCCCCAAGCAGTGATTGAACCAGTGTCCCTTGCATTGGGAGGCAGACTTCCAACCACTGGACCACCGGGGAAGTCCCAGCTCTCATTTCTTAAAACTCTTTTCCTAATCGATGAGAGTATGCCTGCAAAGCCAACTTAGGTTGCTCACAACTCACCAGCAAAAAAGGATGTTTCACTTACAACTGTAGGAAATCCTTACCTTGTTCAGTGACTGATGAAGCAATACACTCAATTGTCCTGTCATTTTGGGTGTCTATTGGAAAGTTTCTTAAGCTTATTCTGGTCAGTTGCTGGGGGAAAAAAAATGTGTTACTGAAGCACTTTGGCCTGGAACTGAAGACATAAACCCAGGCAGAAACATGTGTGAAATACTGTTTTCTTTGTTCAGAAAAAAAAATTTTAATGCCAATTCTAGAAACAAAATAAACTAAACCAGAAGATAAGTAAACAGTACTGCTTGGAAAGTAACTTGCAGTATTTTGTGCCAGGGATCATTTGATTTGACATTGTTTTATGATTCCAACAAGGTCAGTCCTGTTGTGCTGCAGCTAGCAAAGACCACAGAAAACCTTTATTTTCTTGTTTTTTAAGTGTAGCCTACTGACAGCTGTGACATGGAGCAGGATATTCAAGCCACAGTTTTGTACAGAGGTTGGGTTCCTTGCTCAGTTTCTTCCGACCTTCATGCAGTGACTGGTTTGCTACAATTTCCTTTTAATTATTTTAAAAATCTCATGCTTTGTTTTTTTTTATTAGCAACAGATCCCAATTTGTATTGTGTACCCTTCAGGCCAGCAGTACAGTGCAAACCAGTACAAGGGCCTGTAACTCATTCCACCTGTTATGGTGCTCATGTCCCAAGAGGCCATGTCTAGAGTTCTTTAGTACCAACACAACTCATCTACACTGTCCACTAACACAAGTCCACCAGCCTCGTCTCCCTGCTACTGTATCAGCTCCAAGGACTGGTGAATTTTATGTTCTAATTAAATTGAAGACTCCTTCCCAGAATGAATGTCTAAATCCTTGAGCAAAGAAGTTGTTGACCAAAAATCTGATCTGGAAGATGTGGCAGTTATAGTGATCCCAAGAACTTGAGTAAGTGGATCGTACTAGAGTGTAGCTGTAGGACAGAGAAAAAGTGTTAATTGTCAATTGTTTGCTAAAGTTTTCTGTTGAAACAATAATATTAGATTGGGGGGGGTGTCAGCTTACTATGCTGTTCATTGATCTGCATAATAAAGAATTAAATGGCTTTTGGGTAATTCAATTTAATAGTTTGCCCAGTCAGCTGTCTGGAGGGATATTACAGTGTTCTTATTTTGTCTTGAAATTATTCTTCTGGCTGTTTATGTTGATTAAATCAGGTATTACTGTTCCGTATTGCTATCTCTTGCCCAGTCCTAGATATGCTTGAACTATTTCTCATCCCCTTAGCCCAAAGTGACCCACTGTTACATTTCAAGTGCGAAGACTTTTATATGATTAGCATTTTGAATTGGACTTTGAATGGCTCTAACCCCTTCCCCTATGAAGACCTGCAAGATAGTGACAAACAATTAAATTATCTCTGAACATCAAGAGTCCTGAAAACAGGATGCAGTCTTCGTGCAATTCCTGGTAAATGCAGAATTAGAAAGGCCAAACAGCTTGACCTTAAAGCACATTCTTTGTTCAGTTCAGTTGCTCAGTCGTGTCTGACTCTTTGCCACCCCATGGACTGCAGCACACCAGGCCTCCCTGTCCATTGCCAACTCCCGGAGTTTACTCACACTCATGTCCATTGAGTCGGTGATGCCATCCAACCATCTCATCCTCTGTCATCCCCTTCTCCTCTGCCTTCAATCTTTCCCAGCATCAGGGTTTTTTCCAATGAGTCAGCTCTTCGCATCAGGTGGCCAAGGTATTGGAGTTTCAGCTTCAATATCAGTCCTTCCAATGAATATTCAGGACGGATTTCCTTTAGGATGGACTGGTTGGATTTCCTTGCAGTCCAAGGGACTCTCAAGAATCTTCTCCAACACCACAGTTCAAAAGCATCAATTCTTCAGCCTTGTGGCCTTGTGGCTCCAGCTAAATAGGCAGTCCCCATTTCTAAAGCACACCCTGAGAGTACTGCCTCTGGTCACCATTTCAATTGCTCAGGCATTGAACACTGCAAAGTGGGCCAAATTCTGTTCTACTTTAGTAGGTGTCAGCACCAAATAGACCTCTGACACCCTTCCCCAGAACCCTGCAGTCACAGCAGAGAATTTGCTTGTTGTTTCCATGCGTGCGTGCTAAGTCACTTCAGCTGTGTCTGACTCTTTTGCGACCCCATGGACTGTAGCCCACCAGGCTCCTCTTTCCATGGGATTTCCCAGGCATGAATACTGGAGTAGGTTGCCATTTCCTCCTCCAGGGGATCTTCACCACCCAGGGATTGAACCCATGTCTCCTGCATTGGCCGGAGAAGGCAATGGCAACCCACTCCAGTACTCTTGCCTAGAAAATCCCATGGACGAAGGAGCCTGGTAGGCTGCAGTCCATGGGGTCGCTAAGAGTCGGACACGACTGAAGCGACTTAGCAGCAGCAGCAGCAGCAGCTCCTGCATTGGCAGGTAGATTCCTTACCGCTGTGCCACCTGGAAAGCCTTAGAAAATTCATGGAGATCTACAAATCAGAAGTAGATAAATGCACTGAATGGAACCTCCCTGCATTTGTTACCTCAGGTATAGAGCACAGAGAGACAAAAACTTCAGGCAGGCTAATCCTCGTTCAGAATGTTCCCTGGATTTCATAGTTTCACTATTTACTGTCAGTCCAACGGTGTGGCTTAACTCAAACATGAAGTTTTAACACTTATGACTCAAACTAAGAGTAATTAACTTAAAGTGGTCCCAAAGAGATTGATAAGTAAACTTTATAAAAATGGATTTCTGGCCTCAAGTTATTATGGTTGTAGCTCTTTAGAGATTTCTATTCAGTTTAGTTAGTAGCGCCAAAGCCCTCTTTTGAGTATAAGCCAGACACCATCATTGTCACTTTCCCACAAGTTGACAAGTTCCCTTTAACCGTAATGTCTGTACTTGTGACATTTCCCAATGATTTCCGATTAAAGCCGCCAGACACCTGTGTGTTTGCTTTGAGATTTAACCACTGGGTGCCTTTCAATTGTGTTGCATTTGCTCTGAGCCTGGTTGGTGGTCCACTTATAATGCAAAGTGAAGTCCCTAGCTGTCTGCAAACCATGAATATAAAGGTGGAGGACTTAACTTGAAGAAGCTGAGAGGAGAGAAATGAAGTAGCTTTCAGGAAAAGAAAAGCTGGGATCCTGCCTCCCAGGAGATATCTGTGGTTATTAATGCTAGCCCTGAGTTTCTGGAAACCAATTTGCAGCATATAATCAAGTGTGATTTCTCCTGATTATCTCAGAAGTAATTAGGCAGTACCTCCTCATCCAAGACCTCTACCTAATTATAGAAGTGTCTGGTAAGGAGGTATTTGCATATCTTCAAGTCATATTATGTCATGAGGACATTTGAGCTGATGAAAACTGACGTTTACTAGGAAATAAAAATGCATCACATTGAAACCAGGAGTCATGAGAAACTCACAGCTGCGAGTTTGGGCGCCTATTTTAATTGATGAGACACAGCGGCTCTGCCTCATGAAGCAAATCAGAGCGTGAAGCAGGAGGAATGTAAATATGCAGAGGTCAGAACATCGCCGCGGAGGCAGAGCTCCTGGCACCGTTTGGTGCAGGTCCCCTGACTGCTGGCTCCAAGTTTTCTCTTCTCTTCTCGTTTCTGTTCTTTTCTCTTCTCTCATCCCTCGGGATTTAGGAAGCAGGATTTAGGGGGAAAGCTTCTATCACTTGCTTTGTCTCTTGCTCTCTCGCTCTTCGCTCTGTTTTACTTTTGCTCTGCCATTGCTGTTATTAGAGAATTACCACCAAGTGCTTATAGTGACAATGATTTTTGGACAGAAAAGAGGCACAAAGAAAGAAGCCATTGTGCAGTTGATTCTCAGGAACATGCTGTCACTTCACGTGACTGTGTTTGCCTTCCAGTAATTACTGAGTAGCTGTTTCAATTACAGCAATAACTGCTGCTCATTATACGCCAAGCAGTCTCCTGTGTCCTTCACATGAATTCATTCATCTGATCCTTACAGAAGTGCTGTAAAGTAGGTGTTCTTTTTATGTCCATATTAATGTTTAGGGAACAGGGCCTAAGAGTGATAGAATAAGTTGTTCTAGATCACCCAGTTTGTAAATTGAATTCAAGATTTAAATGTGGCCAACCTGACTATAGAGTATCTGCATTTTTACTGTTCTTTTCTCAGAGTTCCAGTGTTCACATTCACACACACACACACACACACACACACACAACACACTACAGAGAGGAGGATTCTAAAGAGGTCATAGAGGGCTTTCAGTGATTGCCAAGTACATTTTTCAGTTGCTCCCACCATATGTCAGAAAGAAATCCCACTTTATATCAATGACCTGGGTTTCCTGAAATTCTTTTTTCACCGTTTGATAGAAAAAAAAGGCAGATATGATGATCACTATATATATTTGACATTTGCTACTTTTTTCCAACTTTATTGAAGTATAACTGATGTGTAACACTGTGTCAGCTTAAGGCATAAAATGTGATGACTTCATATGCATATATATTGCAGAATTCACCACCACAATAAGACTAGTTGACATATCCATCAACTCACATAATTTCCATTTTTGCTGTTGTTGTGAGAGCAATTAAGACCTACGCTCTTAGCAATCTTCAACTATACAACACAGTATTATTAACTATAGTCACCATGCTGTACATTACATTCCCAGAATTTGTTCATTTTATAACTGTAAATTTGTGCCCTTTGACCACATGCCACATGCACCAGCAAATCTACTCTCTATTACTGTAAGTTTGGCTTTTTAAAATTCCACATATAAGTGGGTCATTCATTATTTTTCATTCTCTTTCTGATTTATTTCTCTTAGAATAATGCTTTCCAGGTTCATCCATGTTGTCACAAATGGCAGGATTTCCTTCTTTTTTTGACTGAAAGATATTCCATTTTATATTTATATACATACAGCTGACCCTTGAACAGCATGGATTGAACTCTCTACTCTGAGTCCACTTATACTTGGAGTTTTTTCACTAAATACATACTAGAGGACAACACAATTCATGGTTGGTTGAATACACAGAAGTGGAATCGAATATATGGAGGGGCAACTGTAGTTATACTTGGATTTCCAACTGTGCAGAGAGTCAGCATCCCTAACCCTGAATTGGTTAAGAATCAGCCCCCCATATATAAAGATACAGATATAGATATATAGTATATTGATAGTATATATACATATAGTATATTGATAGTATATTGATATGTATATACTGGGCTTCTCTGATGGCTCAGATGGTAAAGAATCCACCTGCAATGCAGGAGACCTGGGTTCAATCCCTGGGTTGGGAAGATCCGCTGGAGAAGGGAACATCTACCCACTCCAGTGTTCTTGCCTGGAAAATTCATGGATAGAAGAGCCTAGCAGACTGCAGTCCCTGGGGTCACAAAGTGTCAGACACAGCTGAGCAACTTTCACTTTAACTATATGTACACTATTAATATGTACTAAGTTGAACAGGAATGATTATAGTGGGAACTCTTGTCTTTTTCCTGATCTTAAAGGAAAGGCTTTCAGTCTTTCACTGTTGAGCATGATTTGGCTATAGTTTTGTCACACATGGATAACCTTTTTTCGTGTTGTATGTTTCTTCTGTACTCAAATTACTGAGGGATTTTTATCATGAAAGAACGTTATATTTTTTAAAAATGCTTTTTCTGCATCTGCTGAGATGATCATATGATTATTATCTTTTAATCTGTTAATGTAGCTTTTCACATTTATGGATCTGTGTCTTTTGAACTATCCATAGATCCCAGGGATAAGTTCTACTTTATTATGGTGTATGATCCTTTCATATTCTGATGAATTCAGTTTCCTAATATTTTGTTGAGAATTTTTACATCTATATTTATCAGGTATATTTGTCTGTAGTTTTCTTATAATGCCTTTATCTAACTTTGGTATCAAGGTAAAGCTGGCCTTATAAAATGTGTTTGGGATTGTTCCATCCTCTTCCACTTTTTTTTTTGTTTTTTTCTGAAGAGTTTCAGAAGAATTGACGTTATTTCTTCTTTAAACATTTGGTAGAATTCACTTGTTAAGTTATCTGGTTTTGGGATTTTCTTTCTTAGGAGATTGTTAATTACTCTTTAGTCTCTTTACTCATTATTGATCTGTTCATGTTTTCTATTTCTTAATCAGTCTTGATAGCTTGTGGATTTCCACAAATATATCCATTTCTTCTGAGTTGTCAAATTTATTGGCATATAATTGTTCATGGAAATCTCTTATGATCCTTTGTATTTCTGTGATATCAGTTGTAATGCCTACTCTTTTATTTCTAATTTTATTTATTCGAGTCTCCCTTTTTTTCCTAAGTCTAGCTAAAATTTTGTAAATTTTTATATTTAAAAAAACCCCAAAATTTAGTTTTGTTGATGTATTCTGTTGTTTTCCTATTTCTTATTTCTATTATTATTATTAACTCCTCTCTACTACTTTTGGGCTTACTTCTTTATTCTTTGAATTTCCTTCAGGTAGTAAATTTATTTAAGTTGTTTCTTTTTCAATAATGTATGCTATAAGCTTATCACTGTAACTTCCTTCTTAAAACTGCTTTTGCTGTATCACTTAAGTCTAGGTATTTTGTATTTCCATTTTCATTGATTCCAAAATATTTTTTTTTAATTTCCTTTTTGATTTCTTCTTTGTCCCATTAGTTGTTCAGGGGAGTGTTTTTTACTTCCTGGTAGAGTTCCCTTTTCTCCATATCCTCTTATTGTTTGTTTTTTTTTTTTTTTTTTGATGATAGCTATTCTGATTGGTGTGAGGTGATATCTCACTGTAGTTTTGATGATTGTCTTTTCTTTTGGCTCTCTGAACATCTTTAAAACTATTAGTTTTAGTTCTGTGTCAGGCTATTTTTGGATCTCTACTTTTCTTTGGTCAGTTGCTGAAAGTTTATTGTGTTCTTTTGGTGGTATCACATTTCCCTGATTCTTTACTAACCCTGTAGCCTTACATAGGCATTCGTGCATTTGAAGAAGCAGTCAACGTTTTTCAGACTTTATAGACTGTACTTCTATAAGGAAAGAACTTCCCATGCATGTTGGACATATTGGAAGAAGCTGTGACCCTGAATCCAGTGGCATGGGGCTCCATGGCAGCTCCAGGCTCTGGAAAACATGTTGTATTGTTCATTGAGTCCTCTTGGCTCCATGTTATTGACAACTGCATGATCCGCAGAGAGAGCTGCAGGGGATCTGCAGTAGCTGAAAATGCTTTTGGGGTCCTCAGTGGTGCCTCCCGGTCCGGTGGCTAGGGACTAGGGCAGGTGGTCCATGTGGCTGGAGCCACTGGTATGTATATGTTAGCTACACAGGCTGGCTACTAGTTCTTGTGTGGTAGCAGGGGCCAGATGTAGACACATGAGTGACAAGGGCTAGAGTTAGTAACAGGGACCAAGGCCAACTGTAGGCACATGAGCAGCTTCAGGGGCCCTGGGCTATTGGGATGCATTCCTGTAGCTGCAGAGGTATAGCAGTGCAGGCCAGTGATAGGAGTAAGGGTCAGATATGGGCCCATAAGCTTCTCTGTGGGCCTGGGCTGCCAGCGTGTACTGGTACAGCTACAGGGACAGCCACAGGTACACACGCAGTGGTGGGAATTAGGCACAGGGGTTAAGCACCTATACAGTCACAGAGGCCAGGGCTGTCTGCTGGTATGTATCTAGGGCTCATGTAGGGCAGCATGGAAGGAACGCAGGTGGCTAGCATCTTTGAATGTGAAAATCTGTAGAGAGAAAATCTCAATGGTGTCATCTGGAGGGGATATACAGCAGCTTTACTGGCCATTGGTTTCCTCAGTAATAGAAGCTGGGGGTGGGGGAGGTGGTCAGTAGTATCCCCAGAGGCTGCTGAGGTCTTCTACAGAACAGACCACCATGGGGAACTATGGTCCCTCCCACTGTGTGGCTGATACTGGTGGCCCTACACTTCTTCCTTATTCCTAGCCATCTCTAGATGTCTCAGCTTGTTTGTCTCTAGTTGGAGTGAAACCAAAATGGGTTCTTCATGTAGAGTACTGAAAGGATGGGAAAGTTGGTTGTTTTGCTTGTGGTCCTTTTCTCAGTGAAGGGAACTCTCAGGCTGGGGTGTTGCCTCTTGGCGCTGAAAGATACCATCCTGGATGATGGGATGATACAGGCAAATGAAACTACAGTTGACCCTTGAACAACATAGGTTTGAACTCCATGAGTTCATTTATACATGGATTTTTCTTTTCAATGGTAAATGCTACAGTACTACATGATTCATCTGCAGTTGTTGAATCTACAGATATGGTAGAACTGGAAATACAGAGGAACCATGGATATGGAGGGGCAACTGTAAGCCAAAGCCTTGCTCCTCCCAGGAAGAAAGCCCTCCAGCTGGACCCTGAGGTGAGAGGGAGCCATGTAGCAATCTGGAGTGGAGTCTGCACCTCACTGAACTCAGAGAGTGTCGGAGAAGAGGAGGCTTGGTGCAAATATTTCAATCTTACCTTTCCTGTGGAACTCTTAGAGATTTTCTTGAATGGATGTTTCTTCAATTGCTGTTTGCCCTTAGCAAGTTTCAAGAAACTTTTAAAGGGCCTTTTTTAAAAATTATAGTTTTTATCAGTTTCATTAGGGAGTGAGTCTGTGGTAATGCCTGGTGCTGGAAGTCAATCTTCTCCCACTCTTAAACTTTTATAACACTGTGTCCTTTCCCATCATTGCACTTATGACAGTTACATTATTTACTATTGCTTGAGTGGCCCTTTGATGAATGTTGTGGAAACAAGGGAACAGATTTTATTTTTAAGAAAGAATTGTGGTTTGGTAAAAACTGTGTACAGTTTAGTGGTTACCATCCATAGTTGAGTTACCTGCATATCTTGGTTTCTAAATGCATCAAAATTTCAGATTGTCTTTTCTACATGATACAACCTAAGACACTGTCCAAGAATATCCTGTTGGTCAGGGAGAGGAGAAGCCTATGAATAGTCAGGAAAGTTGTGCTACTTCACAGGGAAGGGCGAGGTAGATCATTGAACCTTACAGTCATGAGTTGGTAACGTTAAAAGGCTATTTGAAAGTGCAGTGTGAAAGGGTGTTTAAAATGGGTCATGTTTTTGAACATTTGAAAAAGGTCTTTTTTTTTCTAGTAAAACTTTAAGGATCTTTCACTGCATTGAGGTTTTAACTTTATTTCTCTAGTTTATGATGTGCACTATGACAGAAGCATTGAGTTATTAATTAGTATCTAAACTCTCACCTGAGTATAAACTCCTCAAAAGGATAATGTATGTTATTCACGGTACCTCAAACAGTGCCTGGTACATAGTAAAGACTTCACACATGTTTGTACTATGAATGTATAAATGAAAGGAACTTACCTGGGAAATTTGAAGTTTTCTGAAGGTTCCCACTGACGGTTCCTCTTGTGAAATCCAAAGTCCTCTGGAAGTGGTTCTGTAGTGTGAATTGACTGTACCTGTATTAATTAGATAATAGGGTGAGTGTTGGGGAAAGAGGCAACTCCAATTCTCTTAAAGGACAAAGGGGGAGCCATGAGGCAACATACACACATGTGAAGATCAACTTCTCTCTAACTAAGTAGTGTTTCCTGGTCTGGCTTTTGTTGAAGTTCCTCAAGCCTCTCAGGTCTGAAGAGTGGGACTGAAAAGCACTGATAAGAAAGAAGTCTCTGTCTGATCATGATGGGTTTGTACATGGATGTCAATGGGTTGCAGAGAGCAGTTGTTCGAAGAAGTCCCTGAGAGTGTGACCAGCCTTCCGCCCTGGGAAGACCTTTGGAGCCAGCGCTCTTAATTTTGTGGGGTTGTTGAGTATGGCCTTTCAGGGGGCCAGGGCCACCAGGATGGCTGTGCACGCAGAACAAGGAACGCACCTCCTGCAGTTTTTGACTGCACACGAACTGCACTGCGTGCTGGGCAAAGGAAGTAAGCATGTGTAATACTGTGGGTTACCCAGGACAGATCGAGAATACTTAGAGATTCCAGGTTCCCCTGAGCAGGAACAGTTCTGGAAAAGCATCATTTTACATACACAAGCATCCCCTGTGAGAAAGACGTAGAGATTTGGGATTCTAGTCCTGTTCCTCCCCAGTGTCATGAGTGCAAGAAGCTGGTGCTGACAGGGAGGGGGCCCAGCCTCTGACATAGGATATGGAAGCTGAGGAGTGTCCAAGTTTGGATTCCCTAGAAGCAGATCCCAGACCAGATTGATGCGCAGCAGTTCTGTTTGGGGTGCAGTAATCCCAGGCAACCCAGGCAGGGAGAGAGAGGGAAGCAAAGGTGCCGATCAAGGTGCCATGCCAGGATGGACCATGGAGCTCCCTCCTGCTGGGACCCCAGGAGTCAGTGTGGAGTGGGCACCTTGGAGGTCTTTCTGCCCGGGGACGGCTGAGGGCTGCCACCCAGGACGGACCCTTTTGGCTCTCCAGCCACCTGACTGCATGGAGTGGGCTCTGCTACTGCGGAAAGTCCTCAGGGGGCCTGGTGAAGTCACAGAGCCTGCAGGGGCAGGCGTGGGCAGAAGCCGGGAGGTGAGGGGCCCCTGTTTCGGAGGGTCCGGGTGTGCATGGATCCCTGCGGCTGCACTGAGAGGCGGTTGGAGTGGGAGGACCTGGGGAGGACAGCCCGGAGTGGGCAGCTGAAGGGCCAGGCCAGCCTCTGTCTTGGTGCCTAAGTGTCTCTGGCCAGAGGTGGTGGTCTCTGCCCTGTCTTTCTACCGCAGATGGTCCTTGGCTATCAAAGCCATGGTAGGCGTGTGCTTTCAGCTCCTGGGGCCAATCTTGTGGAAAGTAACATTGTGTACTTAGGAGATCAAATCAGGTATGACTTACAAGGAATCACACTGCAATACAGGAGCGGGTGCTCAGAAGCCAGTGGCTGGGGTGGTCACAACACGCCAGATTCTTAATGTATCCAGTTATAGTAAATTATTGTAAAACCAGAATCCCATCTGTCTTTTACCGTTTGGGCTGCTGTAACATAATGTTATGTAACAGACGTTTATCCCTCACAGTTTTGGAGGTTAATAAGTCCAGGATCATGGCGCCGGCAGATTTGGTGTTTGGTGAGGGCATCCACTTCCTAGATGGTGCCTGTTCACTATGTCCTCATGTGGTGCGAGGGGTCTCCCTGGGCCTCTTTTATAGAACACTGATCCTACCCATGAGGGCTGTGTCCTCATGACCTGATTACCTCCTAAAGGCCGCACCTCCTAATACTGTTGCCTGGGGCACTAGGTTTTCAAGGTATGAATGGGGGATGGATATTCAGACCAGAGCACCATCCAGAAACTTCCCTGTGGTCAGCAGTGAAGAGCAGGAATCTAGTCCTCAGGTAGCCCAGGAATCCCTCAGGAGATTCAGTAGGGCAGTGACAATCAGCAGGTCGAAGCAGGTTGACCTTTTGAAAAGAGTGACAGTGTCTGCTCAGGACAACCCTGAGGGTCTTGACTTCCAGCGAGGCTTGCCATTCTTCTGAGCTCCTGGGAGAAAGCACAGTCCTCCAGGGAGGGGCTCATTGCTTTGGCAGGTTTGTTAAGAAGCCTGGCTGTGCCTCTCCTGGACATGCCTGTGCTCAGCTCTCAGGGAAGCTGTGGCTCAGGGGCTCTGAGACAGAGGAACTGTTAACATTCACACAGCCGCGGATTCCAAGACTGGGCTAAACTAGTGTCAGCCAGGTCACAGAGGACCCCAGGAGACAGGGATGGGGGCTCAGGGGTCTCAGAAGTTGAAGGGGGCTCCTGAGGAATGTGACTAGAAATATTCAACAATAAGTATGGCATGAGTACTGTCCTATCAGTATATCTGGTGAAGTGGTTAGGGCCCCAGATGTGTGAAGCATTAACTGGACTTTCACTGGATCCTGCAGCAGGCACAAGGGTGGCCAGGATGGCAGAGGGCAGGAACACTTGGGTCACCCAGAACCGTCTCAGTTTATTGACCATGTGACCCAGGACAGTGCAAACCAGTCGGCCTGCACCAGAAATCCCCTTGGTGCCACACACTGCCTCTCACCAGCCACACGTGTAGCACGTCTGTGTGTATTCCCAGCAAGTGCTCTCCACTCTCAGGCTAGGGGAGCAGCCCCTTAAGCGGGGAGGGCTCCCAGCAGGAAGAGAAGTTAAGAAGCAAAAGGGTCCTCTCCGGGTGATGAAGGAGACAGAGGTAGTTCCTAGAGTGAAAAGGACCTGTCTGTAGAAGAATGAAGAGGAAAAGCTCCGACTTCACTCATCAACAGCGCTTCCCCTTGTGAGAAGAGGACTCAGAAAGCAATGTCCACTCAGGCACGTGCAGGGGGGAGAGGGGGTGTTGCACGAGGAGAGGAGACTCGAGGGTAGATGTCAGTGTCCCCACCTCACGCCCATGACCGAGCACTCTGTGAAGCCTGCGAACTGCACAACTGTTCCAAGGGGCCCTGCCCACACTCCTTAGGTTTAACCCTCTCCACCCCCCAAACTTATTCTCCTTTCCTCACTGAACTTGCCCCACCCTGGAAATATGTTTAAAAGTTTAGCGTTTCCAGTCACCACAATTGATTTGGCTTATCCTTTTCAATTTAACTTTGGCACATTTAATGTAGCACAGCCGTGTACTGAGAGAGACAGCTGGCCAAAGAGCGGGCTCCATGGCGAACGCGGTGCTTCTTTCCAGTGTCGGGTCCTCAACCTTGACCTCAAGGCAGCCCCTCCAGCCCCAGAGCAGATGGAGCAGCAGCCAAGAATGGGGTACCTTCTGTATGTCATTCTAACTTTCTGCGCTAGGCCCGCAGGGATCGCTTCCGGAGTGAAGGGATAATCCGTGTTCACAGCCCATTGAGTTCCTGGCCACGGCTGCAGAAATGTCAGTAAGGTGCCAGCTGTGGCCGGGGTTGCCTGGTGATCCAGTCTCTTTTCTGCTGAAGTGCAGTTTGTCAAGGCTGCCAGATAGTCCAGGATGGAGCTCTGTCACTTTGGCTGGACTGGCTGTGAGTCATCGACTTGGTTCACACGTTAGTTACCTAGTATTCCAGAGTGTAACCATGGTGCATGTTTGTATCAGGGTATGCATCTTGGACAGTTCCCAGGTTTGGAGACTAAGAGCTCAGCTTTCAGAGTGTTCAGTGCTATATGTTACAAGATTCATGACAGGCTCTGAGCAGGGCAGCAGGAGAATGGTTTTCATAAACTGTCTCAGTGGTGTAGGTCAGATCACCTCACGCCCTGGGAAGCACATCACCTACTGCAGATGAAACGCTTTCTGACAGTGTGACTGTAAATCTCACCGTCTGGAAGGCGAAGTTGTAACTCCTGGGGGGAACCACAGAGCAGCGCTGCAGCCCTTACTGACTCGGGAGGGGATTGCCCTGCCTGCATCAGCGTCATATCCCGGCTTCCTCCCAGGGGTCCCGGGGTCCAAGGGCAGGACCCCGGCAGGTCAGAGCGGGTGGGTAGGCACCTCCCAGTGACTCCCCCGCATGCACAGACAGACGGGGCTCCTCCTGGCTGCTTGCTTCCATACCCAGCCCCGTCTCCCCGCAGTACTGACATTGAGGGGCTCCTATTGCCCCATAAGTGTTCCCTGTCAAGTGAGACCCTGGCACTGATACCTCCGGGTCCTCCTCTTTGCACTGTCACCTCCCCTCCCAAGTTACACACAGCCCTGGTGGTCCACCTCCTCTTGTGCACCTCACTCACACCCCGGGGTGGTACTTAAGGGCAGCGGTTGTGCGGGTTCTACCCCAGGACTGGTCCCCCGTGCACTGAGGGCCCCCCATCCTCTGTGCCCTGGTCACACCAGGTCTGGAACCGCCATTGCGATCAGTCTGGACATGCCCTGGTCTCCCCTCCGACCAAGCCCAGGGCCTGCAGGGGGCTCTTGCCCTTTGCTCTGTTCACACTCCCTGCTCACTGACACAGCCACATAGAGGACGTGGGGATGCTCGTCCTGGCCACTTTCCCTTCCCCCTACCAGGTGCATGACCTGAATGCATTAGGTTCTCCTCTTACCTGTTCACACCCTTGCTTGTCACTATGGCTGGACTGGCTGTGGGTCATCGACTTGGTTGATGACAGTGAATTTCAGTGACCCTCCTCCTTTCACATGTCCCTTCTGTGCACTCCAAGCTGATGATGCCATGTGTGAGGACCACCCTTTGCTTAATGGGATCAACTGGACACTTACCCTGTGGCACTGGCCATGCCATCCTCCATCCTGTTCGCATCACCAGCCCAGGAACCCTACACGCTGCTCTGCACATGCTGGTTTTGCTGCTCACAGCCCGTGCAGTGGAACTGCTGTGCTCCTGTTTTGTCTGTTCATGTCCTCATAAACTCTCTTCCTGCTGGGAGCCCTACCCGCTCACAGTGAGGACCTCCTCTTCTCCTCTCTGCCCTTCTCACCTCCCTTGGTTGTCCCATCTGTGCACTGACAGACCAGGGATCACTCTGTTTCCCCGTTCACTTTTGTAGTTCAATTGTCCCACTGCACCGAGGGTGTGGGGGCTCTTTCTATTTTCCATGTTCACATTCCTGCCCAGGTACATCATGGTACTCGTGGGTATGACCTCATCCTCTCTACATCCTCTATCCACTGATACTGTGGTGCAGGGCTGCTCTTCTTTGCACAGAAATCTCCGGTGAGTTACATCAGTAACACCAGCACATGGAGGGGGCAGGGGCAGGGGGCCACATCTGAATGCTCTGCTCAGTGACATAACTACACTGATGCTACTGGAATGCATCACATTTTCTGTTCACATGCCCTGTCCTGTTACCCCACCACACTGACTATGGAGGCTCCCCCTCTTTGCCCCATTCGATTTGTATCCCCTCCCTCTTTCTCTCAGGACTGACTGTTCAGGACTCCTCTTCGTGCCATCCGCAAACCAAACCAGGGCTGCCAGAGGATGCAAGGATGTGCCTGGTTACCGCTTTTCCTTTCTCTGCCCAGTTATTCTACTGCACTGATTGGTTGACACCTTCTCTTTGCCAGTTAGCATCCCCTGATGAGTGGTGCCCAGGACTGATTGCTCAAGCCTCCTAGTCTTCACTCTCCATCTCAAAACCAGTCCAGAATGCTCGCTGCACTGAAGGTGCTGGGTTGCACTGCGGTTGCACTTAGGCCTCCTCTGTTGGGTTTCTCTGCCGCATGGATGCCCTCTTCTCACTGTGTCCTGTCCTCCCGTAGCCCTGCACTGACAGTGTGCGGCTACTTCTCTGTGCCCTGTTCACACCCCTTCCCCACACACCAGGCCACTTTGTTTGGGAGATGCTCCCTTTCCTGGGTTTCACTTCACTTCATCCTCCTGGTTCTCCCACTGTCCTGACAATGCTGAATTCTGCCTCTTTATCCATTCACACCCCTGCACTTAATGATGCTGGCTCCTCTTGCCTCGTCCACATGCGCCGCCCAGGAGCACTGGCTCACTGGCATCATAGAGTTCTTTCCCTTCCTCCTCTTCTCCTCCTACGTCCACTGATACCACAGCACTACGCAGCAGGCTGCAATCTTTGCCTCATGTTCCATGCTGATACCTCACTTCATGAAGAGTAGAACTGCCCTCCTGGTGTTTTCTGTCCAGGCACTCCACTACACAGACATTTTACTGTTCCTTTTCTTTGTCCCATTCCCACCCTCCGTCCCTTTACTTCTTCACTGATGAAGTATAGCTCATTCCACAATCCGTGATCACACCCTCCAGCCAGTTGGGTCACCACATGAATACGTGGGGCTCCTCTCTTGCCCATCCTCATGAACTGACCGGTTACAGCACTGCCACAATGAGCAGGCTCTTTGTCCTTGATCTGTTCATATCAACTACCTGGCTACACTAGTGCACTGGTGAATGGGAGTTTTGCCCAAATTTTGCCCTTCTTTGCTCCCTTCATATCCTTTGTCCAGTTACACCAGGGCACTGATGGTGCAGGGCTTCACCTTTTCATGTCACTTAATTGCCTCTCTAGTGGTACCATGTTGCCATTGATATGGGTCTCCTCATCTTTGCCCTGTTCACAGCGAGAAGATAGGGCTGGGACAGTTGAAGTTTAAAAAACTTATAACTTTATCTGTATTATAAAATATGCTTTAGTATTGATATAATTATAATCTGGGAAAAATTCTTCCCTGATAGAGATCTGTATTCATAATAGATTCTGCTATTTGTCTAGCAGTGTTTCTCCATGCCATGTCAGAAATGTTATAGACTCTCACATCAGCGGCAGCAGTAGATTTTTATGCTTCTTGATAAAGATCATAGGCTTACTTTTTTTAGTATACTTTGTTTGTAAATATTTAGTTTTGTTCATAGTTTACTTTCCTTCATTTCTGACTAATTCCATTCCACATTGTTGTGCTTTTTGGTAACAATTTTCCCTTCATCTCTTGGGACATCTCAGACATATAAATGGCCAATTCCTTGTCAGACTCATCCATCAATTCATTTAATTGAGAACTGCACTATATTCTGAGTTTTTGTCCAAACTTAGCAGTGGATTTTATTGTGTAATTTTCAATTTTGCTTTTCAGACTAATTTTTGAATAGGATTATTTTTGTTGGTTTGTCTTGTTTTCTTATCATTTTGTGCCTTGTTGTTTTCTTCTTACCTGTGGTAGGCAGATTTTCTATTAATGGCCCTTATAGTTGGCTTCATGGTGACTCTAAAATATATATGAAAGTCACTCAGTCATGTCCAACTCTTTGCAACTCCATGGACTGTAGCCTGCCAGGCTCCTCTGTCCATGGAATTCTCTAGTCAAGAATTCCGGAGTGGGTTGCCATGCCCTCCTCCAGGGGATCTTCCTGACCCAGGGATCAAATCTGGGTCTCCTGCATTGCGGGCAGATTCTTTACCATATCTTAATTCCTGAAACATGGGAATGTTACCTTATATAACAAAAGATATGATTAAGTTAAGGATATTGAAAAGAGGAGCTTATCCTGGATTATCTGCATGAGTCCTAAGTACATTCACATGTATTCTTACTTAAAAGAAAAAGGCAGATGAATATTGGACAGACACACTCAGTAGAGAAGGCAATATCAAAGTGAAGCAAACAGAGATGTACCAAGAATGCCAGGAAATCCAAGCAGCCTCCAGAAGCTAGAAGACGCAAGGAATAGATTTTTCTCTTGGATCCTCCAAGGAGAGTGCCTTGCTGACACCCTGACTTCAGACTTCTGGCCTGCAGAACTGAGAGGCAGTAAATTGTTATTGTTTTAAACCACTTAGCTTGTGGAAATTTGTTATAGCAGCTACAGGAAACTAAAACAGTGCCAGAATTTCAGATCATATGTCCTGGAACCTGAGAATGTGATGAGATAGTGCTTCTGTTTCGTGTTATGTTATTTGGTGCAGTCGACTTTTAAAAGGGAGATTATGCAGGTAGGCCTAATCTAATCATGTGAGCCCTTTCTGTAGCCAGTGGCTGAAGAGAAAGGCAAGAGAATAACTCAGAGCGTTTGAAGCATGAGAAGGATTCAACACACCATTCCTAGCTTTAAAAAGGGAAGGGACCATGAGTCAAGTAATACATACTGGTGGATTCTGGAATCTGAAAAATGACCCCCAGCTAACAAATAGGTTTTGTTTTACACTGCAACGTTTGTAGTAATTTGTTAGGCAGCAGTAGAAAAGAAACTTCCCTCTCTCTGTGGTCTTCTTCTGCTATTTAGAGATTTTGCACTTGCTTCTGCCTAGTTCGCAGAGCCTTAGGGAACCCTCCCTTCTACCACCCTTTTCAGAACAAGATTGAACATGATCTTCTCCAGTTTCCAGCCACACTGTCATCTTAGGGGTATTGCAGATCCCATCTCTCAGCCAGGTGAAACTTCATGTAGTTCATCAGCACAGCAATCACTTCAGTCATTTTTTTGCAAGTGGAGGGAATACCGCTCAGCCTCTGAATTCAGGCATTGGATTTGAAAAATACTCTCAGTTCCCTAAAATACTTATATGATTTACCACCTAGAAACCGAATTGTTCTGCCCTTCCCTTTGTGGTCCTTGATGATTTTTATCTTGTTACTTTTGGCCCTTGGACGTGGGGTATCTCCTTACAGCCGCTCCAGTACCATGCAGCCGCCACTCCAATGCCAGTGTGATCACTCACCTAGAGCCAGACATCCTGGAATGCATAGTAAAGTGGGCCTTAGGAAGCATTACTATGAACAAAAGTAGTGGAGGTAATGGAATTCCAGTTGAGCTATTTCAAATCCTAAAAGATGATGCTGTGAAAGTGCTGCACTCAATATACCAGCAAATTAGGAAAACTCAGCAGTGGCCAGAAGATTGGAAAAGGTCAGTTTTCATTCCAATCCCAAAGAAAGCCAATGCCAAAGAATGCTCAGACTACCCCACAATTGCACTCATCTCACACGCTAGCAAAGTAATGCTCAAAATTCTCCAAGCCAGACTTCAACAGTACATGAACCATGAACTTCCAGATGCTCAAGCTGTGGAACCAGAGATCAAATTGCCAACATGCATTGGATCATCGAAAAAGCAAGAGAGTTCCAGAAAAACATCTATTTCTGCTCTGTTGACTATGCCAAAGCCTTTGACTGTGTGGATCACAATAAACTGTGGAAAATTGTGAAAAAGATGGGAATACCAGACCATCTGACCTGCCTCTTGAGAAACCTGTATGCAGGTCAGGAAGCAACAGTTAGAAGTGGACATGGAACAACAGACTGGTTCCAAATCAGGAAAGGAGTATGTCAAGGCTGTATATTGTCACCCTGCTTATTTATCTTCTATGCAGAGTACATCATGAGAAACGCTGGGCTGGAAGAAGCACAAGCTGGAATCAAGATTGCCAGGAGAAATATCAATAACCTCAGATATGCAGATGACACCACCCTATGGCAGAAAGTGAAGAGGAACTAAAAAGCCTCTTGATGAAAGTGAAAGAGGAGAGTGAAAAAGTTGGCTTAAAGCTCAACATTCAGAAAACTAAGATCATGGCATCCGGTCCCATCACTTCATGGGAAATAGATGGGGAAACAGTGGCAACAGTGTCAGACTTTATTTTTTGGGGCTCCAAAATCACTGCTGATGGTGATTGCAGCCATGAAATTAAAAGACGCTTACTCCTTGGAAGGAATGTTATGACCACCCTAGATAGCATATTAAAAAGCAAAGACATTACTTTGCCAACAAAGGGCCGTCTAGTCAAGGCTATGGTTTTTCCAGTGGTCATGTATGGATGTGAGAGTTGGACTGTGAAGAAAGCTGAGCACCGAAGAATTGATGCTTTTGAACTGTGGTGTTGAAGAAGACTCTTGAGAGTCCCTTGGACTGCAAGGAGATCCAACCAGTCCATCCTAAAGGAGATCAGTCCTGGGTGTTCATTGGAAGGACTGATGTTGAAGCTGAAACTCCAATACTTTGGCCACCTCATGCCAAGAGTTGACTCATTGGAAAAGACCCTGATGCTGGGAAGGATTGGGGGCAGGAGGAGAAGGGGGCGACAGAGGATGAGATGGCTGGATGGCATCACCAACTTGATGGACATGAGTTTGAGTAAACTCTGGGAGTTGATGATGGACAGGGAGGCCTGGCGTGCTGCGATTCATGGGGTCGCAAAGAGTCGGACACGACTGAGCGACTGAACTGAACTGAAGACATATTTATGTATATATGTGTGTATATACATATACATATCATTTCAAATGTGTACATATATATCATTTGAAATGACTACAATAACAGTGTAAATTCAAATGGAGTCGTCCTGATTTGTAAATAATTCATGGTATCCAAGGCATGTGCAGTAGCACTTGTAAAAGTTCTGGAAAAGGACTGTCTTGGTTATTGCTAGTTGGTATCCTATGACAACATCTTTAGAATGAAGAGTAACAAAATATTAAGAAGAGAGAAGTTCATTTATATTTCAGCTATTATCAATTTTATTTCCCAGGACATCTTAATAACAACATTCATCACCATAATAACAACTTCATTAAATATATGCCCTTGAGTTTTCTATGTTGTAACATATAATAATGATAACTAAGGGGCCTTGTTCTCTAAGAAGTAACAGAAACGAAAACATGGAAAACACATCACAAAATCATCAGGTAGAACTGATGATATTTCATTTCTTCATATATATACAATTGAAGTTTAAAAGCTTTTTTTTTTTGTTATCATATTTAAGTTGTATTTCTATCTATTTTCTATCTTTTAACATTTGTAAAAGAAGACTATGAAAAGATCAGGGAGACTGAGGATCTAGGGGCCACTGAATGGACTCTTGATAGGAGGAAATCTGTAGTGATGAGCTCTTTGGCCTCCTATTGACTGTATGCCGTGGCTGATGAAATTCATGGCTAAAACAGGAAGGAAAACCAGGACCTTTGGGGCTGATCAGGATACCTCTTACTGTGAAGTAAAATCTGCACTGGCCTCTAAATGCATACCTTGGAGGCATGGGTTCTGTATCCATTTACCTCTCATCCAGGTGCCCTAATGTAAAGCACAACCTTCACACTGACAGGCAGCATCCCTGCCGAGAAGAGGAGGGTAAAATGAGTCACAAGGGAAAAGCAGTTCAGACAGAAAGAACAGTCAGCAGTCAGTGCCAAATATCTGATGCAGTAACCCACCTGGGGTGTCTGAAGAGGACACCAAAGTTAAGTACAGAGGAGATAGTGAGGGATTGAGGAATGAAATTATAAAGGGATCAGATTATATCAGGCCTTGTTAAACATTTAAAATGTCTGAGCTTTTACACTCAGAGAAATGTGGAACCATTGGCAGATTTTATGTGGAGAAGTGATATGCTTTTTTAAGCAGTGGACTTTAAGAGGATCATTCTGGCTGCTGTGTTAAGACCAGACAGTTGGGCAGCAAGAGTGAAATCGGTGGGGGGAAACTGGGGGAGGCTACCATAGTCATCTGGGAGAGCAACAACAGTGACTGAATGGTAATTGTGTTGGAAGTATGTTTGTGACATAAGTTGTGGTGATGGTTTCATAAGTGTACATTTACTTATCCCAATTCATTATGTTCTATACATTAAATATGTACAACTTTTGTATGTCAGTTATACTCAGTGGAGTGTTTTAAAAAAGAATTAACCAGATTCTGACTATATTTTGAAAACACAACTACTGGATTTCCTGACAGATTGGGAATAGGTATAAAAGAAAGAGAGGTAACATCAAGGAATTTGGTGTGAGCAACTGGAAGGATAGAGTGGGCGTTAATTGAAACTGGAAAGAGAAGGTGTATGGGGAAGATTAGGAGTTCAATTTCAGACATGTTATTTTAAAAATGTCTACTATATATCCAAGCAGGAATCATCAAGTAGGCAATTGAAGTTCAGGGAAAATGCTCATACTGGAGATATGATTAAGCATTCATTATAACATAGATAGTGTTCAGAACTCCAACTTAGTGTTCAGAACTCCAACTTGAAATTATATCAGCAAGGGGAGAAATGAAGAGAGAAAAGAGGTCTGAGGACTGATCCTTCTAGTATTCCAACGTTAAAAAGGCAAAGGAGAAGAGGAAACAGCTGCAAGGGAGATTGAGAAGTGATGACCTGCACAAAGGAAAACCTCAGGCCTGTGATGTCCCAAAAATAAATGCAGAAAGGATTTTCATGAGACAGAAGAGATCAGCTGTATCAAATATGCTGACATTTCAAATAAGATTAAGACTGTTAGCCATTGGATATAGCAACATGGCAAACAAAAGTGACTGGTGGGGTAGTTTTGATTTGTTAGTTTGTTGACTGGTTCATTTACATAGACTAGAAAAATCATGCATGAATGATGAGCCAGATTTACTCAGGGGGTGTTTAGGCTCAGCTGAAACTCCTCATGTTTGGAAGTTGGCTGTGTTTTTAGAAAATCCTGACATTCAGCAATGTACTCTGAAGCTGACAGTGTATTCAATAGTCCTGTAAGTGGTCTGCATTTTATATCTCATGTGTTAAATAAAATGCATGAAAGTAAACTCAGCCATGATAAGTTAAACATTATATTACTAGAAGACTGACAAAAGAGCCACTTAGGAGTATTTTTATTTAAATTTTGTTGGAAGTGTTTCCTGTTTTGCCTTTATCAGTAAAAAGTTGGAAGCAATCCAGGTTCATCAACAGGTGTGTGTGCGTGTGTGTGTGTATCCATATAGATATAGATAGACTGATAGATATAGATATATAGTAAAATATTATTCAGTCATAAAGAGAAATGAAGTTCTTATATGTGCTGCAGTGTGGACGAACCTTGAAAACATCAGGCTAAGTGAAATAATCCAAACACAAAATGACACATATTGTATGATTTTACTTATATGAAATATCAAGAATAGGCAAATTCAAAGAGACAGAAAGTAGATTAGAGATTATGAGGGCTCAGGAGAAGGAGAGAAGACAGTTTGCTGAATGGTTAGAGTTTCTGTTTGGGGTGATGAAATAATTTTGGAAATAGATGGCTACAGCAGTGGTAGTTGCACAAGATGATGAATAAACTTAATGCCACTGGATTGTACACTTTAAATTATCTATTGAAGTCCAGAAGTGCATTAGTAGTTTTTTTTTTTTTTTTTTTTTTTTGGAAAAGTGGCCCAAAACACATTCTAATAGATGATCAAGTTTAAGAATCAAATTTCATATGTGAAAAACTCCGGTTAGCAAATATCCCTCAAAATCTCCTTCCATCAGGGTGAAATCAGAACCGCCCAGGATGTGAGCCAGAGATGTGAATCAGCTTCTTAAAGGTTATCCGAGGACTGTCCATGACTTTTCAGTTCGTCTTCCAACTTCAAGTGCATGGTTTTATTATAGGGGCCACCTTGGCATTTGAAGTCCTTACATTCATCCTTGATGCTGTATGTAAAAAGATTCATTAAAGGAATGTGATATACTCTGGGAACTACCTATCTTGTGGTTTTTCATATCACTACCTCATCCTTTTCTTCTTAAAATATATCCTGGCTATTGTGGATAAACAGGGTTTTTTTTTTTAATAGCTTAAAGGAAATAACAGTAAAAGTGTCAACCCTTGATAAATTCAATGTTATTAAAAGCCCACCAGGAAAAGTGATTTCCTTGTTGCATAAGAGTATTCTGTCTCTTATAATTGATAACTTTAAACATTGAATCTATTTATATAGATGCACCAGAAACTTCACTGTGCATCAGTCTTACTGTGGATATCATTAATCATGTAATGAGACAACTTGGGAGTTCAACCTGTAGAACAATTTAGCCCTGAGGCTGAGGACCAAGTCAGTCTTCCATTTGATATAAGCAGAAAGTCTTTAGGGACCACATAGTAAATGCCAATTTGATTGGATCCAGGATGTAATACATTTTCCCTTAACAAAAACGTTGCTTCATAAAGAATCAACCTTTTAAATTCAACAATGTCCAGTCTTATTACAATTTTTTTTCTCAAACATATGTAATTTATGGATTTCAGTCCAAATAGTTATTCCAAAATCACTGTGTCAGGAAAAACATAAGCACTAGCATAAAAACAAATGCTTCATGTATTTGTTTCATTCTGAACAATATAATCAATAATAATGGGCATAACAACTTTATGAATCATTTTGTGGCCTTACAATTAGGAAATTAAATGAAAAACAAATGTACCTTCCTTGGGACTTAGTCTATCTGATGCATCTAATTACAGAGTGTACTATTTGCTACCTAAGGGTGGAATATGATGTATTAGCATATAATTTTCATAACTGGCTATTGGAAATAATTTTCTAGAAATTAATCATATAGAAAATGAAATGTGATACTCTTACTTGAGAAAACAGAAGTATCTAAATATTTAAAAAAATACTACGGACCTTGATGTAGACCATGAAATACATTATTGAGTAAAATGAGCAGTGATTGTAATGAGAAGGGTTGGATTCTTGATCCTCTTTTAAAGAAACTATGAGAACTAAGGTAGTGTCCTCCTTAAAAGCACCTCCAGCTGGTTCCCTATGTGTTGTGGGATACGAAGTGTATTACTCAGTTGGGGCAAGCCTAACTCCAAGTTAGGAAAAAATAGATTGAGTAAGACGCATGTTAGAGTGGGCATTATCAATGTTCTACTTTTTCTGGTCCTAATCAGGAAAAGAAACTCAAATTTTGAGATTTCTAATAATATCTACCTCTTTCCCAAATGCAACACTGCATCAGATAATATTGTCCTGGTCCTTCTCTATTTGCATTAGAGAATTGGAGAGGTAGAATGACACAGAGAATCTTATTTCTTTTCTGAAAAGACTGCACAAACAGTGCAATTTAGAACTAGAATGTGTGACTGCAATTTGGCTTGTTTATTTAAAATATTACCCCTTTACTCTGTAAGCCTTCATTTGGGTTTTAAAATAACAACTGGGAAAAAGACTTACAGGAAGTAGAAGCATTTAAGTAAGATAAATCTATATAATATCCTTTTATTTTTGGTAAAGACTTCTTTGTGTATAAAGCTGAAAATGTGTCTAGGTTTTTCACGGATACATAATATCACAATGAAAGACTCCTCAATACCACAGAACAATATTTGAAATCTTTATTATTCTTCTTTCATTTGTTTTATTGGGTTTATTTTCTTTTTAGGTTGGGAATTGACGTCACTAAGTATATCTGGATTTTCCAGGGTAAATAAATACTTATTATGAATTTACAGAGAAACAAATTTCACTTCATCTGAATAGTTACTATATCTACTGGAAATTTTCACTGAACATTGCTGTAACAGAAGGTGTTTAGCAAGAAGATATTTGTCTTTGAGGAAAATATTAGGGAAAATATTCTGTACTGCTATCTCTACTATATATGCAAGTTTAAAGGTTGATCATAAGCATGAGATAAAATTTTTTCCAACTTCAGTAATAGGGAGTCTTCCTATTCATTATTCCAGATTATAAGTCACTATAATGTCAGATTTTAGTTCCCATACTAATAATGATGATAATAGTATTTAATATATGTCAGGCATTTTTCAGAACATTTTTCATGTATTCTACCAATTAAGACTTACCATTCCAGCCACATTTCACATTAAGTACCTTGAATCTTAAAAGGCTGTGTACTTGGCCGAAATCACATTGCTAGGAAATGGCAGACCAGATCCTCACTCTTAATTATGGAATTATGTGCTAGTGTGCTGATCACTTAATTTCTGTGGGTCTCCATTTCTTCATCTGTAAAATAGACCAAATTGCCTTTTATTCTAAAATATCACAATTCTGGGATTTGGGAAAGCCTTCCAATATTATGCAGAACCAACAACTTAGCTTGATCCTTGGAAGAAAAGGTACGACAAACCTAGACAAAGTATTAAAAAGCAGAGACATTATTTTGCCGAAAAAGGTCTTTATAATCAAAGCAACGGTTTTTCCTGTGGTCATGTATGGATGTGAGAGGGGGACTATAAAGAAGGCTGAGCACTGAAGAATCAATGCTTTTGAACTGTGGTGTTGGAGAAGACTCTTGAGGGTCCCTTGGACTGCAAGGAGATCAAACCAGTCAATACTAAAGGAAATTAATCCTGAATATTCATTGGAAGGACTGATGCTGAAGCTGAAGCTGCAATACTTGGGCCACCTGATGCGAAGAACTGACTCATTAGAAAAGACCCTGATGCTGGAAAAGATTGAAGGCAGGAGGAGAAGGTGACGACAGAGGAGGAGATGGTTGGATGGCATCACCGACTCGATGGACATGAATTTGAGCAAGCTCTGGGAGTTGGTGATGGACAGGGAAGCCTGGCGTGCTGCAGTCCATGGGCTCGCAAAGAGTTAGACATGACTGAGAGACTGAACTGAGCGACTGAACAACAACAACAACTTAGTTTGAACAACAACAACAACAACAACAACTTAGTTTGATTTACATATGACTCTGATAAGACAGTTGGTTTGATTTAGTGATCACTCTGGATTTTTATCAGTGCTTTTTGCAATACCTTTTATTCTAAGCATCTCAAAGCCCTGTTATTTTTTTGGTTAAATTCCCATTAAAAAGTCTTGGTAAAGAATTCTGTTCTCCTGACTTACATTTATTTTCATTTTTTCTATCTTTAATGAATTGTCAGGGCCCAGTGAGGAAACAGGCTGAAGCAGTGGGCTTTCTAGCTGTGTTTAGACCCCAAGCTTTCTCCTTTCAGCAGGTGCTCTACCTCTCAGTTCAGAACTTAAATTCCCCATCCTCTCCACAATTCCTCCATTTGATCTAAATATTCCTTACTCTGGTGGTTTGAAGAAATGGATTCAGACCTCACTTGATTAATTACTATAAAAAGCGTTAATGCATGCGTGCGTGTTCAGTCGCTCAGTCGTGTCCAACTCTTGAGGAGCACCAAACACAGATGTCAACACAAAGCAATAATCAGGAATAAGTGGGGATCAGAAATTAGAATTAAGCAGGGCTGATAATAACCTATAAGGAAAAAATCTGAAAAAGAATATTATATATTATACAACATATATATTACATATATGTGAGATATATATATATATATGAATCATTTTGCTGTACACCTGAAACTAACACAGCATTGTAAATCAACTATATTTCAATAAAAAGCCAATCAACCAAACAAAACAGTAAAAAATAAAAATAATAAAATTTTTAAAAGAAAAGACAAAAGAATTAAGCAAGGCTGGGGCAACTAAGCTTCGTTTAAACTCCCTTGTTGCAAAACAATTTTAAGGCATCCATTATGAATACATTGCTCATTTCATACAGCATTTTCTAACATTGCTTTGCTATATGTCTTATTTGCATGCATCTTCTCTCACTACTTGGAATATAAACATTTTGAGCAAACACAAAAAAGATCAGCCAGTATTGTCTGGCTATTGAGCTACTATGTGTTACATACTTTGCCATTTATTCTAATTTAATTTTCCACACAGTCTTGTGAGGACAGCAGTAGTGGACCTATTTGCCAGGTGAGAAAACTTTGGCTCACAGAAGTCACAGAAAAGCAGAACTTAAACTTAGAACATTGGAAAAGACCCTGATGCTGGGAAAGATTGAAGGCAGGAGAAGAAGGGGACAACAGAGGATGAGATGGTTGGTTGGCATCACCGACTTGATGGACATGAGTTTGAGCAAGCTCTAGGAGTTGGTGATGGACAGAGAAGCCTGGCTTGCTGCAGTCCATTTGGTTGCAAAGAGTTGGACACAACTGAGTGACTGAACTGAACTGAAATTTGAAGATGGTCTTTTAAAAATATTTATATTTATTGTTTATATATAATATAAATAGATATGTAATATTTATTATAATAATACAATGCCCAGTAACTTTTCCACTGGGTCATGATATATCTTTTTCTATATATAACCCTTTTGGTGTTTAGAAAGATCCTAGGCCTATAGCAAAATTGTAAATGTAACATTAAAATTCACAGTAGCTTGGACATTATCTAGTCCAATGCCTTCCTTTAGAAATAGGGAGTCTGAGTGACTTGATCAAAATGGGTATTTAACAAACACTTGTAGATGACAGGAAAACCTAAAGTAAAAACAGAATTTACTTTATCGTCACTGAGACCAGAATTCATGAAGCATCACAGCTCAGATGTAAGCCTGTTGGGGGCACCTTAGATGAAAAAAATCCTTGCAAGTTACTGAATACAAGGATCATTTCAGATCAAGTTGTGAAATAACTTCATTTTAACCACAGGTCAGACAGCCTTCATTAAAGCAGAAATGGTACACAAATGAAATTAAATGTGTGAAAAATTTCTGTCAACTGCTAGAAAGCAAAAACAATATGAAACACAGCATAGTTTATAGGGCATTTGAGAAATCCCTGAGGCACAAAACAAGTAATAATAGTAAATAGTAATAGTAAAAAATAATAGACCTTGTAGACATCATTTAATGTCGGTCTCTCATCCAGAAAAACAAGTACCACATCATCAGTCTTTGCTTCACTCTCTGTGCTAAAGAAGACACATTTTCCAGGTGTGCCTGGTTTGTTTTTGTGCTTGTTTTTGGTTTTGGCTTTTAAGTTGCAGACACTGGAAATTTCGTAGTTCAGCTATAATTTTCAATCCGGCCATTTCCACAAGCGGAAAAAACAGAATAAAGCCAGGCAGTTAAGACTGCCAACAGCATCTGTGTGCTCTCTTCCAGAGTAGCTATTTATTAGCAGACCTCAAAGTTAGACTAGGAGTGAAGTCTGAGGTCTTGAAACTTCATTTTTCTCATTAAGGAAGGAGAAATGTCTGTGCTTTTTATTGGAAGGCACTTAAAAGCACACTGGCACAAGTTTGTGTGAAATTTTCTCTTATAAAAATTCATGAGCAGAACTGCAGCTAGTTTGTGTAAAATATTAGTTGATAAAAGGTAAATTGAGACACCTAGGCACAGCTCTATGGATTACAGAGATCTGGGAACCATTGTTTTTCTACCGGAAGTAAAATGCCTCTCATAGTACTATTGTGAGAAGAATGCACTAAGGATGTCCCTGAATAAGCAAGAGGGTGTGACTGGGACCACAGGACTCTAGTGTAATGGACCTGCTTTGCCTTGGGGTTTTTAGCCTTCTTTTGTGAAGTATGCTAATAGAATAAAAACATCCTGTACCGAACCTAAAATAAATAAAGACGTTTTTAGAATGGAACACTCTTCCTGACTTCCTTTCCAACTTTCCTGCCTGTCTAAAAGAGAAATATTTTTATTTGTAGGTGGCATACAACTATGATTAATTGCTCCTAACCAGGAAAATAGAACAGCAATTCTATGGCTCTCAGACTTTGCAAAACTGGTCTTGTTCAAAATGTCAGAGGAAGCTTGGGAAATGTCTCAGTATAACCCATGGTCCTGGCAGCAACAATTTTCCAACATAAATCTCAGTAGGAAATACGACTTTCTGTTCTGTTTCTTTTACTACTCAGGTAGCTTGTTGCCAGGACTAGCAGAATTCTCCTGTGCAGTCACTCCAGCATAGCCATGAAAATCGTGTTTCTACTTCCCAACTTTGTCTGTATGAAGATGGAAATCCAGGTAACTGATGCTACCGATTCCCACTTCGACTTGTGTCCCACCTGTTTTTATTCCCTGTTTTCTTGACCAGAGAAAGCATAGTGGACAAAAACTGGAAACATGATGAAAGTCCAGGATTAGAAATTAGATTTCCTCAACTAAATTATCACATGATATAAGCACGGGGCAGATTAAGGCCCAACTTAGATAAATGAGTGAGTCTTTTCCATCTATAGTTGGTCTGTCTATATGAATTTTTAGCAATAAAGAAACTCAGTCTTGGGACAGGTGTAATTCACAGATTTCACTCATAATATACCTTGTATAGTGGAGTTCAGAAGTCAAATTCTCCTGTTGAATTCTCTCAGCTGCCAGTGCAGGTGGTGTTTATCCCAAATTCATTTACCCCCAGGATCACCATAATTAATACTTAGGGAAAAAAAAAGAGCCTTGCTGCTTGGCTCAGATTAACACTTCCACTTTAGAAGTCTTTTCTGTGCAGGATTTATGTTTCTTCCTAGTATATTCCTGGCAGTTTGGATGAAGTAAGAGTTCCCCCATGAAGCCTTTCTCTAATGCCAGCTCTGAGTCAATTTTAACATCTAACTTGGTCCACAGAGACCCGGGTCTGATTTGTGAATTTGTAAATGCGCCTCTTCTGTGAGCCCAACAGCTTCTCATCGTTGGCTGTTAACTCTGCTGACTTCTTTGTCTCCCACCACCCCTGTACTTGGTGGTGCCTCCTTTATCAATTAATGGAGTTTCTCATTCAATTATTACATACCCATATTATAGGCAGTGACATTGTTTTAACTTATTTGTTAGTGAAAATGACATAATTAAGACTCGTCTGCCACTGCTACTGCTAAGTCGCTTCAGTCATGTCCGACTCTGTGCGACCCCATGGACGGCAGCCTACCAGGCTCCCTCGTCCCTGGGATTCTCCAGGCAAGAATACTGGAGTGGGTTGCCATTTCCTTCTCCAAGGACTCGTCTAGTGCTCTATTTTTATTGAGAAGGAACTGATCTGCTAAAATAAAATTGCTTAAAATATGTCTTTTTAAATTTTTAAACCCTTTTGCTTTACCGTAAGAACCTCAATTCTCCAATGATTTGTTCAGATTAAGTTAACTCTTCTTTTGTGTCTGAGTCGTCCAAGTGGGGCTTTCAAGTGTTTTCATTGTGCAAACCCTTGTAATGATATTTCACAATAAGTGGTTGTGTCCACTGGAGTTAGGAGTGAAGAACAGGTCAGTAGGATATCTTGAGAAAGTTATGTAGAATAAAGAATTTTCTGATTTGTCTGGCTGAGGATGGAGGTTACATTAATTTAAGGAGCAGAGTCTCTGCACTGTATTTTCATCTTCCCAGGTTTTAAAGTAGGCAGGGCTCCCCAAAGAGAACCATGAGTTCTAATACATACAGACTTTCAAACTTTCTTCTCCTTTTGAAAGCTGGGGCTGAGTCTCTGGCTTCAGATTGCTTGGTGTGAATTCTGGTTTTGCCTTTTACTAGCTATAGGCCCATGGCCAAGTTACTTAACCTCTTTTATCCTCAAGTTGCTCCATTTCTGAAATTGGGATGATTATAGTCTCTAAGTCATAGGGTTGTATCGAGAACTAACGAGAAATGAGATGAGATCATCTTTATCACTGCACCATAGCAAGTTCTTGGTAAATGTTTCTGATTGTTGTACATTTCTTCACATAGGAGGTTGTGAATTTCCCTACTAGGGTCACCGAATAAGTTTGAGAAGCATTAACTTGGAGCCATCAATATCTAAGGAGAAACAAATGACCCATGAATTATAAGAAATAATCAAATAAAGATTTTAGAGCAATCTAATAATAGGGTATTTTATAATAAGCTTTTCTGTGGCCTCCCAGAGTGAATGGAAGTTAAAATTTCCCTCATCATCAGCAATGAATAATATGTTCATAATCTCTAATTAGGAGAAGGCAATGGCAACCCACTCCTTTTCCATTTAAGTTTGACCTGGTAGATCAACATTAATTATTTTAAGAGTAATTAGCTAATCAAATTTATTTAATTTTTTTTCTTAATACCCTTATGGAGGAACTTAATCAAAGGTCCAGAGTTCAAATCTGCTTGCTAGAATCAGGCTAATTAGAGTAGGAAAATGCCTTAGACTCTTTCTTTACTAGCGACAGACTTGCTGCTAAGTCTCTTCAATATAAATACACCCATACATACATAATAGCATACATGTGTATATGCATGCATGCATATGTATATAATGTGAATGTTAATGCCAGGTTTAATCTTGGAGTAGAGATAGCTTTTCTAGTAAAATGTGAATTAGAATCATGCAAGTGAAGTTGTGTGCAATGTAAAGGGAGAAAAATCAAAGTAAAAAAGTAATAATAACAATAAAACTCAACAAGCTGAATCCCACTAAAGCTATATAAAAATAGCTTTAGTGGTTTCATTTATTCAACACTGTTTTCCTGAATGCCAACTCTGTGCTAGGCATTATGCTAGAGTTTGGGAATAAAAATGAAAAGGGTTTATTCACAAACATCTGTCTAAGAGATTTCCCAAGTAACTTGCCCAAGGTCATGCCTGATGAGCAAGGCTAGAACTTGAGCATGAGTTCTCTGTCTCTAAAGTCTAATGTTTTCCCCACAATACCAAGTTGCAGGTACTGTTGCTATCCAGTCATGTTCCTTTCAGATCCCTTTTCCTAATTGTGTGTGCTCATCTCCTGGCTTCTGCATGTTATGCTATTAAATGCTTGTACCTTTGTCCTTGAATGGATTGCTCTTGGACACTGATGTTTCCTTTCCTGAACAGAGTCGGATACGTCTTGGAGTCCCCATGCCTCACTCCCCCACCACCACACAATGCCAGAATGACACAGAGCCAATGACTGACTGGTGTGAGAATTTAAAAGCTCAGTTCCTTTGCCACAAGATAGGGCAAACTCTGAGGTTTAACTTATGCTCCAGAGCTCTCCATAGGATCAGGCTGAGACCTCACCTAAATTGTATCTTTGCTTGGCTTCTTCTTTTCTATGATGCTGCCTCCACTTTCTTACTGGTTTTACCCTGGACATAGTTCTTTAATAAATCACTACCACATACATATTTTCTTTCAGGGTCTGCTTCTTGGAGACTGTGACTTGAGACATCTGTGTTATGATATAAGTTCTACATACACACACACACACACACACACACATATATATGTGAAGTGAGTGAAGTGAAAGTCGCTCAGTCGTGTTCAACTCTTTGCAACCCCATGGACTGTAGCTCGCCAGGCTCCTCTGTCCATGGGATTCTCCAGGCAAGAATACTGGAGTGGGTTGCCATTTCCTTCTCCAACATATATATATATATTTCACTGTAAATTCATCTAGGTTTTAACCACAGGAAATATGGAACCATCATGGCAATATGTTTTTAATGGATTTTTAAGAATTACATTAAATTAAATACATTGAGTTAAAATTACATTAGAAATACAGAATTAAGATCAATCATTTGAGATGATTATTTAATCAGCCAAATGTGTGTAATATATTTAGTGACCTTGGCCAAGTCATTTCATGTGTAGGCATACTTCATTTAATTGTGCTTTACTTTATTGTATTTCACAGATATTGTGGGTTTTTTTCTAACAGATTGAACTATATTTTACAACTCTGCATCAAGCAAGTCTACCGGGCCCTTTTCTAACAGCACTTGCTCACTCTGTGTCTCTGTGTGACACTTTGGTAAGTTTTGTAGTATTTCAGCTTCTTCATTACTACATTCGTTATGGTAATCAGTGATCACTGAACTTTGATGTTACTATTGTAATTGTTTTGGCGTTCTTTAGCAATAAGTTATTTTTAATTAAGGTATGTAACATTTTTTTGACATATTCTATTGCACACCTATTAGGCTATAGTATAATGTGAATATAACTTTTATAAGCACTGAAAAACCCTAAAATTGTGATTTACTTTATTGCAATATCCATGTTATTGTGGTGGTCTGGAACTGAACCTACAATGTATTCAAGGTATGCCTGTATTTGGAAAACATAATTTTCTTTGAAAGATGAGTGTTATTTAGCCAAGTGGTTTGGGCATATTACATATAGCATGTACCAGGCCATTTTATGACACAAAACAATCATAAACTGTTTAAACAAGAGGCTATACAGATAGTATCCACATTTTGACATTATATCTTAATCTCAGTAACCAAGAGAAAGTAATTTAATGTTTTAATTTACTTTTCTCAATAGAGCAGATTTCCAATAATTGTCAAGTCTTACAGAACAACTGAACACATTAATACAACTTGATTAGAAACTCACTTGTTAACATTTCAAAAAATATTTCTATTTCAACTTTTTAACAATGTATAGCATGACCATTGTTAATGTTAAGTATTTGATATGCTATTAAAACATCACATTAAACAGTATAGTTCAGAATTTTACCCATTTTAAAATATCTTTGTTTTAAAATGAAGCATAGCATAGATTCAAATACTAGAAAAAAAAGAAAGCATTAAAATTCTAGATGGCATTAATTCCACGTAGTCTATGAATAATCTCTTCCTTTAAACTCCAAACTTGTAAGAAACAGAGAAATTAAATCTGTTTTATGCTAATAACACAGCATATGAGAGTGGATAAAACAAATGAAGGTGAAGTGAAAGTTAAAATCGCTCAGTCGTGTCCAACTCTTTGCGACTCTATGGACTATACAGTCCATGGAATTCTCCAGGCCTGAATACTGGAGAGGGTAGCCTTTCCCTTCTTCAGGGGATCTTCCCAACCCAGGAATTGAACCCAGGTCACCCGCATTGCAGGTGGATTCTTTACCAGCTGAGCCACAAATGAAATGAAGGCATAAAAGGAGGATTCCATCTTACTCTCATATTCCAATCTCAGAAAAGGAATGTAAATAAAATAAATCTAAACAGCTTTAAAATAATTCCATAGCAAGATGGATTAAGTGATACAACCATTTTATTTAAAGACAGCATAGCAATAAAATCATAAGGTCTTAAAGAGAAAATGAAAAATCCTACTGGACCTTGTGTTGGAGCCTTTGAGCCATTGGACCTCAGGATAGGCTATCATGTTTTGCATATGCTTCATAATACACTACTGAGTATTTCATCACTGTAATCAATAAAGCTTTATGGACTGACCTTGGAGATCAAGACATTGAAATGCAGAGGTAAGTCTCTAAAATGCAGAAAGCTATGATACTGCAGTACTCAATATTTTAATTTATTTGTTTCTCACATTTCTCATGACCTCTGGAAAGAATGGCCTACAAATTCTCATGGGCAATACCTAACAGTAATTATGTATCTCAGTGCTCTTACCCTTCGTGAATATATATGAAGACAAATATTCATGCGAGTTTTAATTATAGAGGTAGCCATCCATTTTAATTTTTAAATAAAAGAAAAATGGCAGATCTATATACAGACCACTTATAAGAGTCTAGAAATATAGACACAAAATAGAATGTCATCATGGGTGTCTTCAACTTGTAAGTAGCAATAAAATAATATCTGTTTTTCAAAATGTAAGGACACTCTTAAGGTTGATATGAAGAAGCACTCTTAGGATGAATTATTAATTAATAGAAAAAGCAAATAGCAAAACAATATGTACATTATCATCACATTTATGTAATTTACATTAATTTGATTTATGTAAATCAAATGCACAATTATATCCATACAAAGTTAATTTAAAATAAGGTTATCTGGTGGTGCTGGTAACAGAGAGGATTGAAAAGGCAAGACAGAATTTTGTTTAAGTGGATCGTTTGAAATGTGTGCAGTGAGAACACAGTCATAGAGCATCACTTCAGTACTTTCTGATCAGTAACAGATCATTTGCAAAACACTTCAGCACCTTCCTACTCTCCAGGCTCCTTACCTCTAAAATGACAATTTCTAAGGTTCTGTCCTGCTTAACTATTTCAGTTATTTACCCAGTGGTCAGAAGTCAGGGGGCAACGGGGTCTGGCCCACATTATCCTAGTGGGCCCGTGCTGGCTCTTAGAACTCCTCCAGTACATGATTATATGAAATGACACAGTTCCTGACCCAGGGATCAAATCCAGGTCTCCCGCATTGCAGGCAGATTCTTTACTGTCTGAGCCACCAGGGAAGCATGATTATATGAAGTGATACAGTGTTTCCAGTGGGATTGGCAACACCACTTAGCAATGTGTCTATGTATTGTGTCCTTCTATAGGAAGAGGAAGACATATATTGTGTCTTTCTATAGGACACAATATAGAAAGTAAGTCTTTCAGAAAAGGTTTCCAACTGGCTGGAGAAGGGACCCAACGGGAAGGTGGTTTTTGTATTGTTTTCTTAATGCATGATGCTGCATCTTCACCACTCAGTATCTAGCCTGGAATCTGGACTCCATCTCTATGAGAGTCACACTGGGGAAAATGCATAGAGATTGGCAAGGCCGTGGCATCATCTAGCTCAAAACAACTAGAGCCAAGGTATGGACTCTAAGTGAGAACTGTGAGAACGACTTACCCCAGAAGAGAGGGACACCACAGAGCCTGCCGCTGCTGTCAACCCTGGAATACTCCCGGCACTTGTTGAGTCGCTCAGTCTTGTCCGACTCTGCGATACCAGGGACTGTAGCCCACCAAGCTTCTCTGTCCATGGGGTTTCCTAGGCATGAATACTGGAGGGGGTTGCCATTTCCTCCTCCAGGGGATCTTACCGAGCCAGGGATCGAACCCGGGTCTCCTACAAGTCTCCTGAATCGCAGGCGGATTCTTTACCGCTGATCCATGGTGGCTAGAAATAGACTTTAGCCTCAAGTCTAAAGGCGGTGAGGTAGGGCCTTGGATTGAGGAGGTATAGCCTCAGGTTAACAGAGGGAGGAGTCCTAGGCCATGTAAGATCCAGGTAAGATGCTGACTCGGAGCTGAGGAATGGAAGGCACTCTAAGAGTTCTGCCAGCATGTTGGACTATCAGGCGGAGGATCCCTCTGACTTGGTCCTCTTGTGAGTCTGAGTCTGATGGGGGTGAGGCACTTGGTGTTCTGGGCACAACTAACTCCTCGGAGGGAGGAATCCCTGACTCTGCAGGAATTGTGGGTGAAGACACCGAATGGGTTAAGTACCCTAGAATATGAGGTGCCCCACAGAACCTCACTCCAGCGGTCTGGGCGGCCCTAGGAGAGCCAGGCACGATGGGGTGTCGGGGAGTGGAGGGGACACGGAGCCGAGCGGAAGGGACATCCCCTGACTTCCGCTCCAAGAGGCTGGTTAGCGAAGGCCTGTCCAGAAAGGTGAGAGCCCCCTCTGCGGAATTAAGGTGAAGACACTGAACGTGGGAACCTGCCACCCCAGAAGAGAGAGGCGGCTCGCTGAGTAAAGCCCTGTCCCTTCTGTCATCCCGGGGAGCCCCCAGAGTAACTGACTTGGGCCTCAGGAGTCCGGGGGTAGGGAGCGAGGGCCTGGGCCCGAGGGGCGTGGCCATAAGTCAGCCTCGGGAGGAGGCCCTGAAAAGGGGGAGTTTCAAGATAAGATGGGGAAGGGGAACGAGGTGACCAGCTCCGCAGAACAGAGGGGATTCTGCAGGTAAGACTACAGCTCCAGCTCCAGCCCTGGGTGCCCCCAGAATAACTGTCAGCCTCAGTTGCCCCCTGACTTCCACCTTGGGTTTGCAGGAAAGCGAGGCCTGTTTGGAGGACTGCTGCCTAGGCTGAGCGGAGGGAGGACTCTCAGACCCTGCGATGACTCTAGATAAGATGCTGAGTAGAACTGAGGAGATTTCTTCCCCCAATGAAGAAAGCTGCTCAGAACTCTGTTGTCAGTCCCAGGAGAAAGAGCCGCTGGCTAGGAGTGACTTTCTCTGACCTTTGCCTGGGGGATACCAGGATGATGATGATATTGTTCTAAGAGGTGTGGGCCCAAGTAATCCAAGAGAAGAGTCTCAGGCCCTGCCAGGAAATCAAATTAAGATGCTGAGCAGGGACAGGGGGATCACACACTGGAGAATAGTGGGGACTCCACAGAACCCTGTCCCTGTTGTCTGCCTGGGGAGGTGCTGGAATAGTTGTCAGACTTCTGTGCTTTCTTATTTGGGTTTTGGTAATCTGAGAGCTATTGTCTCAAGTTAGCAGAGAGAGGTGTCTCAGTTTCTGTCAAGGTCGAAGTCACGACCCTGAGTGAGGTTTGAGGGGACCACACATCAGAACAACAGAGCCTCAACAGACAGCTCTGCTCCTTTGTTACTGCTGGGAGGCCCCAGCAGGTGTGGCCCAATGAGGGGCCCCTCACTTCCCTCCCCCCAGTGTCTATCTCCTCTGTGACTTTCCTGACTGAGAGGCTCTGAAAAGAGCTGTCAGTGTGAGGCACTTCCTTTCTGCTTTAAGTGTCTTTAAGTTAAGTGTCTCAAGAAGTTAAAGCTTATGAGGTGACAGTCCTTGAGTCAGTAGAAGGAGGAGTCCCAGATATGCCCTGGGATCACAATGAGGATTCTAACAAAGCCAGAGGGGACCACTTACCCTAAGACAGAAGGAATCCCACAGAACTTGACTCCACCTGCCCTGTTCCCAGCTCTAGGAAGCCTTGGGCTGGATTGGCTGGTTGCACCCTGAAGAGCCTTCTCGCTCCCTCCTTCACTTCCTCCTGTTTAGGACAGGAGAGCTGTGAGGCTCGAGTACTGCCCTCAGGCAAGGATGTGTGGAAGGCACTCTTTATCAGCTCTGCCACAGTTGAGTTTACCAGATGAGGCCACTCACATGCTCCCTTTCTCCCTAGGTTGTGGTCCTCTGTTAACCCAACCCCCTGCCCTCATTCCTGTCTACTCTCACTGACCAGAGTGAACATGTCTTGGGGTCAAGAGATTCCACTATGCATGCAGGAACCATGCCCACAGTGAGCCCCAGGGCTTGGAGGAGACCCCTCCCTTCTCCTCCTATCTTCTGTTGCCTGGCAATCTGGAGAAGGCCTTGGTTACGGGGGCACCCAGTACTCCCCAGAGTCCTCAGAGTGCTAACTCCTCTTACACTGTCACCACAGCCATCTTATCAGCAAATCAGATGAGGGCTCTAGAAGTCAGGAGATTATGGAGATACATGAGGTCCAAAGAGAGAAGCATGATGCACCATCCTGTTGCTAGGATCCCCTCATCCAAGATGGGGCTTTTAGGACTTGAGGAGACATCCATGGAAATTCTCAAGTTAGGTAATCAGCTGTAACACTCTGGGTTTCCTCCCTGAAGGCAGAGACTTTACCAGGATTATTTTAAATAAGTGAACGTTACCTCTGGTACTTTGGGTCATTCATTCATCCATCAAGGACTATACTGAACATATGCTGAAGGCAAACACTAAGCAAACAAAAGGAAATAACAAGGCACTTGATTCAGGTTGTAGTTGAGACAGTGGTGAGGAGGAGACAGATTTGAGTTTTAGGAAGTTAGGGACTATGTGAAAAGGTTAGAGAGAATCTGTAGTGAGTTCTGAAGGTTGGCTGACTATGTAGAAACTGTTCCTCTTTGCTGAGACTGGTGCTAAAGAAGGAGGAAGAGTTGGTGGCAACTTGAGTTAGAAGTAGAGGCGAACAAGGGTGTGGTGGATGAAGTCAATGTGGGTCATGTATGGTAAGGTTCTGCAGGCTGTCCAGGTGGAGGTGTCCAGTGGACAGTAGAAAACAAGCCTGGCTATTGGGAGAGGTTCCCTGGCTGAATCTGGAGAAGTCATGTGAGGACATGGTTGGAGGTAAAATTAAGTATTGTACATACAGTGGCCTGTATTTTGTTTCCTCCCTGCAAACACTATTGGAAACCAAAATTATACAAAACTTAATAAATACAGGGAAGAGTTTAAAGGGAGAAAGCTGATGTTGTTTAGTCACTAAGTTGTGTCCAAATCTTTTGCAACCCCATGGATTGTAGCCCACCAGACTCCTCTGTCCATGGGATTTCCCAGGCAAGAATACAGGAGTGGGTTGCCATTTATTTCTCCAGGGGATCTTCCAGACCCAGGGATTGAACCTGTGTCTCCTGCATTGGAAGGCACATTCTTTACTGCTGAGGCACCAGGGAAGCCCAAAAGAAGAAAGTACTCACCCAGAAAACCATTAGTAAGAGAAAGTTTTCCTGTGCTTCCTATAGCTCTCTTTTTAAGCATATACTTGTGCCTTTGCCTACATATTGCCTATACCTGTGTATTTGTGTCTTATAGTATATATAAAGCTACATATCATGAATTTTCAACCTCTATCATGAATTTTCAACCTCAGATCTGTCTTCTCAGGTGTCTTTTAGGATTCTGCTCTTGATAGCATTTGTTCAAGGCTAAGCTTACACCCACAATACACAAACAGTTATCTTCTCTAACTAATGTGTCTGTTCAAGGCAGCTGGCAACTCTGCAGTAACTCAAGTTTCTCATGACATAGAGATCAAAAGACAGGAGGCAGTCTTGAGCCCATGTCCCTGGAGATCGGAATTTCTTGACATATCTTTTACTGGGAGACTGTGATTGTGCAAATTTTAGATATGAGACCACTTATTCCAGCTGAAACTTTCCCCAGAAATCCAATTCATGCACGTAAGGAAGGCTAAGCAGTCTGTGTCAAGTGGGGCTTGCAAACCAACAGCCCCTTCTTTCCCTTGGGACTGTGAACCCTAATGCCTACAGAATTCTCGTGTGCTCCCTGAACACTGCTGAGGAAGCTCGGTGCTAGAAGACCATGCTTTAGTCGTGGACTTCATCTAGGTCTGTCAGCCATCCTGAACATACAGAACACATCTTCTATGTGATTGTGTCTTGCTTTCTATATTGACTTTGTCAGGACACCCTGAATGTCCTGTATTCGGTTTTCTTTTTTTTCAATAAGTTACAAAAATTCAGCAGAGCGAGCTGTTTTTCTACCACAGTCACTGTCGACTAAATCACTTAAGGAGACACTAGCTGAAAAGCATACCTCCACAAATAAAGATCTGATCTCTCCTGCAGGTTTGACTGAGGGAAGAGGAAAAGGAGCAGCAGGGTGGGGAGTGGTATTCAGAACTAAAGAAAGAAAGTTTTCTTGAAAGAAAAAACCTGTTTTTTGACCATAGTCTCAAGTTGTGAACAGCTAACTGTCCTTAATTAGGCTTCCCTGATAGCTCAGTTGGTAAAGAATCCACCTGCAGTGCAGGAGACTCTGGTTCAATTCTTGGGTCAGGAAGATCTGCTGGAGAAGGAATAGGCTACCCACTCCAGTATTTTTGGGCTTCCCTTGTGGCTCAGCTGGTAAAGAATCCATCTGCAATGCAGGATACCTGGGTTCAATCCCTGGGTTGGGAAGATCCCCTGGAGAAGAGAAAGGCTACCCACTCCAGTATTCTGGCCTGGAGAATTCCATGGGCTGTATAGTCCAGGGGGTTGCAAAGAGTTGGACGCAACTGAGCGACTTTCACTTCAGTAGAATCAGCAATCAATGATTTTCTCTTTATAGTACCTAAGCTTCTGAAAAATTGAAGGCAGGAGGAGAAAGGGACAACAGAGAATGAAATGGTTGCATGGCATCATCGGCTCAATGGACATGACTTTGAGCAAGGTCTGGGAGATGGTGAAGGACAAGGAAGCCTGGCGTGCTGCAGTCCTTGGGGTCGCAAAGAGTCAGACACGACTGAGCAACTGAAGACCATCAAAGCTTCTGAAGGATAGCAAATCAATGCCAGCTCCAGGCTTCTGAAAATCAGCCCATCAGTGATTATCTCCAGCAACCCCGTCCTGGATGTCAGCCAATCAGTGCTATCCCACTCACACCAGCACCTGAACATTAGCAAATCAACGACAGCCTCACGTTTCTGGGACAGGGTCCAATCAGCAGGTTCTTCTGTCAGGAGAGCCATGCTTCTGGAAGTTAGCAGGTCCTTGGTGGCCTTACTCTAGTGACCATAGAGTCACCCCTGAAAGTCTTGCAGTCCCTAAACTCTACTGCTTCTGAATGTTCATCAATGCTTGAATCCCCAAGCTAACCAAGATGCTAAACCTTGTATAGCATCTGCTCTGGCTTCCTGCTGGTAAGTACAGTTCCCCCATAGGGAAATGGGAAGGGTATTTTTGCGTCAAATACCAGATTCAGTTTTTTCATAGTTCCTAAGTTCACAGCCCTTTCAACCATTCAACTCCTATTACTAACTTGTTAAGACTCGTGGGTGACAAACACGCTGCCATGGCTGTGAGATTTTCAAATTCAGTCTTTTCAATTCTTGAAATGGTTACTTCACGTATTTTCATTTCTGTATATTTGAACCTTGAAATGCTCAAACATAAGTGTAAATGTTGTGATGAATTTTATGAACAGTGCACCTTTATTAAATGAGGAGCGAGTCTTTTCAAAGACTTTTGTGCAATATGCAGCTGTTCATTCAATATAGAAAATTGTGGAAAATCATTTGTAAAGCAGTAAATATACTACAGCTGAGCATGGAAGATGTATGATACCCTCAACTGGTAATAATGACATTAAAAAAAGATAATGCATGTTTTGTTTAAGAGACATTTAGATTAAGAAGATTAAATCACAGCAGAAATTGTAATCGCCTTCTACACTGTATATCATCATCAATCCTTAAAGTTGGAAGCAGATTTTCAAGGGCCAGGATTAAATCTACTATAATAATGAAAAATATAATAGCTTAATTTACATTATCAAAGATCTAAATGCCTCACCTTTTTATGTCAGGGCCACAGATGCATGTAATAACAATACATTTTTCCTCTGCTTGTGAAATAGTTTTCTCATGAAAGAAGGTTTTCTTATAAAGTTATTGTGAGTAGGGGCTTCCTTGAGGGTCCAGTGGTTAAGACCCTATGCTTTCACTGCCGGGGGACACAGGTTCTATCGCTGGTCTGGGAACTTAGATTCCACATGCCCTGTGGCCTGGCCAAAAAACAAAACATAAAACAAGTTATTGTGAGTAAAATCCTTTGCAAATGTGACTTCAGAAGCAATAGCAAATATTTGCAGAATTCCTTTTTTCTTTTTTTAAGATAGAACTTAATGAATTAAAGGGGTTAAAAGTGGCGTAAAGCATGCATGAGTCTATGTTGGCTATACTGCCCATATTCTGTATAATGCAATTCAAACAGCCCCTGATGTCTTTTTTATTGAAATTGAAGTAAGAATCATATTCTTTGAGTTGAGTTATTAAGGGATTTTGGTGATTTTGTTAGCGTTCAGAATTCTTCTATTTGCATTCCAAATATCCACTAGCTATCTTAAACAAATTCATTTGAAAGATCTTCAGTTTATTTGAAGCACTGATATTTTAATTCTGAAGAAGAGCTGCCCCCTCCATTCTTGTTGACTTTTTAAATAAGCCACTGAGCAAAATCTACTTATTTCTTGTTCATAGTTGTCAGTATTTATATAACATTAGGATTATGTGCACTGAAAGAGCAGACAATTATTAAAGTGCTCCATTGATTAAAGGAACTTGTTGAATGTGTTAGGGAAAGAATTGATGAAAAATGTTTCCCTTTGTGTGTCAAGGCTGTTCTTAAAATTAATACCATTACTTATGAACAGGAAAAGAAATTCTGATATGAAATGGGTAATAATTATAGAATTTGTCAAGACTATCATTTGGAATGGATCTCATGACTTGAAGGATTTGATTTAGTTAAATGTTATTGAATATTCTTCCAGCATAGGAATAATAAGAGGATAACAATTAATGGTTATGATCTTTTTTGTCAATGGACTATATTAAAAAAAAAAGTTGAGATGCAATACAATCCTGAACACTGGAAACGTGATCTGTGCTGTAAAGATGGTATTATGATGTGATTCGGCAAATCAAATTTAAAAAGCAATTCTCAGAATTGTTAACTGCGCTAGTACTCTCAGATACTTCTTACCAGCTTTGTACATTGCTTTCCAGGCTTCTGAATGCTTTGCCACTGAAGTGTCATACATTTGACCCTCAGAGGATTACCTTGGGCACTGGGGTCTCCTTATTCACAGAGTTAGGAATGTCTAGTAATTTTACGTGCCCCTCATCTTCTGTAAAATCCCCAGACAATCCGTGGCTTCCTTCCCAGTACAGAGAATTGGAAGTGCCTAGCCATTTCACATCCCCACGTCCAATCTCACAGTGATCCCTCGCCAACAATAGAACAGCTCCTTTGCCTCAAAGCCAAAATACTTTTCAGGTGGATTTTATGCTCCAGGGCCTCCTGCAGGACTAGGGTGAGTCTAAGACATTAACTAAAATTATATGCTTATTGGGCCTCTTCCCCTTTTCTATCCTGCCTCTTTCACTCCCTGAATAGTTTTTCCTGGGAGCAAATCCTTAAAAACACTTGGATCTGAAACCTTTGTTTGTTTGCGTGAATATCACCTGCTAAACCTACATTATAAGAGATAATTTTTTTTCAAATTCACAATCTAGATATTAGTTCCCAAATTAAGTGAATATGCTTATTACATGTGCTTTATAAAATGCATTATTAGTAGAATTGGGTGAAATATTGTTAAATGATCATTTGGTTAGAGTAGTGTTCATATAGTTCTCTCGGTTATCTTTGCCAAGTAATCTTATATACCTGGCTTCCACTTTTCCCCTTTGATAAAGGAGAGTGTTGGATCAGATACTCTCTAAGGCAGTGAGTCTCCAAAGGAAGCAATTTCATTCCCCAGAACACATTCAGTAAAATCTCAAGACGTCTCAGGTCGTTGCAGCTGAGGAGTGCTACTGGTGCTTCTCATGCGTAGAAGCCACGGATGCTGCTAAATAACCTGAAATGCCCTGAACAGCCCCCTACAGCAAAAAATTATCCAGCTCAATGTATCAGTAGTGCTGAGATCGAGAAACCTTGATCTGAGGTCTTGCTGTCTCCAAAATTCAGTGAACAATTAATTCTGTTTTAGTCTACAGTATGTCAGTTCATCATTTTTTATAATCTGCATTTTAATTCTATGAGAAATCAGTCATCTCAGCTTGATATTAACCAGTTAGTTACTTGTCTGTTTATAAGCAATTGACTGTCAGTTAAGGTAGATTACTTCTGCATGGGCAAATAACCTTTATAACTTAACATTCAGTGATCTGCTTCCTGCTCTAGAAAATACTTTTTAAAAAAAAAAACGTGGAACAGAGGATAGAAATTACCTAGTGAAAGCCAATACAATGGTAATTTCTTTATGTAAAGTGGCATGGGCAAATTAAATAAAGTATGTAACATGCCATTTTATGACACAGTAATCATAGAGAGTCTAATTAAAGAGCTATATGAGTTGCGTGCACTTTTGACTTTTTATATTAATCTCAGTAACTAAGAGAAACTAATTTAACACTCCTGATTTACTGTTATTAATAGAGCAAGTTTCCAGTGACAGTTGCCATGTTATAGTTTTCTAGAACAGTTAACATATTGAAAGTAGCTGTGGTTAGAAGTTCACTTGTTATGTTTACAAAAAAGTATCTATTCCAATTTTTTTACATAACATATAGCCTAGTCACTATGAGTTGCTTGTGCTCAATGTGCTATTAAAACACCTAAATTAAATGAAGTAATGCTACACTACCTACTGCTGTATTTTATCCATTTTAAAGCTTAATCGCTTTATAATTAATCATAATATAGAGTCAAATATGGGAGCAAATGAAGAAGAAAGTATTAAAATCCCATGATGTAATTAATTCCACATACTGTATAAAAGATCTTTTTCTATGAAATCTTCATCTTGTAAGAAATAAAGAAACATATAGAAGGACAAAGTATTTTGAATTAATAATAAAGTACTTGAGCTAAATGAAGAAAAATGAAATAAAAACATAAAATCTGGGTTCCAAAGATTAGAGACTTGGTTCTGCTGGCCAGCTTTACTTTTATTTCTAGGCTCAGAAAAGGAATGTAAATAAAATAAGCCTTGAGGGCTGTAAAATGATTCCATGGTGAGATGGATTAGGTTAAACTGCTTCACCCAAATGCAGCACAGCAATAATATAACAAGCTCTCCAGGGACAAACAGAAAATCCCTCACTTGTACTGTGTTCAATAGCGGAACATTTAAGCCTTTGGAAATCAAAACTAGGATATCATGTTTTGTGTGTCTTTCTCAAACTGCTTCTTGATATTTTGTCACCATATTTCTTTATGATCAGGATTTTGAGAACTTAATCTTGAAGATCAAGAATTGAAAATGCAGAGATAAGTTTATGTAAGACATATAATGTAGCCAGTGCTGTGGTCTGACTTTTTCTGTTCCCCCAAAATGTGTGTATTGAAATCCTAATACCAGATGTTATGATATTAGGAGGCAGGGCCTTTGAGAGGTAATTAGGCCATGATGTTGGAGCCTAATTAGTAGTTTTAATTTTATAGTGCCTCACAAAATAGACTCCACAAAAGTCTGTAGACTATTCCACCATGAAAAGATACAACTGGAAGATACAACTGGGAAAAGGGCCCTTGCCCACCCATGCTGGCACTCTTATCTTGGATTTCCCAGCCTCCAGAACTATGGGAAATAAATTTCTGTTGTTTATAAGCTACCAAGTCTATGGTATTTTATTGTAGCAGTTCAGACTGACTAAGACAAGCAATATTCAAACTATCTTTTTTTCTCGTGACTCACAGGAAAAATAGCCTACCAATTCTCATGAACAGTTCATAGCAAATTAGTTATGTATCCAAATACCTTTACAACTCAAGATAATTATTGAATGGAAGTACTATAAATGCTTTAAATGGTTAGCTATTTTCTTAATATAAGAAAAAAGATCACTCTATTTATAGAGTGTATATAAAGTCTGGAAAGGTGGCAAGAATACACAGAACTGTACAAAAAAGATCTTCACAACCCAGATAATCACGACGGTGTGATCACTCACCTAGAGCCAGACATCCTGGAATGTGAAGTCAAGTGGGCCTTAGAAAGCATCACTACAAACAAAACTAGTGGAGGTGATGGAATTCCAGTTGAGCTATTTCAAATCCTGAAAGATGATGCTGTGAAAGGGCTGCACTCGATATGCCAGCAAATCTGGAAAACTCAGCAGTGGCCACAGGACTGGAAAAGGTCAGTTTTCATTCCAGTCCCAAAGAAAGGCAATGGCAAATAATGCTCAAACTAACGCACAATTGCACTCATCTCACATGCTAGTAAAGTAATGCTCAAAATTCTCCAAGCCAGGCTTCAGCAATATGTGAACCGTGAACTTCCAGATGTTCAAGCTGGATTTAGAAAAGGCATAGGAACCAGAGATCAAATTGCCAACATCCACTGGATCATCAAAAAAGCAACAGAGTTCCAGAAAAACATCTATTTCTGCTTTATTGACTATGCCAAAGCCTTTGACTGTGTGGATCACCATAAACTGTGTAAAATTCTGAAAGAGATGGGAATACCAGACCATCTGACCTGTCTCTTGAGAAACCTGTATGCAGGTCAGGAAGCAACAGTTAGAACTGGACATGGAACAACAGATGGGTTCCAAATAGGAAAAGGAGTATGTCAAGGCTGTATATTTTCACCCTGCTTATTTAACTTCTATGCAGAGTACATCATGAGAAACGGTGGGCTGGAAGAAGCACAAGCTGGGATCAAGATTGCCAGGAGAAATATCAATAGCCTCAGATATGCAGATGACACCACCCTTATGGCAGAAAGTGAAGAAGAGCTAAAGAGCCTCTTGATGAAAGTGAAAGAGGAGAGTGAAAAAGTTGGCTTAAAGCTCAACATTCAGAAAACTAAGATCATGGCATCTGGTCCCATCACTTCATGGGAAATAGATGGGGAAACAATGGAAATAGTGGCAGACTTTATTTTTTTGGGCTCCAAAATCACTGCTGATGGTGATTGCAGCCATGAAATTAAAAGGCGCTTACTCCTTGGAAGGAAGGTTATGACCAACCTAGATAGCATATTTAAAAGCAGAGACATTACTTTGCCAACAAAGGGCCGTCTAGTCAAGGCTATGGTTTTTCCAGTGTTCATGTATGGATGTGAGAGTTGGACTATAAGGAAAGCTGAGCGCCACAGAATTGATGCTTTTGAACTGTGGTGTTGGAGAAGACTCTTGAGAATCCCTTGGATTGCAAGGACATCCAACCAGTCCATCCTCAAGGAGATCAGTCCTGGGTGTTCATTGGAAGGACTGATGTTGAAGCTGAAACTCCAATACTTTGGCCACCTCATGTGAAGAGTTGACTCATTGGAAAAGACCCTAATGCTGGGAAGGATTGGGGGCAGGAGGAGAAGGGGACGACAGAGGATGAGATGGTTGGATGGCATCACCCTCTCAATGGACATGGGTTTGGGTAAACTCTGAGTGTTGGTAATGGAGAAGGAGGCCTGGCGTGCTGCGCTTCATGGGGTCACAAAGAGTCGGACACGACTGAGCAACTGAACTGAACTGAAAGTCTGGAGATGTGGAAAAACATGTAGAATTTAACCAAGGACATCTTTACTCTGTAAAATAGTAAAATAATACTGTGTTTTCAGAATTCATGGATGTAGAGATGTATTATTAATTATTATGTTTATGTTTTTATTATAATAATTATTATTATTATGTAATTATGTATTATTAATTAGGGGAAAGCAAATTGCCAAACAATATGTGCTACTATTATTATTACATTTAAACAACAGTCAAATGCACGTTTATGTCCATATGGGGTGAACTCATAATAAAATTATATGGTGATAGGAATGAGAGAGGGAATTGAAGAGAATTCAAGAGATAATTTTATTTTGACAATATGTTTGAAATTTTTACAGTGTGAAAATGTTTATAGAGCACCACTTCAGTACTTTAACTCTGATCAGCGACGGATCACTTTTAAGCACTTCACATTTGACCTTGATGCTTCAGTCACTGTGAGTATGAGGCTGGACACATTTCATGTGAAGGGTCCTGGGAGATTTGGGTTCTAATCCTCCTTCTGGCACAAACCTCCTCAGTGATCTTAAGCTAATCACTGTTTCCGTATGGTCTTATCCTGCTTTACTGTTTCAGTTGTTTGTTGACTGATCAGAAGTCAGGTAAAAGTATGCACCAACCCAGTGGACCTATGCTGACTGGCTCTTAAAACTCCTTACTTCATGATTGTGTCACAGTATCCTTTTGAGAAAATGAAAATCAGCACTGCTGGTAAAAGAGTGTCTTCAGTGGGACATCGACAAGGTCACATAAACAGTGTTTATACACAAGGACCCACCACAACTGAAAACAGGACTAATGACCCCTCTTTGTAAGTGATTTTTGCTTTATCAGTGATGTCCCCAGGCCAGGATTATTACTTTACCTCATGAACAAAGATTACTGAGAATCTAACTGCTAAACTGCTCCTCCTCCTTAACAAGATCCTAGCCAAGAGAAGCGTCCATGATCTTCCCTGGGAATATCAAGCACAAGTTCACACCTATAAACAACCCCTCTTAAATCACTGTTATGAGGTGCCCCAAGGTTTCATATGGGATAAGTCCTCTGTCCATGGAATTCTCCAGGCCAGAATACTGGAATGGGTTGCTGTTTCCTTCTCCAGAGGATCTTCCCAACCCAGGGATCAAACCCAGATCTCCCACGTTGCAGGGGGATTCTTTACCATCTTAGCCACCAGGGAAGCCTGAGAATACTGGAGTGGGTAGCCTATCCCTTCTCCAGGGGAACTTCCCAACCCAGGAATTGAACCATGGTCTCCTGCATTGCAGGCAGAATTTACCAGCTGAGCTACCAGGGAAGCCCCTCATTTACTGCAGCCTACTAAATAAATCTGACTTTGACTGCAGGTGTGTTCCTGACTGACTACTAGGATTTGACACTTCCTTTTGATCATCAAAAGTATCATTCATGTAACATAAACCATATCTCTTGTCAAAAGGTACTTCTTTGACTGAAGGTAACACCTTTGTTTTGAAATGCTATTGAAATAAAACATAAAAGAAATAGCAAGAGGGTTTAATGTATATCCTGGTAGACAGTTTTACTTATATTCTCAAATTATCATCCCTTTCCTTATACCTACATCACTTCATTAATTACATAAACCTTTCTTTTACTGGTAACTTTAATATACCCACAGGTTGTAGTCAATTACATTCCAAACCATGACGAACATCCTTTAAGAGATTTGTATTGGTTATATGTGGCTGTGTAACAAATTATCCCAAAATTTAGTGACTTAAATCAACACATGTATTATCTCTCAATGTCTGCAGACTAGGAATTTTGAGAATGGCGTAGCTATATAGTTCTGGCTGGTTCAAGGTCTGTCATGAGATCCTGAATCTTATTGCAAACTTACAGAGACTAAAGAGGTGGTTTAAAGTATATTTCTTAGAAATCTATTTCCTTATTGACATGTTTGCCATTGATTAATTGTGATTCAGTCACAGAAATTTTACTATGTGTTTTCTATAAATATGTATCATAAATGAAGAAAATGAGACTTGGAGAATTTAAGTGTCTTATCCTATATTATATAGCTATAAATCAGAATGTGAAAAAATATTCAGAATCAGAATATGAAAAAATTTTATTTAGTGCCCCAAACAGTACTTTGTGTACAAGATCAGAGCTTCTAGAGAAAATTATTTTTAAAAAAGGAAAGAAAGAAATAGGAATATTCATTAATTGGGTCCTTACTTGATAACATAAATGTTTACATACATTTTCACACTTAACTCAAATCCATTCTCTTGTTCAGTCAAACCTGTTTACAATTGCTAGTCCACAAATCTCTCCCTGTTGGTAAAAATTACATTCAAAATATTTTCCAAATAAGCAATAAACTCATGTCACCAGGAATGCCAAAATTCCCTTATCCTTGTGGAAGCATTGAAGTTCAAATAGGGAATCACTGTATTTTGTCTTGATATTTTTGGCCTCACTTTTCTATGTTCTGTTCCTCCTGAATACTTTTATATGTCATTTCTCTTTCTGTGAAATAAAGATCAAATATATGTTATTTATATCTTTTGATAAAATGACTACAGTGAGAAGTAATTTCTGTCAGATATTTTATTTCTTCTCAACTTTGGCATTTTGAGACAGTTATTTCTAAATGGCTATTCAGAAGAGAGCAAGAGGGAAAGAATTCAGAGAATGGTACATTGAGTAGGACCTAAGTCTTCCAATATTTAATGTGAAAATGAAAACTAAATTACACTTAATTTCAGATGGTCATTTTCAACACTGAAACATATAGATATCAGAGAGAGAGAGGAAGCATCAGAAGTACGTTTCTGTAAAACTGTAATAAACAGGGTTACTTGTGCGCTCTCATCAGTTTGAAATATCTGTCAAGTGAAGCTATGCATGTTTTCTTTGATCACAGTGTTAAACATTAAACTAGCAGTGCAGTGGAAATAATTCAAGATTTGGAATCCACAAGAAATGATTTCAAGTTCTAGTTTTGCCATTACTGGTTATGTAACATTGGACAACCTATCTGTGACTCAGGTTGTTTTCCTGTTAAACGGGAGTAAGTATTGATAGTAGTGCTTATTTTTCCTGGTTTGTGGTAAAAGTTAGAGTTGGTATCAATAATTTGCCTAATACAGAGTAAAAGCTCAGTAAGTGGAGCTTTAATCAGTCTTAATTTACATTTATTTGCTTATGGAAAAAAATGTGCTAATTTAGGAGAGCTAAAAAGAGAAATGTTTCTTCACCCCTTCCTAGCTATGTGGTTCTTAGATCTCCAGTACTTGGATCTCCACCTGTTCTTAGATCAGTTTACTCTCACCCAGTAAGTGCTGAAGCCAGAAGCTGCTTTGAGAAACGTATCTCCTTTCAAGAAATAACCTCTTTTGTGCAAAGCTTCCGAATGTCAAGTAGGCTTACCTCACCTATGTTTCTGGTTAGTAGACTGCATATTTTAGATTATTCTTTTCTTAAATGTAAGCAAGACTTTCAAAATGAACTCCCATTCAAAAATGCTAAGGTATTCACATTAGCTAGCTTGATAAAATGGATATGTGTGTATATGCTTCCAGTCCTCACTGAATATAAAGTTAACAGACAAGAAAAATCCTTCTAAACTTTACAGATATAAGCTTTTATTATCTCGAAGTTAGAAAAACACCCCATAAGAATATGTAACTAAATCTTAATCAGTGTTTGAAATTCTTTTGTATAAACAGGTGCTAAAAATAAATAATATGTTGATAGATCTTTATAGACTAATATGAACTGTGAGGAAATGAAAATTTATAAAAGACTAATTATTGCCAGTCAATAGAGACAAGTTTATTTTAGTAGTAGAAAAGTATAAAATCTGGCCTGTTTGAAGATATGAAATTTGAGAAACTTTAGAGGAATTTGCCCTTTCCCAGTTGTCAGTAGGAATTCACCAACCTATGGGGACTCAGCTCAGTTCCACATAGGCTTATGCTTTAAATTCCTTGTTTATTTGGTTTAGAAAGAACCTTTTTACAAAGAGTGCTTTTTCGTTTTTCCCAAATCCCACCTCTGTGGATTTCACCTGCAGTTTTGGAGCTTGAAAAGTATGTTATAATCGTCTACCTCTCTTACTTCCTACAAACCACTGTTTAGAGTACATTGCACCAGGGAATTCACCCTGAAACATTCACACTCCTAAACCTTCATTACCCAAGATTTAAACTAGGCTGAACACTATCATTCTTCTGACAGTTCTGCACAGTGTTGCTATGAATATACTCCTCATATTCTCTTGCTTTCTCTGTGGTTATAATGTGTGCTGTGTATGTTTCTGTGGAGATAGCACAATTTAAGATAATCACCGAATCAGAAATTAGAATCTTTGCCTGAGTTTTGCACCCAAGAGCAGGGGTAATGTTGGAATTAAATCAATTATAAAAAATAAAATGAAAACATGGAAATACAAATGAGGTTTAAATAAAAAAGTAGCATAAATTGATAAGCTGAACCTCATTAAAATGAACAACTTCTGCTCTGTGAAAGGCAATAAATATCAAGAGAATTAGAAAATATTCACAAAAGATATATCTGATTTAAGACTGTTATCTAAAAACTACAAAGAACTCTTAAAAAATAAGAAATAACCTGTTTTAAAAATGGGCCAAAGAACTTAACAGATGCCTCACCAAAGATACACAGGTGGCAAATAAGCACATGGAAAAATGTTCCATATCCTTTGTCAGCAGGGAAGTGCAGATTAAAACAACAGTGAGATACCACTACATGCCTATTAGAATGGCCAAAATCCAGAACCCTGACAACAGCAAATGCTGGCGCGGATGTTTTGCACAATGTACTTTACTCTCAATTTTATTGTAAACCTATAACTGCTCCGAAAAATAAGTGTCTTTTAAAAAATAATATAAAAGAATTGAAGTTCTTGCTAGACCTAATGTTTGTTACATTTGTCCGAATGGAATTTTCTGAAGGTCGTATTCATAAATGTACCATCCAGATCTAAATAATATGGTTGGCATAAAAGAGGGACTGAATTTGGCTCTTTGCATCAAGCAGCCAAAGTATTGGAGCTTCAGCCTCAGTCCTTCCAATGAATATTCAAGGTTGATTTTCTTTGGGGTTGACTGGTTTGATCTCTTTGCTGTCCAAAGGACTTTCAAGAGTCTTCTCCAGCACCACTGTTTGAAAGCATCAATTCTTCTATGCTCAGCTTTCATGTTACCGGATCCCTGATATAGAAACCTGAGGAGTAAAATGCAAGGTCAACATATAGGGCAATCTCACTCATGAACATAGATGTGGAAATCCTAGATACAATAATAATATAAGTGGAATCTTCAGTGTATAAAAAGATTAATACACTTGGAGCAAGTTAATTTACTATTAAAAGTCAATTAGTGTAAATTGTTGTAGTATTGTTAAGTATTGTAAGATGGAAAATTCATATAATCATTAATGAAAGAAACATTCTACAAAATTTAACATACATGCAGGATTATGATAGTTATACAAATCTAAACATGTTACAACTCATAGAACTTTACAACAAAAAATCAATTTTACTACATGATAATTTAAAAATTAGAAAAATAATTTACCTCTAAAGATATCTTATAAATTCTATGAAATGGTAAGGCATTTTTGTAACTTTTCAATTTATTGATAATAAAAGGTAAAGCTTTATAGCCACAATCTTAACACTTGAATTATTAAAATTCAAAAAATATTTAGAGATGTAAAGCCACTGGAATAATAAACTTTTATTTACAGCAAAATGCTAAATGTTTAGTTGAATTCCTCAGGAGATAGTGGCCATTCCAAGCTATATTAAAATGTGGCCAACTTTACAACTCAAGAAAAGGGTCTTGTGTCAAATTTTATTGAGTCACACCTAGAACTCCTTGTTGCAATGTGTTAATCCACCAAAGCACTCATACTGTTGTCTATTACTCTGTGTTTCACCATCACATCTTGACTCTACATGTAAATGCTTTTTATTTCAAATATAATATTGAATTTATAACTGACTGTTGTTGTAAAATCAGGCAAGTCATCACAAACATCAGAAACATCATCACAACCATCACTCTAAATGATGTGTTAATGCGGAAATTAACTCTGCCAGCAACATGAAATAAGAAGCACAATGCATTTTGAGCATTTTGAGAGGCAGCTGATCTCCATGTCACCCTTGTTGCACTGGGATCTCTGACTGGGGCCCAGCCTGCCAGCTCTCCTGTTACTTTCAGGCCCCCAGTCCATCTCTGTACTGAGGGTGGAGGATTGGAGGAGCCTGCTGTGCTTTCAAGATACATCTTTCCTTCTACCTACCACAGAGAGCAAGAAGAGCCCTTTTCTGTGAGGGGAAAATCCCGCTACTCTATATATGAATGAGCTAGATGTTGTCAGTACAAGCTTTCGGGAAGAAGGAAGCCTAAAAATAATAACTGACTTGTCATCTGGAAGATTTCACAAATATTCAAGCAGTATCCTCAGTTTTGAGGCCACCATCTCCTCCGATTTCTCCTGAAGTTGACTAGGTCAGGGAGCGCTGGTGCCTGGAGGAGGCAGTCAGGGAGGAGGGGCTCTGAGTCAGGAAATGGCAGCAGGACTCCCAGATACACTGCACAAGAGACTGAGCCATGCCTTCCAGTTACTAGGGCTCTTTTTTCTTGGTCCTGAATTATCTGTTTTGTCTATTTTCACAGATTGAATAATTGGCATCCTTGCAAAATTTCACTCTGCCCATTTCTCTGTGATCACAGAGGAGCCAATGTATGGGGACTGGATCTCCATTCCTTTCTGAGGTGGAGCACACCATTGCTTCCACAGAGTAAATGAAGAGAAAATATAGAATTCAGGGAAGAGTCTCATAAATGAGCACACCCTAGTCGGGAGCATTGCCCAAGTGTAGATAGAGTGTAAATGGCCTTTGGTGGAGTCTGTAAATAATTCATTAGGTAGGAAATGAGAAAAACCGGCCATTCTGCTATTAGAAATATAGTGAGATTCTTTTTTTTCTTTATAAGAAAGCTTTTCATGACAGACGAGATCAATCATCTGATCAAATGCCTTTCTCCCTTTTGAAACAGCAGAGTGCTAATGCATTTTCTCTTCTTCCTCTTCATAAATGTGAATTCTTATTACACACATTTTGTTGTTGGTAAAGAGAAGCTCACTCTTGCTTCAGAGTGAGCAGCACACTCTCCGAGGTTCATTAGAAGTATGGCAGATTATTATATATATTATATATACTAATGATATATATAGTATATATTAAGTGGTATAGCATGTATAGTAGTATATACTCTGGCATTATGTGCAACAATTTAACCACTTCTCTCAATATTTTTAAAAAGAATTTTAAAGTGCAATACTCCAAGGGTAAGATTCTAATTCATTACAATGGAGGATGATTTTTTTCAGTGTTAGAAATGGAAAATCTGTACTTGAACAGCATCAACCTTCTGAACTCTTTCTCTAGTCTCCCAACCAAAAAACAGAAGTTTCCCTAAAATTACCTGAGATTAATTAGCACATAGGTACACGCACCCTGGTGGCTCAGATGGTAAAGAATCTGCCTGCAGTACAGGAAACCTGGGTTTGATCCCTGGGTCAGGAAGTCCCTTGGAGAAGGGAATGGTAACCCACTCCAGTATTCTTTCCTGGAGAATTCCATGGACAGAGGAGCCTGGCAGACTACAGTCCACAGGGTCACAATGAGTCAGATACAACTGAGTGACACACACACACACACACACACACACACACACACACGTCAGATACAACTGAGTGACACACACACACACACACACACACACACACACACACACACACACACACACACACACACACACACACACACACCTGTATATGCTGTGTTGTATTAACACTTTTAAAATTTAAATTGTGCCCAGAAGGGAATGTTCAGTTACTTAATAATCAGTTATTATTCCTTTAATCTTGAAATGGAAGAGAAAGGAAGAAAGAAAGAGAAATGGAAACAGACACAGAGGGATTAGGGAAAGTTGATTTGAAAAAAAATACGTAATTTGAGAGACAGGCAGAAGGAAAGAATTTTTCTCTTTGACCTAAAGAGTTCACCGCAAGTGTTGCTGATAAAGTCTTAGATGAGAAATTTCTGGCGATTTGGGGCTTGGAAAGTCCTGAGGTACCAGCACTTAACCCAGATGCATGTGGTTCATAGGAGCCTCCTAGAACTATATTACAAAAAAAATGTAATGGTCTCTGTCTTGGATTTTGTGATTTTTAGTGTTTTCTTTGTGTGGTTCTATACATTCCACGATGTAGAAATTATTCAAATATTAAATACTGTTAAAATGATCATTCAGTTTTAGGTGTTATCATAGAACCAACTCTGTTTGGCTCCAAACAGGGCTCACCATTTAATGAGTTACTCCTCCAAATTGTTAGCACCTTAAAAAATAGCATGTTGATTTTTCATGATTATATAAACAATATTATTAGGGAACTTAGATATGCTGGAAGATTAAAAACAAATTTAAAGGATGTACCTATAACTTTATCACTCCAATATCCATAGATGTTAATACTTTGTATGTTTTCATATTTTTATTATAGAACTAATGATGATAATAATAATAATAATAATAATGTTTACGTGTTTTCTTTGTGCCAGGCCAGTTTTAGGTGTGAAATGTATAAACTAATTTACTGTTACTAATTACTGTTATACAGTCACACCTGTGTGTGTGTGTGTGTGTGTGTGTGTGTGTGTGTGTGCGCATGCTTAGTTGCTCAGTCATGCACAAGTCTTTGTGACCCCATGGACTGCAGCCGACCAGGCTCCTCTGTCCATGGGGATTCTCCAGGCAAGGATACTGGAGTGGGTTACCATGCCCTCCTCCAAGGGATCTTCCCAATCCAGGGATGGAACCCAGGTCTCCCGCATTGCAGGTGGATTCTTTACCATCTGAGCCACCGGAGAAGCCCAATAATACTGGCATGGGTAGCCTATCCCTTCTCCATTGGAACTTCCTGACCCAGGAACTGAACAAGGGTCTCCTGCATTGCAGGTCATTCTTTACTGGCTGAAGCACTATAGTTAGAGATACAGCCAAAATTTAGGCACAGAAGGCGTGGCCTCATAGTCTCACTATTTAACCACTCAAAGCTGCCTTAAATGCATGTGTGTGTGTTTGTGTGTGTGTGTATAACTTGGAGAAGTGACTCATGGATTTAACCAATATACAGCTTAAGGCTTGTAGCCCAAAGCTGCTTGAAAACCAGTCATAAGGTTGAATTGGGTAAACTCTTGTCACCATGTGGACATTTTGGCAGATTCTATGACATACCTTCATCTTTTCAGCCAGAAAACCTCTCAATACAAATCTGGATTAAAAATGTTCTCCTGTCTATACATCCTTAACCAAACCTGGATTTTATGTTTCTATCTAAAAAGAGAAACTTGTATTGCAGTTTTCTTTCATTGTATATAATTTTGAGCATCTTGTCATGTAATTGCATTTTTTGTGTGTGTGTTTAGTGTGACTGAGGAACTGAATCTTTATTTACTTATTTTTTGAATTTTAAATTTTACTTTATTTGTATGTATTTTTCCAGCTTTATTGAGTTATGATTGATATGTAACACTGTATAGGTTTCAGGTGCACAGTGTGTTGACTTGATGCATTTATATACTGTAAAATGATTTTACAGCATAGCATTAGCTTACTCCTCCATCACATCATATAATTACTATTTCTTTTTTTTTGTGGTGAGAACATTTAAAATCTACTGTCTTAGCAACTTTTTTTAAATAATAAATTTATTTATTTTAGTTGGGGGCTAATTACTTTACAATATTGTAGTAGTTTTTGCCATACGTTGACATGAATCAGCCATGGGTTTACATGTGTTCCCCTTCCTGAACCCCCCTCCCACCTCCCTCCCCATCCCATCCCTCTGGGTCATCCCATTGCCCCAGCCCTGAGCATTTGTCTCATGCATCGAACCTGGAATGGTGTTCTGTTTCACATATGATAATATACATGTTTCAATGCTATTCTCCCAGAACGTCCCACCCTCACCTTCTCCCTCAGAGTCCATAAGACTGTTCTATGCATCTGTGTCTCTTATTCTGTCTTGCATATAGGGTTATCGTTACCATCTTTCAAATTCCATATATATGCATTAGTATACTGTATTGGTGTTTTTCATTCTGGCTTACTTCACTCTGTATAATGGGCTCCAGTTTCATCCATCTCAATAGAACAAATTCAAATGTATTCTTTTTAATGGCTGAGTAATATTCCATTGTGTATATGTACCACAGCTTCCTTATCAATTCGTCTGCTGATGGACATCTAGGTTGCTTCCATGTCCTGGCTATTATAAACAGTGCTGCGATGAACATTGGGGTACACGCGTCTCTTTCAATTCTGGTTTCCTCAGTGTGTATGCCCAGCAGTGGGATTGCTGGGTCATATGGTAGTTCTATTCCCAGTTTTTTAAGGAATCTCCACACTGTTCTCCATAGTGGCTGTACTAGTTTGCATTCCCACCAACAGTGTAAGAGGGTTCCCTTTTCTCCACACCCTCTCCAGCATTTATTGCGTGTAGACTATTGGATAGCAGCCATTCTGACTGGTGTGAAATGGTACCTCATTGTGGTTTTGATTTGCATTTCTCTAATAATGAGTGATGTCGAGCATCTTTTCATGTGTTTGTTAGCCATCTGTATGTCTTCTTTGGAGAAATGTCTGTTTAGTTCTTTGGCCCATTTTTTGATTGGGTCATTTATTTTTCTGGAATTCAGCTGCAGGAGTTGCTTGTATATTTTTGAGATTAATTGTTTGTCTGTTGCTTCATTTGCTATTATTTTCTCCCATTCTGAAGGCTGTCTTTTCACCTTGCTTATAGTTTCCTTTGTTGTGCAAAAGCTTTTAATTTTAATTAGGTCCCATTTGTTTATTTTTGCTTGTATTTCCAATATTCTGGGAGGTGGGTCATGGAGGATCCTGCTGTGATTTATGTCGGAGAGTGTTTTGCCTATGTTTTCCTCTAGGAGTTTTATAGTTTCTGGTCTTACGTTTAGATCTTTAATCCATTTTGAGTTTATTTTTGTGTACGGTGTTAGGAAGTGTTCTAGTTTCATTCTTTTACAAGTGGTTGACCAGTTTTCCCAGCACCACTTGTTAAAGAGATTGTCTTTTCTCCATTGTATATTCTTGCCTCCTTTGTCGAAGATAAGGTGTCCATAGGTGCGTGGGTTTATCTCTGGGCTTTCTATTTTGTTCCATTGATCTATATTTCTATCTTTGTGCCAGTACCATACTGTCTTGATGACTGTGGCTTTGTAGTAGAGCCTGAAGTCAGGCAGGTTGATTCCTCCAGTTCCATTCTTCTTTCTCAAGATTGCTTTGGCTATTCGAGGTTTCTTATATTTCGATACAAATTGTGAAATGATTTGTTCTAGTTCTGTGAAAAATACCATTGGTAGCTTGATAGGGATTGCATTGAATCTATAGATTGCTTTTGGTAGTATACTCATTTTCACTATATTAATTCTTCCAATCCATGAACACAGTATATTTCTCCATCTGTTTGTGTCCTCTTTGATTTCTTTCATCAGTGTTTTATTTTATTTTATTTTAACTTATAAAAATGCAAATGGTTTTTTATTGTGGTAAAATATACGTAACTCGAAACTTACCATTTTAAGTGTACAATTCAGTGACATTAAGTACGTTCACATTGCTATGCAACCATCACCACTACTCACCTCCAGAACTTTTTCATCTTCCCAAACTCAAACTCCATTCACCTTAATCAGTAATTCCTCTCTCCTTCCTCCCCCAGACTCTGGCAACAAGCATTCTGCTTTCTGTCTCTATGAATTTTGACTATTCTAAGTACCTCATGTAAGCTGCTCCATAGAGTATTTATCCTTCTGTGACTGACAAATCAATTAGCATAATGTCTCCAAAGTTCATCAATTTTGTAGCATTATTAGAATTTCCTTCCTTTTTAAAGCTTAATAATACCCCACATTTTGTATACCACATTTTGTTCATCCATTCACCTATCAATAGACATTTGGGTTGTTATCATCTTTTGGCTATTGTGAATAATGCTGCTGTGAACATGAGTGTTCAAGTCCCTGCTTTCAATTCTTTTGAATATATAACTAGCGCTGGAATTTCCTCATCATGTGGTAATTCTGTGTTTAATTTTCTACACAGCAGCTTCACCATTTTACAGTCCCACCAGTGATACACAAAGATTCCAGTTTCTCCACATCTTTGCCAATACTTCTAATGGGTGAAAAGTGATATCACATAGGGGTTTTGATTTGTATTTCCCTACCGGTTAGTGATGTAGAGCATCTTTTCATGTGCTTATTGGCCTTTGTACATCCTCTTTGGAGAAACATCTATTTAAGTATTTTGCCCATTTTTAAATCAGGTTGTTTTAATTGTTGTTGTTAAGTTGCAGGAATTCTTTATCATTCTGAACATTAACCCCTTATCAGATCTATGGTTTTTGTATATTTTCTCCCAGTCTGTGGGTTGCCTTTTCCCTCTGTTGACAGTGTACTTTGAAATGCACAAAACTAAATTTTGATTCAGTTCAGTTCAGTTCAGTCACTCAGTCGTGTCCAACTCTTTGCAACCCCATGAATTACAGCATGCCAGGCCTCCCTGTCCATCACCAACTCCCGGAGTCTACCCAAACCTATGCCCATCGAGTCGGTGATGCCATGCAACCATCTCATCCTCTGTCGTCCCTTTCTCCTCCTGCCCCCAATCCTTCCCAGCATTAGGGTCTTTTTCAATGAGTCAATACTTTGCGTGAGGTGGCCAAAGTATTGGAGTTTCAGCTTCAGCATCAGTCCTTCCAATGAACACCCAGGACTGATCTCCTTTAGGATGGACTGGTTGGGTCTCCTTGCAGTCCAAGGGACTATCAAGAGTCTTCTCCAACACCACAGTTCAAAAGCATCAATTCTCTGGTGCTCAGCTTTCTTCACCGTCCAACTCTCACATCCATACATGACCACTGGAAAAACCATAGTCTTGACTAGAAGGACCTCTGTTGGCAAAGCAATGTCTCTGCTTTTATTTATTTATTTATTTTTTTAATAAATTTATTTATTTTAGTTGGGGGCTAATTACTTTACAATATTGTAGTAGTTTTTGCCATACATTGACATGAATCAGCCATGGGTTTACATGTGTTCCCCTCCCTGGACCCCCCACCCACCTCCCTCCCCATCCCATCCCTCTGGGTCATCCCATTGCCCCGGCCCTGAGCCCTTGTCTCATGCATCGAACATGGAATGGTGTTCTGTTTCACATATGATAATGTACATGTTTCAATGTTATCCTCCCAGAACATCCCACCCTCACCTTCTCCTTCAGAGTCCATAAAATTGTTCTATGCATCTGTGTCTCTTATTCTGTCTCGCATATAGGGTTATCGTTACCATCTTTCAAATTCCATATATATGCATTAGTATACTGTATTGTTGTTTTTCTTTCTGGCTTACTTCACTCTGTATAATGGGCTCCAGTTTCATCCATCTCAGTAGAACTGATTCAAATGTATTTTTTTTAATGGCTGAGTAATATTCCATTGTGTATATGTACCACAGCTTCCTTATCCATTCGTCTGCTGATGGACATCTAGGTTGCTTCCATGTCCTGGCTATTATAAACAGTGCTGCGATGAACATTGGGGTACACGCGTCTCTTTCAATTCTGGTTTCCTCGGTGTATATGCCCAGCAGTGGGATTGCTGGGTCATATGGTAGTTCTATTCCCAGTTTTTTAAGGAATCTCCACACTGTTCTCCATAGTGGCTGTACTAGTTTGCATTCCCACCAACAGTGTAAGAGGGTTCCCTTTTCTCCACACCCTCTCCAGCATTTATTGTGTGTAGACTTTTGGATAGCAGCCACTCTGACTGGTGTGAAATGATACCTCATTGTGGTTTTGATTTGCATTTCTCTAATAATGAGTGATGTTGAGCATCTTTTCATGTGTTTGTTAGCCATCTGTATGTCTTCTTTGGAGAAATGTCTGTTTAGTTCTTTGGCCCATTTTTTGATTGGGTCGTTTATTTTTCTGGAATTGAGCTGCAGAAGTTGCTTGTATATTTTTGAGATTAATTGTTTGTCTGTTGCTTCATTTGCTATTATTTTCTCCCATTCTGAAGGCTGTCTTTTCACCTTGCTTATAGTTTCCTTTGTTGTGCAAAAGCTTTTAATTTTAATTAGGTCCCATTTGTTTATTTTTGCTTTTATTTCCAATATTCTGGGAGGTGGGTCATGGAGGATCCTGCTGTGATTTATGTCGGAGAGTGTTTTGCCTATGTTTTCCTCTAGGAGTTTTATAGTTTCTGGTCTTACGTTTAGATCTTTAATCCATTTTGAGTTTATTTTTGTGTACGGTGTTAGGAAGTGTTCTAGTTTCATTCTTTTAGAAGTGGTTGACCAGTTTTCCCAGCACCACTTGTTAAAGAGATTGTCTTTTCTCCATTGTATATTCTTGCCTCCTTTGTCGAAGATAAGGTGTCCATAGGTGCGTGGGTTTATCTCTGGGCTTTCTATTTTGTTCCATTGATCTATATTTCTATCTTTGTGCCAGTACCATACTGTCTTGATGACTGTGGCTTTGTAGTAGAGCCTGAAGTCAGGCAGGTTGATTCCTCCAGTTCCATTCTTCTTCCGCAAGACTGCTTTGGCTATTCGAGGTTTCTTATATTTCGATACAAATTGTGAAATGATTTGTTCTAGTTCTGTGAAAAATACCATTGGTAGCTTGATAGGGATTGCATTGAATCTATAGATTGCTTTTGGTAGTATACTCATTTTCACTATATTAATTCTTCCAATCCATGTACACGGTATATTTCTCCATCTGTTTGTGTCCTCTTTGATTTCTTTCATCAGTGTTTTATAGTTTTCTATATATAAGTCTTTTGTTTCTTTAGGTAGATATATTCCTAAGTATTTTATTCTTTTTGTTGCAATGGTGAATGGTATTGTTTCCTTAATTTCTCTTTCTGTTTTCTCATTATTGGAGTATAGGTATGCAAGGGATTTCTGTGTGTTAATTTTACATCCTGCAACTTTACTATATTCATTGATTAGCTCTAGTAATATTCTGGTAGAATCTTTAGGGTTTTCTATGTAGAAGATCATGTCGTCTGCAAACAGTGAGAGTTTTACTTCTTCTTTTCCTATCTGTATTCCTTTTATTTCTTTTTCCGCTCTGATTGCTGTGGCCAAAACTTCCAAAACTATGTTGAATGGTAGTGGTGAAAGTGGGCATCCTTGCCTTGTTTCTGACTTTAGCGGAAATGCTTTCAATTTTTCACCATTGAGGATAATGTTTGCTGTGGGTTTGTCATATATAGCTTTTATTATGTTGAGGTATGTTCCTTCTATTCCCGCTTTCTGGAGGGTTTTTATCATAAATGGATGTTGAATTTTGTCAATGGCTTTTTCTGCATCTATTTACATAATCACATGGTTTTTATCTTTCAATTTGTTAATGTGGTGTATTACATTGATTGATTTGCGGATGTTAAAGAAACCTTGCATTCCTGGGATAAAGCCCACTTGGTCATGATGTATGATCTTTTTAATATGATGTTGGATTCTGTTTGCTAGAATTTTATTAAGGATTTTTGCATCTAAGTTCATCAGTGATATTGGCCTGTAGTTTTCTTTTTTTGTGGTTTTGGTATTAGGGTGATGGTGGCCTCATAGAATGAGTTTGGAAGTTTACCATCTTCTGCAATTTTCTGGAAGAGTTTGAGTAGGATAGGTGTTAGCTCTTCTCTAAATTTTTGCTAGAATTCCACTGTGAAGCTGTCTGGTCCTGGGCTTTCAAGCATATAATTATTAACTATATATAGTATTATTAGCTATAATCACCAAAATGAACATTAGATCCCCAGAACTTACTCATCTTATAACTGGAAGTTTGTGCCCTTTGAACAATATTTGTCTACTTTCTCCACCCCTCAGCAAGTAGTAAACACCATTCTAGCCTCTATTAATTGGGTGCTTTTATCTTACAGTATTTATCTTTCTCTGTTTTACTTAGCATACTACCCTCAAGGTCCATCCATACTAGATGCCATACACCTTAAACTACACACAAAAATCAACTCAAAACGGTTTGAAGACTTAAACTTAAGACCTGAAACTGTAAAACTCCTAAAAGTAAACATAAGCTGATCTCAGAGCTAAAAAATCGAACTAAAAAACTTCTTCTCAGCAAAGGAAAACAACAACAGAATCAAAAGGCAACCTAGGGAATGGGAAAAATGTTTGCAAATTGCATATCTGATAAGTGGTTGATTAATATCCAAAACATATACTCGTACCTTCTGATAGCAAAAAAATTAAGCAATCTAGTCAAAAAATGAGCAAAGGAACAGAATAGGCATTTTTCCATAGATGGTGTAAAAAGGGACAACAGGTACATGAAAGGTGCTCAACATCATTAATCATCATGGACATGCAAATCTAAATCAGAATGAGATATCACCCACACTTGTTGAAATGGCTCTCTTCAAAAAGATAAGAGTTAACAAGTATTGGTGAGGGTATGGATAAAGGGAACCCCGGTGCACTATTGATGAGAATGTATATCAGGCAGCTACTATGGAAAACATTAGGGAGGTTCCTCAAAAAATTGAGGAGGTTTTGAGGGAGGTTCTTCAAAACCAGTCTGTTGTTCCATGTCCAGTTCTAACTGTTGCTTCCTGAGCTGCATACAGGTTTCTCAAGAGACAGGTCAGATGGCCTGGTATTCCCATCTCTTTCAGAATTTTACACAGTTTATGGTGATCCACACAGTCAAAGGCTTTGGCATAGTCAATAAAGCAGAAATAGATGTTTTTCTGGAACTCTCTTGCTTTTTTGATGATCCAGCAGATGTTGGCAATTTGATCTCTGGTTCCTCTGCCTTTTCTAAAACCAACTTGAACATCTGGAAGTTCACGGTTCACGTATTGCTGAAGCCTGGCTTGGAGAATTTTGAGCATTACTTTACTAGATGAGTGCAATTGTGTGATAGTTTGAGCATTCTTTGGCATTGCCTTTCTTTGGGATTGGAATGAAAACTGACCCTTTCCAGTCCTGTGGCCACTGCTGAGTTTTCCAGATTTGCTGGCATATCGAGTGCAGCACTTTCACAGCATCATGTACTAGTAATTTAATCACAGTGCAAATAATCATTAGTTTTTGGTGACTTAAAAAATGCTTTCTTAAGGGTGCTTTTCACTTTTTCTTATTTTCCACTTGCATTTCATAGTTTGTCTTTGGGCATATCAAGCTTGGGAATCCCAAATGTTTCTCTCTGGAAAGAGTTTGAGTGGCTCTAGACATGGAAAAATGGACCGTCTGGTGTTATCACTGCACGCGATGTTAAGTCTGGATAACATAAGGGTTAATGACCAACTGCCTAGATAAAACCACCGATTCTCTGGATGTACTGATTTCTTTTCCCCAAGAACTACTCTTCATCATGGGAATTTATTTTCAAGCAGAGCACTATTCTGGTTGCTTGGGAGAAGAAAAACAAGTAAAACAAATTTAAAAGAATGAAAGGAAAGATTGTTAAATGCAGTGTTTGTTTTTTACTGCTTGTCTCTGACTAACCTTTTAGCTTCCTAGAGTTGTTAAAGTCAGCAACAGTGGAACCTTAACAGGATTAAATCTTACAGATGATCCAAATACGATAACCTTGAGTGAATATAGTATATCTTTTTTTTTTCTGTTTAGTGTTTTTTTTTTTTTAACCCAAACAAGGAAATACCTCTTGCAAGGCGGTCATAGTAGAATTCTCACTAGGTGCTATAATAAACTACAGAAAAAAACATTTCCCTCTACCTATCTGATCAGTCCTTAAGGGATATAAAAAATAAATAGCTACAACTACAACAAAAAATGGGAATATCTTTCCTTTTCTCCTTTGCTTTTCACTTCTCTTCTTTTCATAGCTATTTGTAAGGCCTCCTCAGACAGCCATTTTGCTTTTTTGCATTTCTTTTCCATGGGGATGGTCTTGATCCCTGTCTCCTGTACAATGTCAAGAACCTCCGTCCATAGTTCATCAGGCACTCTGTATATCAGATGTAGTCCCTTAAATCTATTTCTCACTTCCACTGTATAATCATAAGGGGGTTGATTTAGGTCATACCTGAATGGTCTAGTGGTTTTCCCTACTTTCTTCAATTTAAGCCTGAATTTGGCAATAAAGAGTTCATGATCTGAGCCACAGTCAGCTCCCGGTCTTGTTTTTGCTGACAGTATAGAGCTTTTCCATCTTTGGCTGCAAAGAATATAATCAATCTGATTTTGGTGTTGACCGTCTGGTGATGTCCATGTGTAGAGTCTTCTCTTGTGTTGTTGGAAGAGGGTGTTTGCTAAGACCAGTGCATTCTCTTGGCAAAACTCTATTATCCTTTGCCCTGCTTCATTCTTTACTCCAAGGCCAAATTTGCCTGTTACTCCAGGTGTTTCTTGACTTCCTACTTTAGCATTCCAGTCCTCTATAATGAAAAGGACATCTTTTTGGGTGGTAGTTCTAAAAGGTCTTGCAGGTCTTCATAGAACTATTCAACTTCAGCTTCTTCAGTGTTACTGGTTGGGGCATAGGCTTGGATTACCATGGTATTGAATGGTTTGCCTTGGAAACGAACAAGATCATTCTGTCATTTTTTTGACTGCATACAAGTAGTGCATTTTGGACTCTTTTGTTGACCATGATGGCTACTCTATTTCTTCTAAGGGATTCCTGCCCACAGTAGTAGATATAATGATCATCTGAGTTAAATTCACCCATTCCAGTCCATTTTAGTTCGCTGATTCCTAGAATGTCGAAGTTGACTCTTGCCATCTCCTGTGTGACCACTTCCAGTTTGCCTTGATTCATGGACCTAACATTCCAGGTTCCTATGCAATATTGCTCTTTACGGTGTCGGACCTTGCTTCTATCACCAGTCCCATCCACAGCTGGGTATTGTTTTTGCTTTGGCTCCCTCCCTTCATTCTTTCTGGAGTTATTTCTCCACTGATCTCCAGTAGCATAATGGGCATCTACCAGCCTGGGGGGTTCATCTTTCAGTATCCTATCATTTTGCCTTTTCATACTGTAAGCTGGTTTTAGAAAATGCAGAGGAACCAAAGATCAAATTGCCAACCTCCGCTGGATCATCAAAAAAGCAAGAGAGTTTCAGAAAAACATCTATTTCTGCTTTATTGACTATGCCAAAGCCTTTGACTGTGTGGATCACAATAAACTGTGGAAAATTCTGAAAGAGATGAGAATACCATACTACCTGACCTGCCTCTTGAGAAACCTGTATGCAGGTCAGGAAGCAACAGTTAGAACTGGACATGGAACAACAGACTGGTTCCAAATAGGAAAAGGAGTATGTCAAGGCTGTATATTTTCACCCTGCTTATTTAACTTGCATGCAGAGTACATCATGAGAAATGCTGGGCTGGAAGAAACACAAGCTGGAATCAAGATTGCCGGGAGAAATATCAGTAACCTCAGATATGCAGATGATATCACCCTTATGGCAGAAAGTGAAGAAGAACTAAAGAGCCTCTTGATGAAAGTGAAAGAGGAGAGTGAAAATGTTGACTTAAAGCTCAACGTTCAGAAAACTAAGATCATGGCATCTGGTCCCATCACTTCATGGGAAATAGATGGGGAAACAGTGGCAACAGTTGTCTGACATTATTTTTGGGGGCTCCAAAATCACTGCTGATGGTGATTGCAGCCATGAAATTAAAAGACGCTTACTCCTTGGAAGGAAAGTTATGATCAACCTAGATAGCATATTGAAAAGCAAAGACATTACTTTGCCAACAAAGGTCCGTCTAATCAAGGCTATGGTTTTTCCAGTGGTCATGTATGGATGTGAGAGTTGGATGGTGAAGAAAGCTGAGCACCGAAGAATTGATGCTTTTGATCTGTGGTGTCAGAGAAGACTCTTGAGAGTCCCTTGGCCTGCAAGGAGATCCAACCAGTCCATCCTAAGGGAGATCAGTCCTGGGTGTTCATTGGAAGGACTGATGTTGAAGCTGAAAATCCAATACTTTGTTTACCTCATGCGAAGAGTTGACTCATTGGAAAAGACCCTGATGCTGGGAAGGATTGAAGGCAGGAGGAGAAGGGGACGACAGAGGATGAGATGGTTGGATGGCATCACTGACTCGATGAATGTGAGTTTGTGTAAACTCCGGGAGTTGGTGATGGACAGGGAGCCCTGGCGTGCTGCGATTCATGGGTCACAAAGAGTCAGACATGACTGAGTGACTGAACTGAACTGAACTGACAACATAAATGAAGTCTAATGATTCCAGAAAAGGTATCAATAATTGGACTGTTGTTGTTAAGTCACCTTTAAAGAAATGTTTGCACAGTGACTTAGAGGCACGGTGTCTTGAAACTGGTGTTCTGACCCTAATACATTGTTGAACCTGGCATTTAAGAGATGATCTAAATAGGATCCCATATTAAATACTCACTCAAGTATTTGTGGACAGAGACCATAACTTTCTTGTCCATTAACTTTGGTGAATGCTTAATATAGAGTTTGACACAGAGCAACAATTCCAAAAACAGATGAAGAAATTAATTTCTTATCCTGCCTCTCTCCTAGCTCTGTTTTTTTTTCCTTTTTAACTTTTCTTGTTTAGCAACTCTTTTTTTATCATTTTATCATCATTTCTTACTGTTATTCATCATGTATATGGTCCTAAATTTCCTAGGTTTGCACTGACTTTTCTGTCTATATGCTTCATCTGCCCATTTGTATTTGACACATTTATAGCACCCATACGTAACATCTCCCTGGGCATGACAAGATCCCAAATATACTCTTTTCTTTATGTGTTTCTTGTAGCTTAATCACCCCAACACTCAAAAATTAATGTGCCAGGAACCACTTTATCTAGATTCATGGTTCTTAAAGATTTAATTCTTGTGATATAAATTATGGCTTATTTTCTAAAAATTGTCTGTTATTTAATGATACAACTTCTCAAGTGAGGCTGGGCAAATATGATTGAGACCAAGTTTGCTATCCAATGCCATCTATTGGAATTGACTCCTAGAGTAGAACATGAAATGAGAAGCCAGCAACTCTTAAAGGTCAATAATGTATGTCAGGACATCTTCTATAGACTGAATGTTTGTGTCCATCCACAATTCATATGTTAAATTCTAAAGCCCCTGTGGTCATATTTGGAGATAGGATCTTTGAGAAGTGAGTAGGTTATGAGAGTGGAGCCCTCAAGAATAGAATCAATACCCTTATAAAAGAGAACCCAGAGATCTCCTTTGCACTTTAGGACATGTGAGGCTACAGTGAGAAGACTGCTTTCTGTGAACCAGGAAGTGTGCTCCCACCGACAGTGAATCTGCTGGCATCTTTATCTTGGGCTTCCTCCTCTTCAGAAGTGTAAGAAATAAATTTCTCTTATTTATAAGCTACTCAGGCTATGATACTTTGTTATTGCAGCTTTAGAAGACTAAGCCAGCATCCTTAATTATTTTTCTAACATTTCAGCCTAAATCATGTCTGTGTTTGGGGTGTGTGGTTTATGTTGAAATGACGAGTTGCAGCCGTCACAAACCAAACTGTTACCTTTGTCAGTTTCCTTACTCTCAACAAAGATAAGTAAATTTAAATGCTTTTCCAAAAATGGTTGTATTTGGTGATGTTTTGCAAAGAACATAAAGGAGAGGTTGTAACAACAAATGCTTGTTACAGAACTACCTGTTCCCTGAGTCATTTTGAGAAGGGAAAATCTTATTCCCTATATATTGGGTTGCAGATTCAAGCTTCTTAGTCATGTCTGTATGGGCGACCTGGTGTGGGCTTCACTCTCTTCTAGTTTTTTTTCATTATCTACCAATCCCAGAAGATCAGTAGCAGTCTTGCAATCCATTTCTTTTTATATATGGAGACATTGGTATATATTGCATGTAATATAGCTAAGAAAATGACTGCTATCTTCTTTCAAGTGAATGAGCTTTCCCCAGAATTTTTTTTCACTTTTAGAAACATTATTCATATCTTTGATCTTGAATAGTTCAAATCCATACAGTATTTTCTTCACTTCTTGGATTCTGTACACATATAAGATTCCAAGCAATTCATTTTGTAGTGTAATCAAATGAAAGTGAGTCACAAATGTCTTCAACTTGTCAGCATCCTCAGTAGCTGAATCCATTTATTGGAAGCAGTACTTTCAAAATTGTGAACAAAACCCAAGTCAAAATTACTGTAGCAAAATATTCTGATTTCCATGCATTAAACAAGTATTTCTTGAATACCTATTCTACATAGGACCTTATGCTAAGTGATAATCCCTTTATTATGTCTGTGTCTGTGATGACAGATTAATTATTGGCTTTTTATTTCCTACAAAAAGAGTACCAAGAGAGATTTCTCATTGCTGTTAGCTACAAAAGCATAGTTAGTGAAGTAGGTGTGGAACCTATTGTTCCTGTTAAAATTGCAAGTGAGTCTTTGTCCATTTGCACTTACATTCATCATACAGATAATATTTGTTTTGAGCAGTAGGAAGTTTACTTTATTATCCTCTGTCATTTTCTGACTGAACTCCATACCTTTAAGTAAACATCACTGATAAAAAAAATGGTAGATTATGTTGATAATGTAGTGTGGTGGGATGAACCCAGGTTTCTCTGACTCTCTTACACATTGAATTTAGAGATCAGAGTGAAGCTATCTGGGCATGATGCCCTTCATAAATAGTTAACACAAGGAAACTTATAACATCCCCAGATCAGGGAAAGGGGAAAAACTCTTTTAATATAAGAAGATGCCTTTTGGTTAGAAATCAGGTCAAAGTCAAAGTAGATAAGGAATAGGGATTTCTTTTGTGGCCCAGTTGGGAATATTTGAAAGGAAATTGTCTCCTGCAAGTTGAGATATGAATAATTTCAAGCATATTTTAAAGAAAAAGAACTAGAATGGAAGCCTTTCACTATTCCAAACCCCATTCATGGGACCAAAAGAAATCCTTCACCACTAACTCTTTGGGCAGAACCAGCAGTAATTGGGCAGATGAAATGCCATTCACATTCACTGTAACCAGAGTGTCACATCTGCAAGTCTTAAGGGGCTAAATTGATTTCCTTAGGCTGAGATGATAGCTTGGAAGGTTGGGGCCCTAAAAATGCAGAAAGCCAATTGCTGATTAAGAGAAGATGAGGGAAAGGAGTGGGAATGAGCAAGTTAGGAGCATCACAAAAAGATCATGTATATGCTTGAGGAGGCCTGTGGAATGTCCCTGGAGAAACTTCTGCTTCCATCCTTCACGCACAGCTCACAATGGCCCAGGCAGTATGACGTGTCTCTGTGCACAGTGCATTAGTGGTGCTAGCTTGCTGTGTTCCTTCTCCACCCACACCCCATCACAGTCTGTTTGGTTTGGGAACAATAGTCTGATTCAGTTGTGACCCTCTTATGGCTTCATTAAATCCTGGGAAAGAAGCACATATTTTTTATTCTGGGAAAAGCAGGCCAGACAGTATTGGAAATAGGTAGGGGGGAGGTTGCTCTGCCCTTCCAGACCATCTTCCTCTGTAGTCTGCTAAGCACGCAGATTGTGAATTCCAAGAAGGAGACCCAGGAACTTAATGTTATCTCAAACCATTTATTTTAAATAGTGGGTCTACTCATTGTTCAACTTGACAATAAATTTCAGTTTTATACCAACAAATAGTCTAAAGAGATGATCATCTCTTGCCAGAATTTTCTGAAACAGTCCATGTTCATTTCAGGTTTCCAGAGAAATATTAGCAAGTTTTATATCAACAAAGCAAAATACTCTAAATGGTTGGCTCCTTCTCAAATTCTGGTGGTACATACCCCCTTCTCCTAAACACACACACACACACACACACACACACACACACACACATTATCAGTACTAGAAGCTGGGTAAGCATATCAAGCATGTGAATATGAGAGAACCAGGCTACAAACAAATATATAATTGTAATCAGTGACTAACACAATGGAAAAATGCCTTCTCTAGACTTGAACACAGCACATATTCTTTACATCAGTGGTGTTCAACCTTGACTGCCCATTAGAATCACTTGGGAAATAGTTAAAAATCTGGATGTTGTGAAATGCAGTATTTCCTGCCTTATTGGTACACAAGGATGTAACAGCCATCAACGATTTTGGGCTTCCACATGTGAATGAGGGTCCCAAAAGGGAAAACAATGCCTAGGATCCAGGAGATGCTACCACCCCTTATGGTGGTTGCTGAGGAGCTGGGGGGTGGGGTGAGTGGGGAGGGATAGGAGAAATCAAAAAACAGGTTGCTGGCCCCAGATAGCTGAGATGCATATGAAAGAAGAAATGATTTCAGTGAGCCCAGACGTTTGCATCTTCCCATACATAGAAGAGTGCTAAATTCCTTGAGATATCTGGTTTTCCTTAATTAACAATAAATTTTGATGTTCAAACTGCCTGTCCCGCTTTATTACAAACTTCTGTATGTCCTGACTCCTTCCCTAGCCTCCTCGGAGAAGTTTCTCAGAGCTCCCAGGTGCTGCCTCCCAGGCTTAAAGTCCTAAGATTTTCATGCCGAATAAAACAACTCTCAACTTTCAGGTTGTGACTGTTTTTTAAGTCGACAATACTAAGGCTACAACCCATGCCATTAAATCACAATCCCTGGAACTTGGATCCAGTAGCCAGAGTTTTATAAACTGCAGATGATTCCAGTATACAGCCAAGTTTGGGACTCAATACTTTAGAAGATCATTTACAGCTTTATTGAGGACTCTCCCTTCAATATCTTTTATTATATAGTTTATGCCTCTATAAAAGACATAGATCGGACATAACACAGACCTCCAAACATGCAAACACACTTTATTAAGATACAAATTTGTGGTAGATATGAGTCTTTCATAAGTCATATGTTTTAATAGGGATGTAGTTCTGAGAGCACATGTTCTTTATCCATAGACGACTCTCACAGAGTTAGGGGTTCTCATATGATTCATCCTTCCCGTGGTGCATATTAGCACATACAGTGAAAGTCCACAGAGGCAAAAGCATCATTAGCAGGATGCCAGTGGAGTCAGGGGAAAAAAAATCAATGCAGCCCACTCATTGCCAGCATTGGGAAGCATTTGATATTTAATATTCGCAGGAGTGCAATGCAGAAATACCATTTTCTACTGATTTGCATTCCATAGAAAGGCAGCAGGGAGGCACAGCTGTCCTTTAAGAGCTCTCATAAACCCGTCAATGTGGTTTTCATGCCATTGTGGTATTTAGTGTTGTAACTGATCTCAGTCATTTTATATTCCCATATTCTGATGGGGGCAATATATGCCACTTATACTGGAATAGAAAACAAGAGTTTAGTTGTGTTCTTCAAGACCCTGTGTACTTCTTCTGTACAATCTTTATTTTCCAAATCCATACGTTTTTGAAATTAGAATAACCGACTGAGACACTGAATCTTCCCAGGCTGTCACTTTGCCAGAATCATTTCCTATTGTTCTTAGCTCTTCCTCTCCCTTTTCTTTTTCTTTACTTCTTACTCCTTTAAGTTAGTGTTAGGACATAGAGAAAGGGAAAGGGGAGGTGTACTAGTATAGTTCTTATTAACAACTCCCTTGAACAGTCATCATATAAAAAGTCTGTTTAGTACATAAAACACAGATAAATTAAAATTTAAACAGTGCCCCCAAGCCTCTGGAATTTATATATTAAAAGTACTCAAATCTTTATGCTAATTTTAAAGAGTTCAAATTTTATTTTGGACCTACTTTTCATGACATGATTCAGTATTAATAGATTAGTATATTAATTCAGTTTGGGGAGCCATCTTCTCATTAAAAAAATGTATAAAACTGAGTCCATTCTCAAAATGAAAATGACAAAACTATATTTGTGGAAACATTTACTCTTTTGATTTGCAACAGTCTAAAGATGTTAAAATTGGGTTCGTATTCAAAGTATAAATGATCTTTGATAAGTGCAGGTGAAGTTTAGGTCAAAGCACAGAAGGTGTTCCTCAAGTCCGTGTACCTGGGTCTATAGAAGTTCTTGGAAGTTATACAAGGTAGATTGATTTAAGTACTTATTCAGAATTACTTAATATGTATCCTAGAGATTTTAAATAGAGAAAGAGAAACATTTAAACAAATACACTCAGTTGGGACTGCAATGGTTGTGTTTATGAGAATGACATGGCACCACAGAAAAAGCTGTGCCAAAGCTTTTCTAGGATACTCAGCAATATCTTCTTTGGGAAAATTGTGTTTGATTTTTGAAATGTAAAGAAGTTCACAGAAAGGAAAGGGATGAAGGAGTAAAGTGTAAAGGGAGAGGGTAAAGCATATGCAACTACAAACAATGGAAGGAGCTTGACAAGGACTTGACTCTCAGATTGAAACTTGGATATCTGAGTGTGATCATGCCCAAGGTGCAGTCAGCACCTCAGAAATCAAGCTCAGGAGTCTGAACTTTGTTCATTTGGGAAATCACTGCTGGTTATAGATGGGGAAACAGTGGAAAAAGTGGCTGACTTTATTTTGGGGGGCTCCAAAATCACTGCAGATGGTGATTGCAGCCATGAAATTAATAGACACTTACTTCTTGGAAGGAAAGTTATGACCAACCTAGACAGCATATTAAAAAGCAGAGATATTACTTTGTCAACAAAAGTCCGTCTAGTCAAGGCTATGGTTTTCCCAGTAGTCATGTATGGATGTGAGAGTTGGACTATAAAGAAAGCTGAGCGCTGAAGAATTGATGCTTTTGAACTGTGGTGTTGGAGAAGACTCTTGAGAGTCCCTTGGCCTGCAAGGAGATCCAACCAGTCCATCCTAAAGGAGATTAGTTCTGGGTGTTCATTGGAAGGACTGATGTTGAAGCTGAAACTCCAATACTTCGGCCACCTGATGTGAAGAGCTGACTCATTTGAAAAGACCCTCATGCTGGGAAAGATTGAGGGCAGGAGGAGAAGGGGATGACAGAGGATGAGATGGTTGGATGACATCACCGACTCAGTGGACATGGGTTTGGGTAGACTCTGGGAGTTGGTGATGGATAGGGAGGCCTGGTGTGCTGCAGTTCATGGGGTCGCAAAGAGTCAAACACAACTGAGCGACTGAACTGAACTGAAGACATCATCAGTTCTTTCACTTTTAAAGATATATCTGACATCAGCAGAGACCTGGAATAACTCAAGGGGTCAGACGGTTTAGGAGGCCAAGGTGACAGTCAGAGCAAGGACCTCATCGGGACAGTGACCCTTGATATAATGAGGATGTGACAGACCTAACAAATTTAGTAGACTTAGCGCCTCCCTTGGAGCCAAGTTGCTGGGTTCTGATTCTGAAATCTGCTGCTGACTGATGAGTTTTGAGTAAGTAACTCTCCCTCCCTGGGTCTCATATCTAGCCTCTGTAAAATAAGAAACTTCTTTCTGCACAGATGATCTCCATGGTCCCATCAAGCTGTGAATGCTTGGGTTTCTTTGACCAGGCTGCAGAATAATGACTCATTATGACTTGAGGGCACATACCCACTCAGAGTGGCAGAAGAAGGAGGGTTAAAACCATCCCAGGGAGTTGTAGATCTCATCACTGGTTCTCCTTGAATTGCAGCAGCCAGGGCTACTGATACTTGCAGGACTTGCTAGGATCACTTCTCAGCTTTACCCTGCTCCATTGACCCCAGTGTCAAACACAGGGCCAGTGCATCCTAATCCATTCCTTTTCCATGATGTCCTTTCCTGGCTATTTCATCTTTGCCCACTGGACTCCAACAAACTTCTGAATGTTTACATGGTAGCAAACGTTTGTCAGTTTTTGACTTCCCAGCACCTAATCATCTTCTTTACATTGGAGAAACACTCCCTAACTGGAATCTTTGTGAAGGAAAGACAGGGATCCAAATTCCCACTAAAAGGACCAAATAAGGAGAATCTTGTTTTTTCTGCCTCTGGGAACCAAAACAACACAACTTAATTAGTTAGAGAGTGTTACAAAGGTGAAGGAAAGAAACAATTAAACGTACAACCATGGTAGCATCTGGCACAAGGGGCTGAGTTCGGCAGCAGTGGAAAAAAAACTTGTATCATTTTAGTCTTATACAAGCTTCCCTGTGCTTTCATGTTCTGAGCTTGGTTCTCCAGACATCCTGTCAGTTCTGTAAGCTGACAGATATCTTTACCATACATTCATTTTCTGCTTAAATAAGCCAAAATCAGTTTCAGTTTGCAATATGAAACCCTGATGTGTACATATCAGTGTTTGACTATACAGACAGCCCTCTACATCCACCGTTTCCACATCTGCAGACTCAACAAACTGCAGATGGAAAACATTCCAGAAAAAAATAGAAAAAGTTCCAGAAGGCAAAACATGAATTTGCCATACTTGGCTTCTATTTACATACTATGTGCATTTAAACTATTTGCATAGCACTTACCTTATATTAGGTTTTATAAGTAATCTACAGATGATTTAAAGTATATGGAAGGATGTGTATAGATTGTATGCAAATACTACACTATTTTATATAAGGGACTTGAACATCCACAGATTTTGGTATCTGCGGAGGTCCTGAAACCATCTCCCATAGATACCAAGGGATGACTGGGATCTTTGGGTTTTTGGTCTTGAATAGCTATGTAATAAGGAATATAAGGGACTGAGACTGTATGTTATATTTAAAGTGAATGTCATCATAATGCTCAAAACATTATAGAATATATAGGGATTTATCAATTCATACTTGTCAGTATATGTATTCATTAAATAATTTTGTCAATTATTGATATATGGAGTGAGGAGTTTCCATTTGTATATGTCTGCAAGAACAACAATTGCAGATTAGATTTCATTTCTTTTAAATATTAGTCTTATTTGGTTTTACAAATCATGAAAGAAAAAATGAAAACCATTATTTCTTACATTAGTGGACTGAATGATTAATGGTAGTAATAGCACGTCCACTTCTAAAAACAAAGCAACATTTTTAGTTTTAACTAAATTTGATTACAATGCCTTGTTTTTGTCTAGAAATGGATATTTTATAAGCTACAAGTTAAAATACAGCGGCTATACAGGATGGTTTCCAATTTTCCAATGACCTGAATATAAAAAAGAATTGTCAGGGAGACAATGAGGCCTAAAATAGTTTCAAATATCTGAATGCACTTAGGATAGCCTTTAAATGCTAGCTGTGGCTAAATTTCTCATCCTGGTGTAAAATCCCCAGGTGGAAAAATCTCCCTTTATGTAAAAAGTAACTTCCTTATTTTTGTTACCTTTGTGTTATTCAGAATGCTTCAAAATAATTCTATATGTGCCAGTAGGTTGTATCCATATGTTAACCCTTGTTCCGTCAGACAGTGAGATTCATTTTCTGTACTTGATAAATCTTTTAAAGAAATGAGAAAAAAAAAGAGTACAAAAATACCTCTTTTGGCTCAACTTAGGACATTTCTGAAGGATTTTCCCAGTGCTCAAGCTCCCAGTGGGAATGGTTGGGATCTCTGAGACTGCACTGAAGCTTGACTTTTTCTTGTACCTCATCCCTCTTCATTCCCCTTCCTTCCCCAGTTGTTGATCCCCAGGGGACTCCTTATTAAACGTCCTGTTTGCCAAACTCCAGGTCAGATTCTGCAACCTGGGAAACCTAGTCCACTATCCTTGTCCAAAATCAGAGAGAAAATGGCAGAGCTGAAGTTTTTAATTCATATCTGTTGACAACAAAGTCCATTTGGAAAATCTGTATACCAAATCTATATGACCAGTTTGACCTATATGACCAATGCTTCAACCAAAATTATTCAAGCTAATTCCCTGGTCTGAGAACTACCTGAAAAGCTTGTTTCTAAGAAACAGTCCAATAAATGTCCACAGTCGATGCTTATTGATCAGCTGGGATGATGAAAAGACTGGTATTCAGTCATTTATAGGATTGACTAGGCTTTCCCAGATCTCAGAAAAAGTGACTTGAATCGTCCACGGAGCAGCATAATGGATAGTTGTTCAATTGGCAGGCTCTTCTTAAACAACAAATTCCCTTTCCAGTCTAGCAGGCTTCCTTATCCATCAATGGCTGCTCCTTTAAGCCCCTTCTCTCTTCTCATGCTTCACCCTTCAGGCACTCACTGATCTGAAATGATGCTTTATTTTACTTCTTAGCATTTTACATTTATTTATTCATTTTGTTAATTTTCTTTCTCCTCCCCAACCTGACTCTTTGTCTGTACTGTTCCCTGCTGTGTCTCCAGCACCTAGAATAATGCCTGATATGTATTAATATGAGACCCTAACTAATGTTGTTGAATAAATGATTGAATGGTCACATCTTCCACTAAATTCCAAAGCATTTAGTGTAGAACTTAATTATAAGATCTGCCTTATTATAACATAATTACATGTTTAATTAAATATCTCCCCATTAGCTCATCTTCAAGTCTTTTCAATAGAGCTTTAAACCTCCAATGAAGTATTCAAACGCATCAAATATCTTATCAGTTTCACCATTTTCTTGGACTAGTCTCTCCTTGAATATTCTATCCTCCTTCTCCAATCTGGACTAATTATTCTCTAGGGTTGCTTACAGCTATCTTTCTGGAATTTCCCTTCAGCATCAGCTCAAAATTTCATTCACCACTCACCTGTGTTGTATCCCTGTTTCCTATATTCCATGCCTTCCTCTTATATCATTCACTTTCTAACTTTTGGTGGAACAGATCCTCCCATAATTTTCCTTATCTATTAGAGAGTGATCATTGACATTCTAAAATACCTTTTCTCTAGCCTATTTGATAATACAATTAGGGACAGTATTTTAGATTGGAAATAGTTGTCCTTAAAAATATTAGGTGTTTCTTTACTATACTCTCTCTAGGTGCCAATGTTGCCAATGAGGTATCCAGTGCCTTTCTGATCCATGATCCCTATTATCACACCTCCCTATTATATCTTAAGATTTTTCTCTGTATTACTGGTGTTTTATAATTTTGTGTTTATTTGCTTTTAATTTTCTTGTCACTGAGTGGGCCCTTTCAGTTCAAGGAATTCATGTCCTTTATTTCTGGAAACTCTTCTGGATCAATTTATTTTTGTTTAAATAATTCCCTGGCATCTTTTTCTTTTCCTCCATTTCTTTCTTTTTGCAACTCATTATTCAGATTTAGTCAACCTCTAATTTTTAATGTTTTTCTTTATTCTATTTTGCAACTTTCTCTTTTGTGAAATACTTCCTTGATAATATCTTCTAATCTTTTTATTGATACTTTGATTCCATATTTTTGGTCTCTCAAATTTTTAAAAGAAATTTTGATGGCATTTATCATATCTTCAATGGATTTAATATTTCCCTATTTTTCTAAAAATAATATTATTTTCTATTCCCTGAATTGTTTTTAACATTTTTTCTCTATCTCTTCTCCCCTCCCTACTTCCTTTCCTCCCTCCATTTCCACCCTGCCACTCACCCACACCCCATACCCGCACACATTTTTCTTGTTAGAGGTTTTCCCAAGTGTCAAAATTCTTGTTTGTTCATTTATATTTTGGAGTGAGATATGAGTTTGCTGATCACATACATTTTATGCATGAATGGGCCTTTAAAAATATTGATCTTCAAAACTTGATGGGTTAGGATTCCAGTCATTTCATCCGGGGCTCTATGAATGGCAGTATTTGTAGGCCTTTGCTCCTAGGCTCAGTTCAGTTCAGTCGCTCAGTCGTGTCCGACTCTTTGTGACCCCATGAATCGCAGCATGCCAGGCCTCCTTGTCCATCATCAACTCCCGGAGTTTACTCAAACTCATGTTCATCAAGTTGGTGATGCCATTCAGCCATCTCATCCTCTGCCGTCCCCTTCTCCTCCTGCCCCCAATCCTTCCCAGCATTAGCGTCTTTTCCAATGAGTCACCTCTTCACATGAGGTGGCCAAAGTATTGGAGTTTCAGCTTCAACATCAGTCCTTCCAATGAACACCCAGGACTGATCTCCTTTAGGATGGACTGGTTGGACCTCCTTGCAGTCCAAGGGACTCTCAAGAGTCTTCTCCAACACCACAGTTCAAAAGCATCAATTCTTTGGTGCTCAGCTTTCTTCACCATCCAACTCTCACATCCATACATGACCACTGGAAAACCATAGCCTTGACTAGACGGACCTTTGTTGGCAGAGTAATGTCTCTGCTTTTCAATATGCTGTCTAGGGTGGTCATAACATTCCTTCCAAGGAGTAAGCGTCTTTTAATTTCATGGCTGCAATCACCATCAGCAGTGATTTTGGAGCCCAAAAAAATAAAGTCTGACACTGTTTCCACTGTTTCTCCATCTATTTCCCATGAAGTGATGGGACCAGATGCCATAATCTTAGTTTTCTGAATGTTGAGCTTTAAGCCAACTTTTTCACTCTCTTCTTTCGCTTTCATCAAGAGGCTCTTTAGTTCTTCTTCACTTTCTGCCATAAGTGTGGTGTCATCTGCATATCTGAGATTATTGATATTTCTCCCGGCAATCTTGATTCCAGCTGTGTTTCTTCCAGCCCAGCGTTTCTCATGATGTACTCTGCATAGAAGTTAAATAAGCAGGGTGACAATATACAGCCTTGACGTACTCCTTTTCCTAGTTGGAACCAGTCTGTTGTTCCATGTCCAGTTCTAACTGTTGCTTCCTGACCTGCATACACGTTTCTCAAGAGACAGGTCAGATGGTCTAGTATTCCCATCTCTTTCAGAATTTTCCACAGTTTATTGTGATCCATACAGTCAAAGGCTTTGGCAGAGTCAATAAAGCAGAAATAGATGTTTTTCTGGAACTCTCTTGCTTTTTTGATGATCCAGCGGATGTTGGCAATTTGATCTCTGGTTCCTCTGCCTTTTCTAAAACCAGCTGGAACATCTGGAAGTTCACGGTTCATGTATTGTTGAAGCCTGGCTTGGAGAATTTTGAGCATTACTTTACTAGCGTGTGAGATGAGTGCAATTGTGCAGTAGTTTGAGCATCCTTTTGCATTGCCTTTCTTTGGGATTGGAATGAAAACTGACCTTTTCTAGTCCTGTGGCCACTGCTGAGTTTTCCAGATTTGCTGGCATATCGAGGGCAGCACTTTCACAGCATCTCCTTCAGGATTTGAAATAGCTCAACTGGAATTCCATCACCTCCACTAGCTTTGTTCGTAGTGATGCTTTCTAAGGCCCACTTGACTTCACATTCCAGGATGTCTGGCTCTAGGTGGGTGATCACACCATCGTGATTATCTGGGTCTTGAAGATCTTTTTTGTACAGGTCTTCTGTGTATTCTTGCCACTTCTTCTTAATATCTTCTGCTTCTGTTAGGTCCATACCATTTGTGTCCTTTATCGAGCCCATCTTTGCATGAAATGTTCCCTTGGTATCTCTGATTTTCTTGAAGAGATGTCTAGTCTTTCTCATTCTGTTTTTTTCCTCTGCTCCTTTGCATTGATCACTGAGGAAGGCTTTCTTATCTCTCCTTGCTATTCTTTGGAACTCTGCATTCAGATGGGAATATCTTTCCTTTTCTCCTTTGCTTTTTGCTTCTCTTCTTTTCACAGCTATTCGTAAGGCTTCTTCAGACAGCCATTTTGCTTTTTTGCTCCTGGGCTAGTTAGGACTTATTTTATAGTTTCTCAGACTAAATGCCGAAGTGAGCTCAGCTCATGGGGAGTGGTGGGTTCTCACCATTCTATTAACAAGTCTCACTTGATTCCCATGTTTTCACTGTGACATCTCATTCCTATTCTCAGTTGTGTGTGGTATCCTCAAATGCGTATCCTCTCTGGTTTGACTTTGGACTGAATAAATCTTTGGACTGAATAAATCTCTAGAACTAGAGACCAGGGTGGAGTAGTATCTATGCTCTGTTGGCTAGGACATGGGATTTGACACTGCTGAATTATAGCTGATTTTTGTGTTCCTGAAAAGCAGTGAAGGACCCTATCATTTTGTGTCCCAGACAAGTGTTAGTCACTCAGTCGTGTCAGACTCTTTGCAACCCCATGGACTGCAGCATGCCAGGTTTCCCTATCCATGTGATTCTCCGGGCAAGAATACTGGAGTGGGTAGCCATTCCCTTCTCCAGAGGATCTTCCCAGCCCAGTGATCAAACCTGGGCCTCCCGCATTGCATACAAATTCTTTCCTGTCTGAGCCACCAGGGTTTACTACAGAGAACTACCCTTCTCCATACAACTTAAGTAAGACTCAGGAATGCTCCCCGTGTTTACCTGTGACAAGGCCAGGCACACTATCTCTAAATTCTCAAATTCTCATTCTTTGTCTCATAAATCAGAGGTCCCCAACCTCTGGGGTCTAATGCCTGATGATCTGAGGTGGAGCTGATGTAACAATAGTAGAAATAAAGTGCACAATAAATGTAATGAGAGTTTAAATCATCCCAAAATCAACCCCCGCCCTGGTCCATGGAAAAATTGTCTTCCACACAACTGGTCCCTGGTGCCAAAAGGTTGGGAACTACTTATTCCTCTCCTCCCACCAATGAGAACAAAATGCTTGCTAACCAAAGTGTTGGTTGATCTCTGAATGTTGGCCCACCCTCAGTCTAACCTAGGTACAACCCTTCCTTAACAGCATCTCCTGAGAATAGGCTGGATTCAGAACAAAGCATTCCCTGATCTTTGTGATAGCCACCTTTTCTTCCATTGTCCCCATTCCCAATATGTTAACTCCTATGCATAGAAGAAAAACTGCTTTTGCCAAGTCTCAAGATGCTTACAGACTGGATCAGAATATTCTATTTGCAGCAATGTCTTTGCAATAGTCCTTTTGAATAAAGTGTTTCCTTACCAAGTCTGAACAGGTATGAGATCAAATTTTCCCTTTTACAAATGTACAACCAATTATAATGCTTTAAATTTACCCGATGAGCAATGTCTCCTTTTATTGAAGCTTTCCAGGGTTCTTTTCTTCCATTCATTTTTTTTTTCTCAAGTTAGCTTCTCTCTTGCTGGTTTAACATTCAGTTTTCCTTTGTACGTGTAGTCCATTATTTCCTTGTGTAGAAGTATATGACATATTCATGATTGCTCATTATTTTCTTTAGTAATAGTTTTATGACCTTTGGGGAAATTCCTTCATTGTGAAATTTACATATCTCACAAACAGAAAGTAGAATGTCATATTCCAAGCCTCCCTTTCAGCTAGGAACATGCATGTGACCAGGAGTGCTGTGGGTGAATTTGATTCCAAAGTGAATAGCAAGAGGATACAGGACCAGTATGGAGCTTCTATTCTATCTCGCTTTCTCAGCAGAAGAGACATCTAGTTTCCAGAAAGGGATGACTTGGTGTTGCAGAAATGGCACCGGTGCTGGAAAGTGGCTAGAAAGTCAAGTTCTTAGTTATTATTGCTGGTGGTGTTTGCTCTCATAGCTGCAGCAGCACTTTCTTGATTAAGACAGTCCTGTTTCTCAGTTTAGAGCACTAGCTCTAGACCTTCTCTCAGCGTCCACTGCTGCTGCTGCTACTGCTGCTAAGTCGCTTCAGTCGTGTCTGACTCTGTGCGACCCCATAGACGGCAGCCCATCAGGCTCCGCTGTCCCTGGGATTCTCCAGGCAAGAATACGGGAGTGGATTGCCATTTCCTTCTCCAGTGCATGAAAGAGAAAAGTGAAAGTGAAGTCGCTCAGTCGTGTCCGACTCTTAGCGACGCCATGGACTATAGCCTACCAGGCTCCTCCGTCCATGGGATTTTCCAGGCAAGAGTACTGGAGTGGGGTGCCATTGCCTTCTCCGAGCGTCCACTAGAGCTACCCAATATTCTTTTAGAAACCACTTTTACTTAAGTTAGGCGAGTGAATTCTTTGCGTGGAGGTAGTTATTTCTTTTACATCCTCATTATCATGTCTTGTATTGACTAAGCATGAGATAAGCATTTTTTGGGGAAGAATAACAGTACCCACCTCAGTACTCTTGCCTGGAGAATCCGATGGACAGAGGAGCTACAGTCCATGGAGTCACAAAGAGTCAGACACGACTAAGTGATTAACACTTTCACTTTATGGTAAATCTATTTACTGTTAGAGATATGTTTTCTTTGCTTAGACAAACAGAACACAAGCTTGATGTGCAGTTTGTGTTCTAGCAACTGTTTTCTCCCCCTTTGTTAAAACAAAGAGGACAGAAGAATAGCAAGCTTTCACTTGGCATGGATAGCAGTGCTGTTTCATCAGTTCACTTCAAATCTATGTCAACTCTCTTATTCACTAAGTTAATCCACAGGGACCTTAGTTATCCTAAAATTGCCATGGGACATTCAGTTAATATTCTGTATTAATAATTAATGCTTATAAGTTCTAATAAGGATATAGTAGGTACCATAGGTGCTTTTGGAAAGACTCATAACTTTGATTTTCAAGATAAGTGACTAGGAGAGTATGTTATATCCATTATTGTCAAACATATTTACCATGTTTCCCTGCACTTTGATTCCTCTCCCACTGGAAAAATACACTTTTCTGTGCTGTGGAATTGGGCTTGGCCATATGCTTTGTTTCGACCAGATGATTTGTAAGTAGAAGTCAACTTGGTCACTCCTGAGAAGAGGTTTTGGCCAGAATGTACTTTACTATTCATATCCTTTTTCATCTGCTGAAAGACTGAAAGTATATTAGGCAGGGCTTCTGAAATAAAGTCACATCTGGCCCATAATAGATATGTAAACTGAGTGAAAAATAAATCTTTGTTGTAGTAAACCACTGCAATTTTTCTGTTGAAAGTTGCTCTAGCAAAATTTAGCCTAAGCTGACTTACAGAAACTAATTTGTAACTTTACTTTTGTGTACTCAGTCACTTAGTCGTGCTGACTTCTTGTGACCCCATGGACTGTAGCCCACCAGGCTCCTCTGTCCATGAAATTTTCCAGGCAAGAATACTGGAGTGGGTTGCCATTTCCTTCTCCAGGGGATCTTCCCAACCCAGGGATCTAACCTGTGTCTCCTGCACTGGCAGGTGAATTCCTTACTACTGAGCCATCTGGGAAACCCTAACTTTGCTTTTATGATTGAGCAATTAGTTTTCATATGTTAATAGTCTGTAGATCTTTAAAGTGACAAATCCATAGAAAGCTACAATATAGATAGAATAATCTTTTGTTACATTTTTATTTGTGTTATTCTTTACATAACCTCACTCAGCTGTGCTATGGGAAATTACTAATAAGGATTCTTTTGGTCTAGACATCTTTCTTCAGCCTGGTTTAAAGAACACGTTTTTGATTCTTATCTTCTTTATCAGTTTCTGTAAAAATGATGTAGTGGATATTCCCGTTTCTCCTCCAGACATACTCCTTTCATTGCTACATCCTTTTCTTTGCTCTGGAAGACTGATTTTGTGGACTGCATTACCTGAAACCCTTGCTGTTTGTCTTTTGCTTGCATATTTGACCAATGTGTGTTACCAGCAGGAGATCAAAAAGCAAAGAGGAGGGGGTGGGAACCCTGGAATGATAGAGTAAGGTTGACTAGAAAACCATAAATACAAAAAGAACACTAGCCAAAATTGTCAAAATCAACCTTTTTAGAACCTTGAAAATTAAAGTCCTATCATAATCAGAGGGCCATTTATTCAGGACAGACAGTTGGAATCTGGGAAAGAAAGGTGAGCTTTGTAGTGATGAAACTTTCCCTATCCCCTTAATAGCTGTGAAAACCAATAGCCTGGCAGACACTTGAATAGGTAGAAAAGCTTTGCAGCTCCTCCCGAAGCCTCCTCCCCAGAGAACTGCAACTATTTTATCTCTCTGACAGCTCCCTGGGAAAAAACCATTTACAAGGCTTCTTATAATTTGACCCATCTCAGAACTCATTCAGTGGGAAAAGCCCAAACTAAGGACCTGTGTCAAAAAACAAAAGAAATCAGTGGCAATGGATTAATATCACTACTGCCTAAGAGGATACTACCATTTGACCAAACAAGAGGCTGACCAAAAAACTTAAAGCTTCTGGGGAATGAGATATCCATGTTATGCTGTGCTTAGCCACTCAGTCGTGTCTGACTCTTTGTGACTCCATGGACTGTAACCAGCCAGGCTCCTCTGTCCATGGGGATTCTCCAAGCAAGAATACTGGAGTGGGTTGCCATGCCCTCCTCCAGGAGATATTCCCAGCCCAGGGATAGAACCCAGGTCTCCTGCATTGCAGATGAATTCTTTACCGTCTGAGCCACCAGGGAAGCCCAAGAATACTGGAGTGGATAGCCTATCCCTTCTCCAGGGGATCTTCCTGACCCAGGCATTGAACTGGGTTCTCCTGCATTGCAGACAGATTCTTTACCAGCTGAGCTACCAGGGAAGCTTGTAGTGGGCTTTAAAAAGCTCTGACATAATCATGAGAATCTAGGGAGCCACAGACATGTGCAGGGCTGCGCATGTGCCCAGGAAAGCTCTAAGAAGATCCTGGAATCTCTCATTCAAGACAACTTTGTTGAGCCAGATTCAATTAACATAGTTATGGTTTTCATCTCTTTAAAGTAGCAGATGTTTGGATCCCCTTGAGCAAACGAGGTAAACTTCCCAAGAATGTATTAATGAATATTTATACTGTTTTCTAACCATTACATCTTTTTATGGCAAACAAACTTTGCTTTTCTCACCACATTTCTTTGTGAGGGCCATCCTCACAAGGACAAAATTATGGAAAGAATAGTGTGGTAGTTTGTGAAAAAAAACAAACTGGGCTGAGTTGACTTTTATAGCAAAAGCAGGGACAAAGCATCAGAAGGAGCCTGGCACCCAAAGGAAAGGAAAAGTTCAGGGAGGGGCCAAGCGTGTTCTGAGTGCTCCAAAGAAGATACTGGACCCCTACTCCTTCTAGCTAGGGATTCCTAAAGGTAAAAGCTAGGAAGGAAAAAAATGACTCTTGAAGAAAGAAAGAAAATGAGGAAAAGGTCTTTTCACTCTTCTTCAAGAATAATGAGGAAAATAGTTTCTTTTGACAGGATAGAGCCCAGCTATTGGAAATGTAATTTACTCTTGGGGCCAGTCTTTTTTATTTTTTTTCATTTTCATGTTGTAGGGGAGAGGAAACTGAATTCTTAAGGTAGAAAAAGTAAGATAGCAGCAGGGAAAATCCTAGCCAAGCTGAGGTTCCAGAAATTTGAATTTAATCTACTGATTTCATTCAGCGTTTATCAGTATGGCTTGTGGCTCTCTGATTGAGAACCACTGTTTTAGCGAGTCCTTTGTTACTTGTTACTAATGACCACGTGTCTGTATCACTAGTGGGTGCTGGGGGAAAAAGAAACAATTGAGAATCGCTATTCCAATTACCCGGAGAAGGCAATGGCACCCCACTCCAGTACTCTTGCCTGGAAAATCCCATGGACGGAGGAGCCTGGTAGGCTACAGTCCATGGGGTCGCTAAGAGTCGGACACGACTGAGTGACTTCACTTTCACTTTTCCCTTTCATGCACTGGAGAAGGAAATGGCAACCCACTCCAGTATTCTTGCCTGGAGAATCCTAGGGACTGCGGAGCCTGGTGAGCTGCCGTCTATGGGGTCGCACAGAGTCGGACACGACTGAAGCAACTTAGCAGCAGCAGCAGCAGCATTCCAGTTACCTCTAACAGAATAAAAATGATAAATAGCTTGACTGTGGAAGAATTGTGGAGGCACTGACAGCAGTTCAGGGAAACATTTCAGAATTGTTTGAACACAAAATGAATTTCAAAACTGGAGGGAATAATAATAATAGCAAACAATGAACATTTTTATTATTAACAGGAACTGTTCTAAGTGTAAATGTCACGTAGGTATTAGCTCATTAAATTCCTCCAACAGTCCTATAAGATAGATACAATTCCATTTTATGAAGAGGTTATCTGAGGTAATGAGAACCAGAGTGACTTGTAATTACTTAGTATGGGACTCTGTTCTCAGGACCGGTACTCCCAACCTTTGATCCTATTTACAGAGAAGGTTTTGCATTTAATAAAATTGGTATATATCCTTAGTTTCATCACTATCTGAGTGTAAGCTCCGGGTTATATTAAGTGATGGATGATAATAAAAATATTTTTAGAAAGTTGTATAACTAAATATAAAAATATTCCTCATAAGACATACATCTATTACTAAGTATTATTTCCCTGGAGAAGGAAATGGCAACCAAGGAAATGGCAACCTGCTCCAGTATCCTTGCCTGGAAAATCTCATGAGACAGGAGAGCCTGGTGGGCTACAGTCCATGGGGTTGCAAACAGTTAGACATGATAGAGTGCACACGCACACACACAGACAGAAACACAGACCCACACACACAAACTTTATACTTAAATATGAAAGCAACAGGGCTTCCCTGGTGACTCAGTGGTAAAGAATCTGCCTGCAATGCAGGAGACACAGGAGACTCAAGTTCATTTCCTGGATCAGGAGGATCCCCTAGAGGAGGGCCTGGCAACCCACCCCAGTATTCTTGCCTGGAGAATCCCATGGACAGAGGAGCCTGGTGGGCTACAGTCCATGGGGTCACAAAGAGTCAGACACAATTGACCATGCACATTGTGTAATTATGTTCACATGGTATTGATATAAGGTTTGGAAAAATCTTCATCAAATACAGGCCATGGGTAGCTTATACTATGCAGACAAGACTGCCTAAGTATAACATTATCTGTTTGGATAAATGTTATCAGAGAGAGGAACATTGCCCCTAAAGTCTTCTAAGTGTTCAAAGTTCAATTATGGACAAATGACAAGTGTCTTATACATAGATATAGCAGAACTAGGCATGATGGTACACAAAGCTGATGAACATGACAAGTATTAATCAAATAATGTTCTTGAAGCAGAAATTTATAAACACATAAATTAAAATGCCCAGTTCTAGTGTACCACCAAAACAAAGCTATTAACATTGAATGTATTTTGTTCCCATCTCTGCAGAGGTTTTTGTTTTAGATAAATATGTTTATACTGCATATACACAATTTTATATCCTGATTTTGTTTTTTTACTTAGCATTATAACAGAAATCATTTCTATATTTTAAATATTCTTTAGAAATATAATTTAAATGACTTTATAATATTTAATCAACCGAGGTATATCTGATTTTATTACCAATACTCTGTTTTTGACTTTATATGTTTTTCAATTTTTTGCTATAACGAATTAGATTTCACCTAACTTCATGCATAGACATTTTTATACTTAGTTATATTTTATATAGAAATGTTCCTAAAATATAGTTATTAAATGAACTATAACAACATTTTTATGATACTTGGCACATATTGTCAGACTGCTTTCCAAATAGATTATACTACATTACATTACCATCCTCATTCTGCTAAAATTACTAGATCAAGTAAAAACATATACCATCTCTTATTTGTGGAAGTGCCATTTATATGACTCTCATATATAAAATGTCTTAATTTTAATGTGTGTTAATTTGACTTATGAAAACTGCTCTATTTCTCCCATTTTCTCTGTCTGTCTCTCTTTCTCACTCACTGCAAAATATGGATTTCAGTAATATTAATACATACTTAGGAGTCAAATAAACTTGTTTTTATTTTGCCACCAAGAAGCCACATGACCTTAGGAAAAATATTGGGTTAGCCAGAAAGTTTGTTTGGGTTGTTCTGTAACATCTTACAGTGAAATCTAAAAAAATGTTTGACCAATGCAATATTTATCTCTGCTGAGCCTGAGATTCCTCCTATACATAACAGGGTTAATAATATGTACCTTATACAGTTATAATAATATACCAAAGTTTGAATAAATTTGAGCAAGTAATAGATACAGTAATAGTAGTAGTCAAAGCAGTATTTAGAAAAAAATCAGCAAATAAAATTTAATCATTTGAGTAAATATCTTTGGATAGTTAGAACCACATAACAGTGATATTAAAATATGTGACAACTGATATGTCCTCAACTCTGACCAATCAAAATGAATGCCTGCATCACTAAAAAAAAAAGTTAAAGAAAAAGCATGTAACAGATATGCTAAGGAAGGAAAGGAAATGGAATCATATGGAAGCATAAAATGCTCAATTAAAATCACAAAAAGCATAAAAAGAGTCTAAAACAAGAATATGAACAAAAAGCAAAGTCACCAAATAGAAAACAGCAACAAATATGGTATATATTAATACAGCTATATCAATAATCACATTAGACTTTAGTGGTCTAAATATTCCAGTTAAAAGAAATTAACAGAGAGGATCAAGAATAAGACCAACTATGGGAATGCAAATTGATATAGTCACTATGGAGAACAGTGTGGAGGTTCCTTAAAAACTAAAAGTAGAGCTACCATATGACCCAACAATTCCACTCCTGGGCATATATCCAGAAAAAAACATAATCCCAAGGGATAAATGCACCTCAGTATTCATTGCAGCACATGAATACAATAGCCAAGACATAGAAGCATCCTAAATGTCCATTGACAGTGTGTGGGCTTTGTCACTCAGTTGTTTCCAACTCTTTGCGACCCCATGGACAGTAGCCGGCCAGGCTCATCTGTCCATGGGATTTTCCAGGCAAGAATCCTGGAGTGGGTTGCCATTCTCTTTTTGAGAGGATCTTCCTGATCCAGGGATTAAATGTGTGTCTCCTCCATTGGCAGGTGGATTTTTTTTTTTTTTTTTTTTTTTTTTTTTTTTACCGTTGAGCCACCTTTGAAACGCACGTGCTGTGAGGCAATATCCATTGACAGAGGAATGGATAAAGAAATGTGGTACATATAGACAATGGAATATTACTCAGCCATTAAAAATAATGAAATAGTGACATTTGCAGCAACATGTCATACTGAGTGAAGTAAGTCAGACAGAGGAGAAACATCATATGGCATTGCTTCTGCTGCTGTTGTTGTTTAGTCACCTAGTCATATCTGACTCTTTTGAGACCCCATGGATTGACATTTTCCAGTTAAGAATACTGGAGTGGGTTGCCGTTTCCTTTCTCCAGGGGATCTTCCCAACCCAGGGATCAAATCTATGTCTCCTGCCTGTATCTCTTGCATCACAGGCAGATTCTTTACTACTGAAGCCAGGGAAGTCCTATGACATCCATTATACGTGGAACCTTACTTACGAAACTGAAAGAGATTCACAGAATTAGAGAATGAACTTATGGTTGCTGGTGGGGAAGGATGGGAAGGGATTATTAGGGAGTGAAGATGGACATGTATGCACTGCTGCATTTAAAATGGATCACCAACAAGGACCTACTGTATAGCATAGGGAACTCTACTCAGTGTTATGTGGCAGACTGTAAGGAGGGGAGTTTAGGGGAGGATGGATACATGTGTATGTATGGCTGAGTACCTTCTCTCTTTATTTGAAACTATCACAACATTGTCTGTTAACTGGTTATACCCCAATACAAAATAAAAAGTTAGAAAAAAATAAGACCAACTGGATGTTGTCTATAAGAAACTCACTTTAAATATAAAGTCACATGGTAGTGTATATATGTCAATGTTACTTTCTCCATTTGTCCCACTCTTGGGGCTTCCCTGGTGGCTCAGATGGTAAAGCGTCTGTCTGCAATGGTAGGGACCTGGGTTCGATCCCTGGGTCGGGAAGATCCCCTGGAGAAGGAAATGGCATCCCACTCCAGTACTCTTGCCTGGAAAATCCCATGAACGGAGGAGCCTGGTGGGCTACAGTCCATGGGGTCGCAAAGAGTCGGACACGACTGAGCTACTTTACTTTACTTTACTTTCCTTCCTCCACTGTGTCCACAAGTCTGTTCCCTATATCTGTGTCTCCATTCCTTCCCTGCACATAGATTCATTAATATCATTTTTCTAGATTCTGTAAAAATGAAAGTCGCTCAGTTGTGTCTGACTCTTTGCGACCTCATGGACTATACAGTCCATGGAATTCTCCAGGCCAGAATACTGGAGTGGGTAGCCTTTCCCTTCTCCAGGGGATCTTCCCAACCCAGGAATCGAACCCAGGTCTCCCACATTGCAGGCGGATTCTTTACCATCTGAGCCACATATATGCATTAATATATCATATTTGTTTTTCTCTTTGTGACTTCACTTTGTATAACAGGTTTATGTGTAAAGTAGATAGCTGATGAGAAGTTGTTATATAACACAAGGAACTCAGCTTGGCACTCGTGGTGATCTAGAGGGGTGAGATGGGGCAAGAGGAGGGAGGCTTATATGTATAATTATGGCTGGTTTGCCTTGTACAGCAGAAACTAACACAATATTGAAAATTTTTCCTCCAATTAAAAAATAAAGGAAAAAAAGATAATTTAGAAACATTTAGTTACTATCAACAATAAAAATATTTTTAAAATCACAAAAAGTTGTCACATATAAATTAAAAGTAAATAGATGAAGAAAAGTAAACCATGCTAATACTAATAAAAAGAAAGAAGAAGTAGCTATGTTCATTTCAGACTGAGTAGATGCCAAGGCAAGGAGAGTTATCAGGGATAAAGAAGAGCATTACATAATAGTAAAAGAGTCAGTTCTCCAAGGAGACGTAACAATCCTTAGCTTGTATGTGCCTAAGAACAGTGCATCAAGCTCTTTGAGTCAAAACCAAATAGAATTGCAAAGAAAAATAGGTGAATCCAATATCGTAGTTAGAGATCCCAACACCTCCCAGAAACGGACAGATCCACAGTATGGTGACAGATGGAAACTAAACTTTTGGTGGTGAGTACACTGTAGTGTATACAGAGCCAAAATATAATATTGAATACATGAAGCTTATGTTATAAACCAATAAAAAAAATTTTAAATAAATAAATAAGACTGATTCAGCAGGCAGAAAATCAGTAAGGACATGGCTAAACTTGAAAACAGCATCAATCCACTAGGTATAATGACATCTATAGACAGCTTCATGCAGCAGCAACTGAATAGTATACATTCTTCTTAAGCTCATATGGACTTGGTGAATACTGAGATAGACCACTCTCTGGGCCATAAAACACATCTTACAAGTTAAAAAATAGAAAGCATGCAATATCTGCTCTCAGACCACAGTAAAATTAAACTGGAAATAAATAACAGAAAGATTTTTGGAAAATTCCAAAATATGTGGACAGTAAACAACACACTTGTAAATAGCACACAGAGCGAAGACAAAATATGAAATTTTAAAATATTTTGAACAAAATGAAAATACAACTTACCAAAATTTGTGGTATATAGCAAAAGCAGTGCTTTGAGCAAACTTATAGCATTGAATATGTATTAAAAAGGAAGAAAAGTCTAAAATCAATCATTTTAGCATCTTTCATGGGTTTCTGACTACAGTATCGATGCTAAAGTTCTTTTTTGTGTGTCTACCACTCCTGGGCTCAATACTTTAAATAGTCACGTTTTGTTTAATGATCTTTATTTTTTTAAAGAAAATCTCCTCTTTTTATTACAGCTGCATATTCTACATGGCAGAAAAAATTAAACTGAGATTTAGAAATTATTTTTTATTTCTAGGCTAAGTTACTTTATTTTTTAAAATTGAATTATAGTTGCTGTGAATTATAGTTGCTGTATAATATTGTATAAGTTATAGGTGTACAATATAGTGTTTCATAATTTTTAAAGGTTATACTCCATTTATAGTTATTATAAAATGTTGGCTATATTTTCCATGTTGTATGGTACATCCTTGTAGCTTATTTTATACCTGACAGTTTGTACCTCTTGATTTCCTATCCCTATATTGCCTCTACTTGCTTCCCTCTCCCTACTGGTAACCACTAGTTTCTTCTCTGTATCTGTGAGTTTGCTTCTTTTTTCGGTTACATTCACCAGTTTGGTATAATTTTTAGATTCCACATATAAGTGATACCTCACAGTATTTGTCTTTATTTCTCTGACTTGTTTAACTTAGCATAATGCCCTTCAAGTCCATTCATATTGCTGCAAATGGCAAAATTTTGTTATTTTTATGGCTGAGTAGTATTCCATTGTATATATGTACCACATCTTCTTTGTCCATTCATCTGCCAGTCAACACTTAGGTTGCTTCCATACCTCGGCTATTGTAGATAGTGCTGTTGTGAACATTGAGGTGTATGTATCTTTTTGAATTAGTGTTATTGTTTCTTTTGGATTTATAGCCTGGAGTGGAATTGCTGGATCATACGATAGTTCTATTTTCAGTTCTTTGAGAAACATCCAAACTGTTTTCCATAGTGGCTACACCAATTGACATTCCCACCAACAGTGTACTAGGGTTCCCTTTTCTTCATATCCTCTTGAACATTCTTTGTGTTCTTTGTGATGATAGCCATTCAAACAGTCAAACACTCATGGTTTTGATTTGCATTTCCCTTAATTAGTGATGTTGAGCATCTTTCATGTGCCTCATAGCCATCTGCATGTCCTCTTTGAAAAATGTCTATTCAGTTCTGCTCGTTTTTGAATCTCATTGTTTTAGGATGTTGAGTTGTATGAGCTGTTTATATATGTTGGATATTAATCCCTCGTTGGTCTTATCATTTGCAAATATTTTCTCCCATTCAGTAGGTTGTGTTTTTGTTTTGTTCATGGTTTCCTTTGCTGTGGAAAAGCTTGTAAGTTTAATTAGGTCCCATTTGTTTATTTTTGCTTTTATTTCTTTGACTTAAGGAGGTGGATCCAAAAAATATTGCTGTGATTTGTGTTAGAGTGTTCTGCCTGTGTTTTCCTCTAGGAGTATTATGGTATCCCATCTTACATTTAGATTTTTAATTCATTTTGACTTTATTTTTGTACATGGTGTTAGAGAGTGTCCTAATGATTTTTAAAAATAAAACTTCTGTAATGAAAGTTTATTTTGGAAAATTTAGCTATCTTTAAAAGGAACCGAGATTGTTTTAGAGGATAAAAGTATCATTCTTCATGATGTCATCTTAGAGATAGTGAAAGTTATGAAATGAAGTTTTAAATTTTAGTTTCATATTTGAAGCTAAAACCTCCAAAAGCTTAACCTCCAAAAAGACCTGAAGTAATTAAATATTCATCAAAATCAAATGAGTTAAGAATATAAGAGATTTTCAAATAATATTATTTCTTGTCATCCTAAAGAAACTAAGTGTAAAAGAATGATTCTTGACTCTGTATTTCACCGTGTAAGCATTGCAATTATGTTAGGTATGTGTTATTCTGTATACACAGTATGGTCACTTACACTTTACAAAATCCGTTTCTCAGAAGAGAAAAACTAAGGTGCTTTGTACTCTCATAATTTCTCTTTCTATTAAATTAAAACAGTTGTTCACTGAAGTAAAGTTTTGAGTAAAAATGTTAGTAGATATTTTAGCCCCATTTGATTTGAAGCAGCCTGTTTCTTACTAGTGAATATGTGGTCTTAGAACACATTGAATAATTCCTGATTATAAGTCCAGGAAGCAGTTGTTTCAGTTAAACACAGCAATTTAGCAATTTTGTCGAGAACTTGATGTCTGAAACTGTAGTGCAACTAGAGGAGCCTGATACTTTTCCAATTAGATAGAGAATAATGGGACTAAATTTTGAAGTGCAAATTGGTGTCATCAGCATAGTTTAAGGAGATTTTTTTTATTGCTAAAGGATCTTGTTAAGAAAGAATTTATTAATCTTTTGACAGAATTCTGTCACCCAAGAGAGGTAAAAGACAAGGCAAATATCAAGGTCAGTGAATGCTGGTGTCAGAATCAAAATCAAGCAAGATTAAAGCAACAACAACAACAACAACTCTGTTAGAAACAAAGTCACCACAGCACCTGGGAGTTTTATGCGCATTCCATAGCCAGTGAACTAAAGGAAAATTTCTGGATTTTCATCATTAGGAAGGATCAACGTGTTCTTTGAACACATCCTAAAAAAATTTGATCTCAGTGAAAGGGAGAAGGAAACAACAGGTTTAATTCATCAACAAGGCAGATATAGACAGGAAAGCCATGCACTGTGGGATTTACCTGGGAGTCCCAGTTTTCACCCCTGTGCAGTTTTTTGTCCCCCAGTGTGGAGAAATGACTGTGGTAGTACAAATGCCAGAGGTGGTATCCCAACACTAATTCTCACAGACCTGGTTTTCCAGCAGTAGGATTCTTATGTCTTGAAGTGGATCAACATCAGTGTTGTTTAGAGAACCAGAAAAAACAAAAATTACCAAAACTACATTATTTCTTTCAAACGGCCTTTTCTCTTGTCTAGGAAGGTACCATAGAGGTAAGCAGTGAGATATTTCTGGACATTCTGGTGCCTTAAGCAACAGTAGCCCTTTAAAACGATAGCTCTGGTAAGCAGAATTGCTCAAAATTGGATAACTGAGAGTTGGAAGGAGAAAGTAAGAACAGGCGAATGAGCAGAGACAATCTTCTTAAGAGGGAAACTTTTTCTCAGTGGTAGAATTGTCACCTCTGAGATTAGTTCTCTGACACAGTTTTTATAGATAACCAAGAGTAATAAAAAGATACCAAATCTGGAAATAGTTGTAGTCATCAGCAATCCCTCTATTATCTCTGGGTCTCAGTTTCCTTGGATGGAAAAAACACAATGGTCTTTAAAATGTATCAAGCATTACCATTCTGAGACTCCTTTTTCTTATTGCTATCTCTGTTTTCCTGTTTTGTGCTCAAACTCACTTTTGTATTCTTTCCATTCCATCCGGAATAAGTCTCCCTGCTGTTTCTTGTCATCTCTGCCAAGAAGGAGACATTCCTAGAGACTGTTAGTCAGACATACTACACAATTATCATCAATACCAGACAGCCAGTCTTCATCAGAGAGGGAAGAACTGAACAAACATGACAACGGTCATTGGACTGAAATGAAGGAACATGAAGTATCATCAAGGCAAAAAACGCTGCTACTGCTAAGTCACTTCAGTCATGTCCGACTCTGTGCGACCCCATAGATGGCAGCCTACCAGGCTCTTCCATCCCTGGGATTCTCCAGGCAAGAACACTGGAGTGGGTTGCCATTTCCTTCTCCAATGCATGAGAGTGAAAAGTGAAAGTGAAGTCGCTCAGTTGTGTCCAACTCTTAGCGACCCCATGGACTGCAGCCCACCAGGCTCCTCCATCCATGGGAGTTTCCAGGCAAGAGTACTGGAGTGGGTTGCCATTGCCTTCACTGGATCACTTCTATTTTTCTTTTTTTCTTTAAATCTTTTTGTCCCTAACCAGAAAAGTTTCAGGAATGTTTTGCCCAAACTAGATAGTAATTATGGATCATAACACCTTCTTGATATGTCCTCTTTATCTCCTAGCTTGGGAGGTCCTAATTAATTCCCAACAAATTGATTAGCTGGGTGCACAGTATGCCAGTCACCTTCACTCTGTGCTGCCTCTAGTGCCTTCTGCTTGTGGTGGTGTAAAATACGTGTGTGTGTGTGTGTAGACAGACATGTACTTTTTTTCTTCCATTTCAGGTTTAAGGAGAAGTCAAGTCTTTTCCTGCTTGTGCTAAAAAAAATCAAATGATGGATGATTTTGACATTTAATGATATTTAAAGTTAGGAATTACCTATACTGGAGAGATATAAATATAGTCAATTGTAAATTTAGTGTGGATATTCTTCTTCTATAAAAGAAAAAAATATCCCCAGTGTGCTCTGTTGTCCTTGAAATGAGGTCTGAACCCCAACAGTGGTTATCCAGATCAGTCATTTCATTTAACACCAGATATTCACTGCAAATTATAGAAAGGTGAAGAGAAAAAAACAAGGTAGCCTGTTGTTTAGTGAAAAAGGATTTAAATTTTCAAAGGGCAGCCAGTGAGTCATACATCAGAAAAGGGGGGAGATGGTAAAACATGAATTTATTGACTAGATGACTGCTACCATACCCTGCTGTTAAGCACAAACATAGAAGATGATGCTATGAATTGCTGGTTCCAGGCCCTAAAAGCCTGGCAGTGGTTTTAGGGAATATTGGATAGGCTATAGCGATATGTGGTGCTAGAGAAGACTCTTGAGAGTCCCTTGGACTGCAAGGAGATCAAACCACTCCATCCTAAAGGAAATCAGTTCTGAAGATTCATTGAAAGGACTGATGCTGAAGCTGAAGCTCCAATACTTTGGCCACCTGATACAAAGAACTGACTCCTTAGAAAAGACCCTGATGCCGAGAAGGATTGAAGGCAGAAGGAGAAGGGGACAACAGAGGATGAGATGGTTGGATGGCATCACCGAGTCGATGGTCATGAGTTTGAGCAACTGGGAGATGATGAGGGACGGGGAAGCCTGGCATGCTGCATTCCATGGAGTCACAAAGAGTCGGACGCAACTGAGCGACTGAGCTGAACTGATAGTGATACTCAAAACATGATAGTTTCTAAAATAGACAAGAGTGACATAAACAGGCATTTATTAGGACAAGTTAGTGTATTGAACAACCCATTACAGCACGTTTGGGATCTCAGTGTTGCTGGATCCACAGTACTCTAACTACTTTCATCCTATCCAGTAAATTCTGTGTCAAACATGAGGTATCAGGGCTCATTGTCTTGTTTTTTTGTAAATTAATTAGTTTATTTTAATTGGAGGATTAAAATAAATTTATTTTAAACTTTAAATATTGTGATGTGTTTTGCCATACATCAACATGAATCGGCCACAGGTATACATGTGCCCCCTGCATGCTGAACCCCCCATTCACTTCCCTCCCCACACTATTTTTCTGGGTTGTCCCAGAGCACTGGCTTTGCATGCCCTGCTTCATGCCTTGTTGAAGAGCCTCTAATGAAATAGAACTTAAACATGAAATAAGGGAAAATTAAGGAAAATATTGCTTAAACCTGTGAACTTACCTGCTGCTTGTATCTGTATAGAAGAATATATATTTTCAAATTACTGCTTTATGACACATGTAGTGCTTTTCCTTTATAAAGTTGTTTGTGACAAAAGCTAGTGGTAAGTTCCCCAGACTCAGCCACTACCAATATACTATTTTTATGAAGAAAAAAAAAACTATATTTGTGGTAGTCAATCTGGGCAGTTAACGTTATTATTTTTTTTTTGTCACATACACACACAAATCTTTAAGGGCTTTAACATAATAATGGCTTAATTCTCATGCATACAAAGTCTGGTCAGGTGGCTCTCCTCCATAGATGATGGAAATCTCCAAGCTCCTTTCATGCTGAGTAACTGAACAAATGATTTCATGATTGCCATTATAACATCCAGTTAGCAGAAGAAGTAGGTGTGAAGCATGAACGTGGGTCACACTCATCTTTAAATGCCTTCATTTAGAAATGGCATGCTACTGCCACCTTCTTTTCTCTGGCAGGGACTAGTCATATGAGTCTACACAGATTCAAGGAGGCTGGGGAGTTCAGTTTAGCAAGTAGAATATAGATGTAGTTGCCTCAGAAGAAGGAGTGGGTTTGATGAGTATCTAGTCAGTTTCTACAAGAGTCTACCATTCTGGTAATCATGTGTAAAACGTATTCTACTTTTCCAGGGAGAGATCTCTGACTTCCACCAGTTACTCTATCCAGTTCAAAGTTTAGGATCTCTGGGTGTTGCAGAGTCCTATACGTCCAATACTGAAGAGAATCCTTGTGTTACAACAGCCTATAAGCTCAAAAGAGAAGCAGTCTGCTCTCCACACCACATCTAAAAAAATATTGCAACAGGGACACAATCACAATAATGCTGCTGCTGCTAAGTCGCTTCAGTTGTGTCCGACTCTGTGCGACCCAACAGACAGAAGTCCAACAGGCTCCCCTGTCCCTGTTATTCTCCAGGGAAGAACACTGGAATGGGTTGCCATTTCCTTTTCCAATGCATGAAAGTGAAAAGTTAAAGTGAACTCACTCAGTCATGTCCAACTCTTAGCAACCCCATGGACTGCAGCCTTCCAGGCTCCTCCATCCATGGGATTTTCCAGGCAAGAGTACTGGAGTGGGTGCCATTGCCTTCTCTGATCACAATAATAACCATCCCTAATTATAAGGGAACGAATGGAAGCACACAGAAGCTCTTTGTGCATTCATTTATAAAATTCCAACGAATAAACATCATGAAAGCTCAGATTCATGGCTGAGGGAAGAACTTCTTAGTCCACTGTTCTTCCTAGCCCCTGGATTTCCTCTCTGAGATTCTTCTCCATCCATGATTCTTCTTGGTGACATCAAAATTAAGTTTTGAAGAGTATGCCTTCTTAGAGTGCTGTGTAACTGTTGTAGTCTCCTTCTTCTGCCATGATTATTTTAAGACTCTCTGGAAAGTTACATTTCTTTGGCAGATGAACATTTTGGTTGATTTAGTAATAGAATTCCTCAAAAACCTGGTAGGTTTCTGATCTGTGTTTTCCAGTCAGTTCCATATGCCAGTGACCACTTTAACAATTATTTCCTAGTCATTGTTTCAATATCTGCCCTATTTCTGTACTCATTCACCCTTTGTATGGGTCTTTCAGTGTAATGGAATATACCTTGAGGTTATCATGTTTGAGTGGAGGAGGGTGTACCATTAATCTGACCTTTGGCTATAAGGCAGAGACACTGTTCAAAAGAGAAATCTCATTAGATCTTTGTTGATTAAAACCATTTTTACTCTCATATACTGTGGAATCTGGAAGCTCCTGTTTTTTTCCCAGAACTGTAAGACTGTGAATTATGCAGTTTTCTATACTACTCCATTTATATTAACCATTAAAATAGACATTATTTCCAGAACTCAGCACTCTCACAGTTTTTTAAACCAAATAAAGCTACTAACAACAATCTGCTCTATTAAAGTTTGCTTTTCAACTTCTTTCCTTCAGACTATAAGCTCAGTGGTCTTTGGTCATCTCCTATTTTTTTCCAAGCAAAAATGTTACTGTTACTTTTTTTTTTAAGTTAATCTCCTTGTAATTAAATTTAATAATTATTTATTTATTTGGCTGCGCCAGATCTTAGTTGTGGCATGCAGGGTCTTTAGTTGTGGCATTTGGGCTCTTCTTAGTTGTGGCATATGGGATCTAGTTCCCCAACCAGGGATCGAACCTGGGCCCCCTGCATTGGGATTGTGGAATCTTAGCCTCCAGATTGTGGATCACCAGGGACGTCCCTTGACTGTTTCTAAATATACAGCATGCCATCTTTCTAGTCTCTGATGTTAGTTTCCTTGCCACCTCATGCCTTCTCTCAACATCCAATGGCAAATTTTTAGCTTTGTTATAGAAACACTCCATGTCAGGGTTCTAGTTTCTGCATTATTCATGTTAGATTGGGCTTAAATATCAGTGAAAGTGAAAGTCGCTCAGTTGTGTCTGACTCTTTGTCAGACCCCATGGACTATACAGTCCATAAAATTCTCCAGGCCAGAATACTGGAGTGGGTAGCCTTTCCCTTCTCCTGGGGATCTTCCCAACCCAGGGATCGAACCCAGGTCTCCTGCATTGCAGGCGGATTCTTTACCAGCTAAGCCACAAGGGAAGCTCTTAAATATCAGTGGATTGACCTAATAAAATTATTCCTCACTCACATCAGAGTTCAATTAGATAAGCAGTGGAGAGCTCTATTAAGTCACTCTGAGACTCAGGATTCTTCCATGTAGGGACTTCACTCTTGTTTTGGTCATTCTTTACAGATGACTTGGATACTCACTCAAAATTTAGTTTAGCTGTCAAAACTGTTGAAAACACACATACACACACACACACACACACGCTCAAACACACACACACACCAAGAAAGATTTTCACTCACATCCTGAGGCTTAATTGGGAAAGCTGGGAAGGCTACTAAAGCAAGTTCAAAAGGATTGAACAGAGAGTAGTGACTGACACAGGGTTTTTAGGAAGTTAGAAGGTTAGACTGGGTCATTTCCTCATTTAGGGTGAGCCAATCATAGTTTGAATTCACCCTTTGAATCAAAAGAAGGAAAACCCAGATATTTTTCTCAGCTTGCCCCAGTGTGGGTCAGAAGGAAAAAAGGGGAGGGTGGAGCTTGAAAGCATTTAGCAATCACACATCAAAAATTGAATCAAACTCTTTATTACAGCTCTCCTCTACAGGTAAGGGGTTCCCTGACAGCTCAGTTGGTAAAGAATCTGCCTGCAATGCAGGAGACCCTGGTTCGATTCCTGGGTCGGGAAGAACCACTGGAGAAGGGATAGGCTACCTACTCCAGTATTCTTGGGCTTCCCTTGTGTCTCAGCTGGTAAAGAATCCGCCTGCAATGGGGGCGGAAGACCTGGGTTCGATCCCTGTGTTGGGAAGATCCCCTAGAGAAAAGTAAGGCTACCCAATCTAGTATTTTGCCCTAGAGAATTCCATGAACTGTATAGTCCATGGGGTTGCAAAGAGTTGGACACAACTGAACAACTTTCACTTCACTCTACACGTGAACTCCAAGGTTGCTGTGAAAGGGGAAAAGGCAAGAGATTATTATTTTTTTAGCTGGGGTTTAGTTGCTTTACAGTGTTGTGTTAATTTCACAGCATTTATGGTGGGCTTCCTAGGTGGCACTAGTGTTAAAGAACCTGCCTGCCAGTGGTGGAAACATAAAAGATGCAGGTTTGATCCCTTGGTTGTGAAGATCCCCTGGAGAAGGAATGGCAACCCACTTCAGTATTCTTGTCCAGAGAATTCTGTGGACAGAAGAGCCTGGTGGGCTACAGTCCATAGGGTCTCAAAGAGTCAGACACGACTGAAGTGACTTGGTACACATAATTTATGTTACAGGTCTGGAAATCATGTTTATAACTTCCACCTCAAACTGCTGACCATGACTAATCATATATTCCACCCTTCTCTTCCACTTCCCCCAAATAAAAAGGGGTAACATGTAATCATCTCCTGGGCCCAGGAGGATTTGAGGTGGCTTCATGTATACTTTGGCACAATCCTAATATGCTTAGTTGTGTGATTTAATTATGTACTATATGAAATTAAATATGTAAACAGGGATGTTACATTCATATGATTTCATTGAACTCCTGTGACTGATAACTATGCAATTTTATGGATACAAAGCAAATAAAATTCCTTCATAACTCTCAGTCCCATTAATGTTAAGTGTTTAGCATATGCTACTGGGGCAGGTGAAAAGGGTTTGAAGGAGAGGATGTAATCATATTTAGCAATTTAAAATCCCTAAATATACTGTCCTACACAATAAGTATCTAAGTTATGTTTTTTATATGAGAGATAGGTGAAGATATTAGATATGCCTTCATATTTCTAGATGAGAGATATAAAGGATAATAAGCAAAATTGTATCTTCTAAATGAAAAGATTAAAACATGTTCAAAATGTGATAAATCATCTCTTGTTGACTTAACTTGATTTTCTTAGAGCCTAGTACATAATTAATTATAAAATAGTATTTGTTGAGTAAAGGAATTAGTAGCTGAATGGATGATTAGAGAAGGATATGTGGGGTGGGTGTTACTGGCAAATATCCACCCATTATAAAATATTACTTTTCTTTCTTTTGGAGCATAGAAGTATACTCTTAATGAGCTAGAGTTAGTAAGAAGATAAGAACACAGCATTTGGCATCAAAACGACCTGAAGTCATGACAGTGCTTCTAAACTACTTCACTGTGTGATGTTGAACAACATAGTGAATAGATGTGTAGAACAGAATGTAGGTACACATAGAATAGATGTGTACCTCATTTTTCTCACATGTTATACTTGAATTGGGGTGTTTTATGAATTTAATAATGAAGTGATATAAAATGTCTGGAATATACTACATGATAATATATATCAATTTTTTATGATTACTTTTACCCCAGTCTTTTTTTAATACTCTTTTAAAATGAGATTGTATGCTTTTCTTTTGCTGTTGGAGTTTATGAGGTTTTTCTTTTAAATATATTTTGGATATTAACCCCCTCTATAGAGTTTGCAAATATTTTCTCCCATTCCATAGGCTGTCTTTCGATTTTGTTGATCATTTCCTTTGCTGTGCAGAAAGAAGCCTTTTATTTTTGGCGTAATCCCACTTCGTTATTTTTGCTTTTGTTACTTTGCTTTAGGTGTCATATTAAAAAATCTTTGCCAAGACTAATGTCAGGGAGCTGTTTCCCTCCAGGAGCTTTATGATTTGAGGTCTTATTTTTAATTAATGCTGTTCAATCCAATTTCATTCTGCTACATATGGTTTTCCAGTTTTTCCAACACCATTTACTAAAGGCACTGTTTTTTCGTCACTGAGTTTTCTTGACTCCCTTGTCAAATATTAGTTACCCATATATGTGAGGGTTTATTTCTGAGCTCTTGATTTTGTTACATTGGTCTATTTGTATATTTTTATGCCAGTACCATATTGTTTTGGTTACGATAGATTTGTCCTATAGCTTGAAATTGGGAAGTATGATGCCTTCAGCTTTGTTTTCCTTTTCAGAATTGTTTTAGCTGTTAGAGGTCTTTTGTAGCTCCATAAAAATTTCAAGGTAGTTTTTCTGTCTCTGTGAATGATTTCATTGTAATTTTGATAGGGATTGCATTGAATCTATAGATAAATTTGAGTTATGGACATTTTAACATTATTAATTTTTTCAACCCATGACCATGGGGTATCTTACCATTTATTTGTATCTTCTTTAATTTCTTCCATTAATGTGTTACAGTTTTCTGCGTGTAGCTCTTTCACTTCTTTGATTAAATTGATTCCTATGTATTTTTTGATTCTATTGTGGATGTAATTATTTTATTTATTTCTGAATGGACAGTTTTCCAAAAAGATGTGTAAATAGCCAACAGATACATAAAAAATGCTCTACATCATTAATAATCAGGAAAATGCAAATTAAAACCACAGTGAGATCATCTCATACTAGTTAGAATAACTGTCACCAAAAAGACACAAAATAACAAGTGTTGGCAAGAATATAGAGAAAAGTGAACACTTGTGCACTGTTGGTAGGAATGTGAATTGGTACAGACACTATAGAAAGCCGTATGGTGATTCTAAAAAAATTAAAAATAGAGCTACCGTATGATCCAGCAATCCTACTTCTTGATATCTTTCCAATGGAAATGAAATTACTGTCTTGAAGAGATCTCTTTATTCCCATCTTCACTGAAGCATTTTTCATAATAGCCAAGATATGGAAACAACCTAAGTTTCTGTCAATAAATGAATAAAGAAGATGTGATACACATGCACACAGACACACACATACACACACACAACTGGAGTATTATTCAGCCATGAAAAAGAAGGAATTATGCCATTCCTTCAACACAAATGAACCTTGAGTTCATTATGCAAAGGGAAATAAGTCAGGCAGAGAAAGCTTAACACTATATGCTATCACTTAAATGTGCAATCTGAAAAAGCCTAACTCATAGAAACAGAATAGAATGGTGTTGCCAGGGTCTTCAGGGGTGGGGGAAATGGGGAAATGTCAATCAAAGCATAAAAACTTCCACATAAGATGAATAAGTTCTGGGGATCTAATTTACAGCATGGTTATTATAGTTAACAACATTGTATTAGGCACTTGATAGTTCCTAAGAGAGTAGATGTAACTGTTCTCACCACAAAAATAAATGGTAATTATGTGACATGATTGAGAATTTTAGCTAACTCTATCATGATAATGATTTTGCAGTATATAAGTATTAACATGTTGTACGTTTTAAATTTGCACTATGTCATATGTCAAATAGATCTCAGTAAAGTAGGAAAAAATATTTTTTTCTGTCTAGGCATGATTATCACTCCCCTCTGCCACACACATACACACACACACACACACCTGTGCATGTGCATGCAAAAAACCAGTACAGAAAATACATAAGACCATCCTGAATTTGTGTCTTTGAAACTAACAAAAATTTTTTAATGAATCAGTCCATAGAATGATTTAAAATTAGTTATAAGAGATTTCTTCTCCATGTTTATTTGCTCAGATGACTTTCTGCAATTTTCTGGGTGAAATTAATCTTCCCTCTCTGTACTAATAAATTCTCCCTACTCTTCCAAATCCTTTATATCTCTTCAAGATACAGGGTACTTTGTGTCTCTTTTACTTTTCTGTTAAGTATCTTTTTAATTTATAGACCCATCCCCAATCCAGCCTTTCTTCTGTTTTGAAAGATGAATTTTTTTTGGACAGTATACAAGAATTTTGGGTTATATGCAAATTGTCATTTCAGAAAAGTGGTATATCCATTGTTTAGCTATCAAAGGCCTTTATAATTGAGTTAACTATCGTTAATTGTGGTTTCATGCATTTCTATTTGTGGCTTTTCTGAAGGCCTTCAGGAGCTGGCAAAACTAGGGAAAGATACAGCAACAGTAGAGATAAAATGTGCATGAAGTAAGCAAAGATCATAGAAAAGTAACATAGAGACAAAGCATTACTGCAAATTGGAACAAAACAAGAGTATATTTAGGCAATAAAGAGTCATTCGGTTGTTCTTTTATTTTCATGTATTCCAGTTTTAGTAAAAAGGAAAAGAGAATTTTATTGAGTGCATGCATTATGGAAACAAACAATGCATTTCACAGTTGAGATGACTGAAGGTTTTGTTCATAAGTCAGGGAGATCAGAAGGCTCTGGATCTCTCTGATGAAAGCTAGTTTTCTGGCATTACTTGGCCTGTTCTATTTTATTATTTACCTGTGATGTGCCCTTGATATGCAATTGAGTTTCAGCTTTCGTGTATGTATCTAAGACTTATAGAAAGATAACTCTTGATTAAAAGTTTACACAAAATTCTCTATGACAAATTGAAATTTAAATATACTTGAGGTCAATTGTGTGGGGAATTGATGTGGAAATTTTATTACCAAGAAGTGCTCCTGAGAGATAAAAAGAAAATTTCTTTAGTCCTTAATTTCATGTTCATTGTATTTTGTTTCTCAATAGGTTCTTCTCAATGATTTCTTGATTATTCCCAAACTTTCCATTAAAAAAAATCAGCTCAGTTCATTTTGCCCTTTTATTGCTCCTCTCCTTTTCTTCTTTCCATTATCTGTTTATTCTTGATGTAGATCTTGAATTTGAGCTAGAAATATCCCTATCACTTACAGATTTCACATTAAAGAATTTAGATTTTGTGGAACATAAAGCCTATATAATTTGGAATGAGGTGACTCTTTAAGAAAAATTCTGTAAATTTATCATGACCAGACGGAGCTTTGAAAAGGACCTGTGCAAGTGAAGGGCCCTGAAGTTTGAGTTCATGTTAAATCTTCCTGTTATTATTAATCCATTACAGACTTTTTCTTCCCTTCCATTGATTTCTCATTATAAGTTTGTTGGAGAACAAAATGTAACAGGGCTTTGGCTGTTGCTATTCAGTACCCTATTTTCACCAACTATGAAGCAGCCAATTGTGTAAAGAATCAGCTGTGACTTGGTAGAAACTCTCAGAGATAAAATTCTTATCAATGGACATCTGTCACTGAATAGAATTGACACTAGATGAGATTCTGAGCCAGACAAGCCATTGTTTAGCAGTGCAATTTTCACTTTGAAAGAGAAGAAGCTGAAGATAGAGAGGCATGGATAAAGAGAGTTGACATATAGGAAACCAGTTTGGTATTTGTTATGGTGAAAAATAATATAAAAATGAAAAGGACATTTAAGCAATTATCTATAGTAAGTTAAAAGATGTATCAGCTTATTCACTTATAATTAGTCCATCTTTAATACTCTTTTGCATACTGCTGGAGAAGCAGTTTGAAGTGATTGAAAAATTGCAGGCTTTAAAATTAAACTGACCTCAAAGAAAACCTTGAGTCTGACACTTCACATATGATGATATACTTCACTGTATCAAATATGAAGAGGAGAATGCTGTTGTTGATAGGACATTATTATACTTGTGTGTGTACATACAAGTACTGGATAAATCAGTCATCATTTTCATTATTAAATATATGTAATAGGTATATAATAATAGGGAAAGGAGAATGTCAAGGCTGTATATTGTCACCCTGCTTATTTAACTTATATACAGAGTACATCATGAGAAACGCTGGGCTGGATGAAGCACAAGCTGGAATCAAGATTGCTGGGAGAAATATCCATAACCTTAGAAATGCAGATGACACCACCCTTATGGCAGAAAGTGAAGAGGAACTAAAGAGCCTCTTGATGAAAGTGAAAGAGGAGAGTGAAAAGGTTGGCTTAAAGCTCAACATTCAGAAAACTAAGATCATGGCATCTGGTCCCATCACCTCATGGCAAATAGATGGGGAAACAATGGAAACAGTGACAGACTGTTTTTTTGGGCTCCAAAATCACTGCAGATGGTGACTGCAGCCATGAAATTAAAAGATGCTTGGTCCTTGGAAGAAAAATTATGACCAGCATAGACAGCACATTAAAAAGCAGAGACATTACTTTGCCAACAAAGGTCCGTCTAGTCAAAGCTATAGTTTTTCCGGTAGTCATGTATGAATGTGGGAGTTGGACTATAAAGAAAGCAGAGTGCCAAAGAATTGATGCTTTTGAACTGTGGTGTTGGAGAAGACTCTTGGGAGTCCCTTGGACTGCAAGGAGATCCAACCAGTCCACCCTAAAGGAAATCAGTCCTGAATGTTCATTGGAAGGACTGATGCTGAAGCTGAAACTCTAATACTTTGGCCACCTGATACGAAGAACTGACTCATTTGAAAAGACCCTGATGCTGGGAAAGATTTAAGGCAGGAGGAGAAGGGAACGACAGAGGATGAGATGGTTGGATGGCATCACCGACTCAATGGACATGAATTTAAGCAAACTCCGGGAGTTGGTGATGGACAGGAGAACCTGACGTTCTGCAGTCCATGGTGTCGCAAAGAGTCGGACACATTTGAGTGACTGAACTGAACTGAACTGAAAATCTTTTATATGTGAAGTATTTTTGCAAAAGGATTTTGCATTTATTATAACCTTGGTAATAATTGTAAGTAGTCAGGGATTAACCAATGTATCTTTCTTTCCTTTCTTACACTCCACACCTTGACCTAGAGAACCACTTTCCATCACTTTTCCCTCCAAAAGTTGCATATTAGCACCTATTAATTATCCCTATTTGAGATTTAGATTTTAAGAAAAGCCTGATCCAAGTGACAGTTTTTGCATTTCCTTAAGCATTTTTTCTGTTGAAAATCATGAGCGAGCTTGAACAAAGTTTAATTGGGCTAAATGACATCAAAAGGGAATTTATTCGAAGTCTTACTGAAAAGATAGTTTGTAACACAGAACAGTTAGTACCTCAGTCATCACACATGTAGAAATGAGAGGTCTATAGAAGACTGTTCTCAACACAAAGCAAAATCATGACCTTGCCCTAAGACAAAATCTACTACAAATAAATACATTTCATTCAAATATTTCTTTACCTCAACAGCAAAAAGTAGCGTGTTGTCCTTATTTTAAGTATGTATTTCTTTGGACTTCACCATGGCTGAGTGTTAAAGATTTTGCCTGCAATGCAGGAGACACAGGTTCGATCCCTGGGTTGGGAAGATCCCCTGTAGGAGGAAATGGCAACCCACTCCAGTATTCTTGCCTGTGAAATCTCATGGACAGAGAAGCCTAGTGGGCTATAGTCCAAAGGGTTGGAAAGAATCAGACATGACTGAGCACACAGAGTGCATTTCTTTCTAATTTTTCATTAACAAATCTGCCCTTCTTTTCTAAATGGAAAGACAGTCTGGGTCTATGAGCACTAAAACTTTGGACCAAATGTATTAATCAATCAAAGGTCCCAGTCAAGAGGACATGGTGATATGTTAGACTTGAGCACACTGAAAAGCCAAAAGACTGGATTATTGATATGGTTCAAAATGATATTAAGAGGAACTGAACTTGAGGCCTCTAAACTACCATTACTTACTCATGCCTGACACAAAACAGAGCAAGGAATTTGGTGTCTCTGCCCTGTGATTCTTTCTCCTATTGAAAGTTTAAAAACACATTTCCTTCTTTCTCATGTCTGAGTAATATTCCATTACACACACACACACACACACACACGTATATATATCCACATCTTCTTTATACATTCATCATTTGACAGACCATAAGGTCATTTCTGTATCTTGGCTATTGTAAATAATACCACAATAAACATTGGAGTATAGATATCTTTTTGATATCTTGTTTTCATTTTCTTTGGATATATACCCAGAAGTGGAATTGTAATATCACTTATAAGTAGAATCTAAAAAAGATGAACTTGTAGAAAAAGAATGTAGAATAATGGTTACCAGGGCCTGGGGGTTGGGTGGAATGGAAGAAATTGGTAGACTTTGGTCTAACACACTTTCAGTTAAAGGAAGAATAAGTCCTAGGGATCTAATGCACAGTATTGTGATTTTTATTTAATAGGACTGTATTGCTGTATTGTAAATATGAAAGCCCCCATTTTCAAATGTGAAAGTTTGTAAGAGACTAGATCTTAAATGTTATCACCACAAAAAGAAAGGATAATCATGTGACAAATGGAACTGTTAGCTAACATTATGGTGGTAATCATATTGCAATATATGTGTCTAATTAACATGCATTACACCTTAAAAAAATCAGCACCTCAAAAACCTCAACAAAATCAACTGCCTGTGAGAACAGCAAAAGTTTTGTTTTTTCCCCTTTTACTCAATACACAAATACTTAGAAAGCTCAAACACTGGAAAAGCTCAGTTTGTTTTTATATAGGCCTTTAGGACTAAATGTCCTTCTCCTTTGATCATTTAATCCTTGTGTCAGCAGACCTTGCTTGGTTAAAAGCTAAGCCAGTGTGGGTCAGGGCAAGGGCAGCCAGAGTTCCCTATTTTTTATGCTTACTGAAGCCTGTCCTGCCTGATCCAGTTTAAAACCTACTGCAAAATAAACTGCTGCAACCCAGTAAGTTCAATGCCTCACATGACATACATGCATTGAAACTTGATGCCCACCCCTCTCCCTGCCCAGGCTTTGTTAGAAGCCTGATTTTTTTTTTCTTCTCTAAATATCAGGTCAAAATTTCAAGGCAAAGATCCAAAATATTGAGATACTAGGTGGCTGATAAATAGCATTCTTATTCCCTGTACCCAAGTTAGAAACTAGTTAAGAGGCAGCCAAAAAATCAAAAAGATTAATCCGAATATAAGTATAGTTTTATTACTGGTGACATCTACAGAGGGATTCCTAAAGCTATTTATGATTTAGATAAACTTAAATGGTCATAAAGAAGCTTAGATATGGTAGAGCCAAGCATATACATAATCCTGATGGAATTGAAACTGTAAAACTCCTAGAAGAAAATATCGGAGGCAAGCTCCTTGACGTTGATCATGGAACAGTTTTGGGGATCTGACACTAAAAGTACAGGCAGCAAAAGCAAAAATAAACAAGAAGGACTGTCATAACTAAAAAATTTCTGCACAGCAAGGTATACAATAAACAAAATGAAAAGGCAGCCTACAGAATGGGAGAGAATATTTGCAAATGTGTATCTGAAACTTATACATATCCAAAATGTATAAAGAACACTTACAACTCAACAGCAAAAACAAAACAAACTCCCAAATAACCCAACTGAAACATGGGCAAAGGATCTGAATAGACATTTTTCCAAAGACATACAATTGTCCAACAAGTATATTAAAAGGTGCTCAACTTCATTGATCATCAGGGAAATGCCAAGTCAAAACCACAATGAGATATAATCTTATACCTTTGGGATGATTACCACTTAAAGGACAAGAGATAACAAGTATTAGTGAGCATATGGAGAAAAGGGAACCCTTTGCATTGGTGGTAGGAATATTAATTGGTGCAGCCCCTATGGAGAACCATATGGTGGTTCCTCAAAAATTATAAAAGAACTACTATATGATCCAGCAATCCTACTTCTGTGTATATATACAAAGTAAATAAAATCACTGTCTTGAAGAGAGAGCTGCATTTCCACAGTCCTTGTGGTATTATTCACAATAGCTAAGATATGAGAACAAGTTAAATGTCTATCAACAGATGAACGGATAAAGAAAATGTGTTATGCATATACAACAGAATATTATTCATCCATAAAAAGAAGGAAATACTGCCATTTGTGACAACGTGGATAAACCTGGGGGGCATTATGCAAAGTGAAATAAAGAAAGGGAAAGAAGACAAATATTGTATGATATCACTTATATGTGGAATCTTTTTAAAAAAATGCGAACTCATAATAATAGAGGCTAGAGTGGTGATTAACAGAGGCTGAGGAAAAAAGGGGAGATGAAAAGAAAAAAAGAAAGTACAATGGTGATTGCCAGGAACTGGAAGGAGGGCTTATGGGAAGTTACTGCTTAATGGATACAGGGTTTCAATTTTACAACATTACAAGACTTTTGGAGGTAGGCAGGTGATGGTTGTACAACAACATGAATATACTTAATAACATTAACTATACACTTAGAAATGGTTAATACAGTTAATTTTACATTAAGTGTTATTTCATCATAATAAAAAAATGGAATTAGAAAGTAGTATCAACTGAAAAGTTGTCAGGTGGCATTCTGATTTTATATTATTATGAAATATATTTTTCTGACTGCTAATTAAATTCATAAGTGTACTGAAATAACTATGAACCTTATCTTTTGAGAGCATAAACACTACTTAAAATGTTACTAGGGAGAGAAATTGTTGTTTTTGTTTAGCGGCTAAGTCATGTCCAACTCTTTGCGACCCCATGGTCTGTAGCCTGCCAGGCTCCTCTGTCCATGGGATTCTCCAGGCAAAAATATGGAGCAGGTTGTCATTTCCTTCTCCAGGGGGTCTTCCCGACTCTGGGATCGACTGACATCTGTGTCTCCTGCATTGGCAGGTGGATTCTTCACCACTGAGCCAAAAGGGAAGTCCTTGGAGAGAAAACAAACTGGTAAATTAAAAATCTTCAGAAAACATGGAAAGAGGCTAAAAGTATCCCATTTGGGAAAAGATTCTGTGAATTTTAAATGAAGAAAAAACTTTTTTTAGAGTAGTAAATTTGGAAAGTTGTACATTTGATTACATGTCTTACAGAAAATTGATATTTGGCCACTTGACCCACCCCCACCCCTTTAGCTCACTATGTTTCAGCAACACACACCTCTGCCCCTTACTCAAATAGATCCAGTCCCTGTTTGATTTTTCCTCTGAGATATTTTTTCTCTTTTTTCACCTGAAAAGTTCCTATGTATCCTTCAAGTCACAGTGAATTACTCAGAGCCTGTATTATTCATTTTTAATATGCAAAGAGCATAATAAATGTTAAAATATCATGAAGAATACTAAAACATATTGAACAAGCAAGATACATTTGCAGCAAGTATAGCAAATGTTTAACATCCTTATAAGAAATTCATATATATTTAATTATATAAATTTGTAAGAAACACTAAGATCCTTAATTTAAAATTGTTAGAAATAGGAAAGTAATGGAACTTCCCTGGTGGTTTGGTGGGCGCCACACTTTTGCTGCAGGAGGCATGGTTCAATCCCTGGTTGGGGAACTAAGATCCTGCATGCTATGCAGTGCAGCAAAAATAAATAAATTAAAATAAGTAACCAAGAAGTACAGAGGTAATAAATAAGAAAACTATTCAATCTTTCTGTTAGTCAAAGATAAGTATATTAAAGATCAGTGAGATTCCAGTTTTCTCCTATTAACAAAGAATTTGTAAAATACTAATGTTAATGCTGATGAGGATATGAGAAAGATATTTTGTATGTCATAAGACACTAATAAAACAACTTTGTTGATATCAATCAAGTGTCTTAAATATATCTTAACCTGTGATTCAGTTTTTTTTTATTTTTTTATTATTTATCTATTTTTTAACTTTACAATATTGTATTTGTTTTGCCATACATTGACATGAATCCACCATGGGTGTACATGTTTTCCCCTTCCAGAACCCCCCTCCCACCTCCCTCTCCATCCCATCCCTCCAGGTCATCCCAGTGCACCAGCCCTGAGCGCCCTGTATCATGCGTCGAACCTGGACTGGCGATTCGTTTCACATATGATAATTTACATGCTTCAATGCCATTCTCCCATATCATCCTGCCCTCGCCCTCTCCCATAGAGTCCATAATACTGTTCTATTTATCTGTGTCTCTTTTGATGTCTTGCATACAGGGTTATCTTTACTGATTGACTAAATACCATATATATGTGTTAGTATACTGTATTGGTGTTTTTCTTTCTGGCTTACTTCACTCTGTAGAATAGGCTCCAGTTTCATCCACTTCATTAGAACTGATTCGAATGCATTCTTTTTAATGGCTGTGTAATATTCCTTTGTGTATATGTACCACAGCTTCCTTATCCATTCGTCTCTTGATGGACATCTAAGCTGCTTCCCTGTCCTGGCTATTATAAACAGTGCTGTGATGAACACTGGGGTACACGTGTCTCTTTCAATTCTGCTTTCCTCAGTGTGTATGCCCAGCAGTGGGATTGCTGGATCATATGGCAGTTCTATTTCCAGTTTTTTGAGGAGTTCCCACAATGTTCTCCATAGTGGCTGTACTAGTTTGCATTCCCACCAACAGTGTAAGAGGGTTCCCTTTTCACCACACCCTCTCCAGCATTTATTGCTTGTAGACTTTTGGATAGCAGCAATTCTGATGGGTGTGAAATGGTACCTCATTGTGGTTTTGATTTGCATTTCTCTGATAATGAGTGATGTTGAGCATCTTTTCATGTGTTTGTTAGCCATCTGTATGTCTTCTTTGGAGAAGTGTCTGTTTAGTTCTTTGGCCCACTTTTTGATTGGGTCGTTTAATTTTCTGGAATTGAGCTGCAGGAGTTGCTTGTATATTTTTGAGATTAATTCTTTGTCCATTGCTTCGGTTGCTATTATTTTCTCCCGTTCCGAAGGCTGTCTTTTCGCCTTGCTTATAGTTTCCTTTGTTGTGCAAAAGCTTTTAATTTTAATTAGGTCCCATTTGTTTATTTTTCCTTTTATTTCCAATATTCTGGGAGGTGGGTCATAGAGGATCCTGCTGTGGTTTATGTCGGAGAGTGTTTTGCCTATGTTTTCCTCTAGGAGTTTTATAGTTCCTGGTCTTACGTTTAGATCTTTAATCCATTTTGAGTTTATTTTTGTGTCTGGTGTTAGAAAGTGTTCTAGTTTCATTCTTTTGCAAGTGGTTGACCAGTTTTCCCAGCACCGCTTGTGAAAGAGATTATCTTTTCTCCATTATATATTCTTGCCTCCTTTGTCAAAGATAAGGTGTCCATAGGGGCATGGATTTATCTCTGGGTTTTCTGTTTTGTTCCATTGATCTATGTTTCTGTCCTTGTGCCAGTACCATACTGTCTTGATGACTGTGGCTTTGTAGTAGAGCCTGAAGTCAGGCAGGTTGATACTTCCAGTTCCATTCTTCTTTCTCAAGATTGCTTTGGCTATTTGAGGTTTTTTGTATTTCCATACAAATTTTGAAATTATCTGTTCTAGTTCGCTGAAGAATACCATTGGAAGCTTGATAGGGATTGCATTGAATCTATAGATTGCTTTGGGTAGTATACTCATTTTCACTACATTGATTCTTCCAATCCATGAAAACGGTATATTTCTCCATTTTTTGTGTCCTCTTTGATTTCTTTCACCAGTGTTTTATGGTTTTCTATATATAGGACTTTTGTTTATTTAGGTAGATATATTTCTAAGTATTTTATTCTTTTTGTTGCAATGGTGAATGGAATTGTTTCCTTAATTTCTCTTTCTGATTTCTCATTGTTAGTGTATAGGAATGCAAGGGATTTCTGTGTATTAATTTTATATCCTGCAACTTTACTATATTCGTTGATTAGCTCTAGTAATTTTCTGGTAGAATCTTTATAGTTTTCTATGCAGAGGATCATGTCATCCGCAAACAGTGGGAGTTTTACTTCTTCTTTTCCAATGTGGATTCCTTTTGTTTCTTTTTCTGCTCTGATTGCTGTGGCCAAAACTTCCAAAACTATGTTGAATAGTAGTGGTGAGAGTGGGCACCTTTGTCTTGTTCCTGATTTTAGGGGACATGCTTTCAGTTTTTCACCATTTAGGATAATGTTTGCCATGGGTTTGTCATGTATAGCTTTTATTATGTTGAAGTATGTTCCTTCTATTCCTGCTTTTTGGAGGGTTTTTATCATAAATGAATGTTGAATTTTGTCAAAGGCTTTCTCTGCATCTATTGAAATAATCATATGGTTTTTATTTTTCAATTTTTTTATGTGATGTATTACATTGATTGATTTGCGGATATTGAAGAATCCTTGCATCTCTGGGTTAAAGCCCACTTGGTCATGATGTATGGTCTTTTTAATATGTTGTTGGATTCTGTTTGCTAGGATTTTGTTAAGGATTTTTGCATCTATGTTCATCAGTGATATTGGCCTGTAGTTTTCTTTTTTTTGTAGCATCTTTGTCAGGTTTTGGTATTAGGGTGATGGTGGCCTCATAGAATGAGTTTGGAAGTTTACCTTCCTCTGCAATTTTCTGGAAGAGTTTAAGTAGGATAGGTGTTAGCTCTTCTCTAAATTTTTGGTAGAATTCAGCTGTGAAGCCATCTGGTCCTGGGCTTTTGTTTGCTGGAAGATTTCTGATTACCGTTTCAATTTCCATGCTTGTGATGGGTCTGTTGAGATTTTTTATTTCTTCCTGGTTCAGTTTTAGGAAGTCATACTTTTCTAAGAATTTATCCATTTCTTCCAAGTTGTCCAATTTATTTGCATATTGTTGCTGGTAATAGTCTCTTATGATCCTTTGTATTTCTGTGTTGTCTGTTGTGATTTCTCCGTTTTCATTTCTAATTTTGTTGATTTGACTCTTCTCCCTTTGTTTCTTAACGAGTCTGGCTAATGGCTTGTCAATTTTATTTGTCTTCTCAAAGAACCAGCTTTTGGCTTTTGATTTTTGCTATGATCTCTTTTGTTTCTTTTGCATTTATTTCTGCCTTAATTTTTAAGATTTCTTTCCTTCTACTAAACCTGGGGTTCTTCATTTCTTCCTTTTCTAGTTGCTTTAGGTGTACAGTTAGGTTATTTATTTGACTTTTTTCTTGTTTCTTGAGGTGAGCCTGTATTGCTATGAATCTTCCCCTTAGCACTGCTTTTACAGTGTCCCATGGGTTTTGGGTTGTTGTGTTTTCATTTTCGTTCGTTTCTATGCATGTTTTGATTTCTTTTTTTATTTCTTCTGTGATTTGTTGGTCATTCAACAGTGTGTTGTTCAGCCTCCATATGTTGGAGTTTTTAATAGTTTTTCTCCTGTAATTGACATGTAATCTTACTGCATTGTGGTCAGAAAAGATGCTTGGAATGATTTCAATTTTTTTGAATTTACCGAGGCTAGATTTATGGCCCAGGATGTGATCTATTCTGGAGAAGTTTCGGTGTGTGCTTGACAAAAAGGTGAAATTCATTGTTTTGGGGTGAAATGACCTATAGATATCAATTAGGTCTGACTGGTCTATTGTATCATTTAACGTTTGTGTTTCCTTGTTAAATTTCTGTTTAGTTGATCTGTCCATAGGTGTGAGTGGGGTATTAAAGTCTCCCACTACTATTGTGTTATTGTTAATTTCTCTTTTCATACTTGTTAGCATTTGTCTTACATATTGCGGTGCTCCTATGTTGGGTGCATATATAGTTAAAATTGTTATATCTTCTTCTTGGATTGATCCTTTGATCATTATGTAGTGACCTTGTCTCTTTTCACAGCCTTTATATTAAAGTCTATTTTATCTGATATGAGTATTGCTACTCCTGCTTTCTTTTGGTCTCTATTTGCATGAAATATCCTTTTCCAGCCCTTCACTTTCAGTCTTTATGTGTCCCTTGTTTCGAGGTGGGGCTCTTGTAGACAACATATATAGGGGTCTTGTTTTTTTTATCCATTCAGCCAGTCTTTGTCTTTTGGTTGGGGCATTCAACCCATTTACATTTAAGATAATTATTGATAAGTATGATCCCGTTGCCATTTACTTTATTGTTTTGGGTTTGAGATTATACACCCTTTCTGTATTTCCTGTCTAGAGACGATCTTTTAGCATTTGTTGGAGAGCTGGTTCGGTGGTGCTGAATTCTCTGAGCTTTTGCTTATCTGTAAAGCTTTTGATCTCTCCTTTGTATTTGAATGAGATTCTTGCAGGATACAGTAATCTGGGCTGTAGATTATTTTCTTTCATCACTTTAAGTATGTCCTGCCATTCCTTTCTGGCCTGAAGAGTTTCTATTGAAAGATCAGCTTTTATCCTTATGGGAATCCCCTTGTGTGTTATTTGTTGTTTTTCCCTTGCTGCTTTTAATATTTGTTCTTTGTGTTTGATCTTTGTTAATTTGATTATTATATGTCTTGGGGTATTTCGTCTTGGGTTTATCCTGTTTGGGACTCTCTGGGTTTCTTGGACTTGGGTAATTATTTTCTTCCCCATTAGGGAAGTTTTCAACTATTATCTCCTCCAGTATTTTCTCATGGTCTTTCTTTTTGTCTTCTTCTTCTGGGACTCCTATGATTTGGATGTTGGTGCATTTAACATTGTCCCAGAGGTCTCTGAGTTTGCCCTCATTTCTTTTATTTCTTTTTTCCTCTCTGTTTCATTTATTTCTATCATTCTGTCTTCTATGTCACTTATCCTATCTTCTGCCTCCGTTATTCTACTGTTGGTTCCCTCCAGAGTGTTTTTGATCTCATTTATTGCATTATTCATTATATAATGACTCTTTTTTATTTCTTAGAAGTCCTTGTTAAACCTTTCTTGCATCTTCTCGATCCTTGTCTCCAGGTTATTTTTCTGTAACTCCAATTTGTTTTCCAGATTTTGGATCATTTTCACTATCATTATTCAGAATTCTTTATCAGGTAGATTCCCTATGTCTTCCTCTTTTGTTTGATTTGGAGGGCATTTATCCTGTTCCTTTACCTGCTGAGTATTTCTCTGCCTTTTCATCTTGTTTATATTGCTGTGTTTGGGGTGGCCTTTCTGTTTTCTGGCAGTTTGTGGTTCCTCTTTATTGTAGAGGTTCCTCGCTGTGGGTGGGGTTACATGGGTGGCTTGTCAAGGTTTCCTGGTAGGAGAAGCTTGTGTCGGTGTTCTGGTGGCTGGAGCTGGATTTCTTCTCTCTGTGGTGAAGTTCGTGGTTGAGGGGTAGAAGGCTTCTGCATCTTACTGAGGACTCTCTTCACCCTGAAATTCAGTATCCTAATTGTTTGCAAATCCTCCGATTACTTTTATCTTTCTTGACTGGGTACTGAACTGCTAGCTCTGATACAGTTGTCCAAGGGCTAATTATAATCACCCTGGGTGTGGACGCTGCCCTGCAGGAGACCTCAGCTGACCCACGCACTGGCACAGAATCCGTGAAACGCCTTGGTGTCTCGCTGCTCTTTCAGGCCACGCCACGCGGCGAAGGCTACGTGCTCCAAGCAGCGCAGCTGAGGGCACTGGATCCCATGAGTGGTGAGTTGGCAGAGGGCGTGCCGCCCGGCTGGGGGCGCATCGCTCCCAGGGCTGGTGCAGGCTGTGGTGGGGAGAGGGGCTCCCAGGGAAGTAGGCGGCACTGGAGGCTGACTTCGGACTTGCGCTCACTTCAGCTTGGGCGGCCGGGCGTGTCCTCCAGGATAAACAGGGACTTGCTGGTGGAATGGGGGCTGGCTGCGGGAAACCTCCACTAGCCGCCACCTAGAAAGAGTGCGGTGGCGTCGCGCCGCCTGGAACCCCCAGCAGTGACTGGAGCAGAGAGCAAGCGAGAGCACCCGGCTGCGGGCGCCCCTTGCTCAGAGCCCGGCTCGCCCCAGCCCACCGTGCCCCTCCTCCTTTCCGTGTCCTCCTCTCCACGGCTTCACCGGCTCACGGGGCTGGGCTCCGGCCAGAGGCAGAGCGGAAGGAGCCGCAGAGCCCGCAGCATGGAGGGTAATCTCGCCGGCTGGGGCTCAGGCTTGGGCTCTGGCAGCGGCAGCAGCGGCCGCCGCCTCCCGCGTGCCCACATGCCGGAGCCCCAGTGTGCGCGCTCCGGCTGCGGGGCTGGAAGGAGGGAGCGAGGGCGAGCCGCCGGTGGGGGTGGCGAAGAGAGCCTGCACACCCGCACAGCCGAGGGGAAGCCACTGAGAGGCTCAGGAGGGCTCGGGGCTCCTCATCTGTAGCTCCAGGAAGACTAGTGTGCCTGATTCAGTTATTTGACTTTCAAGAATTTGTTCCGTAAGGAAAAGATAGAAATGAACAGAGCGTATTTATAATGAAAAATTGGAGATGGTCTCAGTGGACAGTCTTCAGAGCCAAAGCAGAATCTGTACAAAAATTATGTGTTCTGCCCATCTTACATTTCAGAACAAATGAAACAAAGGGATATTGGGGAAATTTTTACCAGATTGCATTTTTTTCAATATGTGGGTTACCAATTATTCAGAATACTGTAATTGCTAATTATAGAAATATTGGTGGACCTTTTTATTTTTATTTTTTAAAAAGTCTACTGGCTCTAATGGGTTTTCTAGAGTGAATTCATGTATAATTTAAGGAAGTGCAGAAAATATTGGTTAGTTTTCCAACAGTCTGACAGCTTTTCTAGAAATCAATATCAAAATTTAAGAAGGTGAAAGATTTTCTGTTCAGTCTCTTCTTGATATCAATCTAAATGGTTAGGTTGATTAATACCTTGTGGGCAGAAGGGAAGCAATATAAGTTCTATTTTATTTATGGATTATTATATCAATGCATCTGCATGTCCCTCTGCTACTTTGAAATTTTTCTTCTTTCTTCTCTCTTTTCAAAGAGCATACTCTTTATAAATTCAAAAGCCAAGAAGACTGTTGTGTTTCCTGTCTATACAAGCATATCATGAGTTAAAGAATCATTGAAGGTTGCTTTTTCTTACAATAGAGAGGGAATAAAATATAAAGAGAAGAGAAGAAAGCATAAACTAACAACTGAATAGCTTTAACCAGCATTATTTCTATGGATGTTTTTGGTTGAGTGCAGTATGCTTATTTTGTATATTATCAGCTTGAATAAAAGGAATTCTTATATAATTGAAAAACAACTGAGTATTTTCTCCCAAAATGACAGATTCATAGATTATGCATCAAAGAAATAGCAGTAGTTGTGGAAGTCTGAAATACAGTATTTAATGTGTTTCCTAGAAGATGAAGTGATGTTAAATGATAACTCTACCTATAGTTAATTGCTTTTTTCTGAAATTCTCTCTCTGATTTGCTCCCATGTTAGGACATTTACAGGGCTTCCGTAGTGGCTCAGATGGTAAAGAATCTGCCTGCAGTGCAGGAGACCTGGGTTCGATTGCTGGGTTGGGAAAATCAGCTGGAGAAGGAAATGGCAACCTACCCCAGTGCTCTTGCCTGGAGAATCCTTTGAACAGAGGAGCCTGGTGGGCTACAGTCCATGGGCTCGCAAAGAGTTGGACTTGACTGAGCGACTATAACACTTCCTACTTCCACTTAGGACATTAACAGAATGGACTTTACATACTCATTTCTGTGGCAGTGTCTGTGATTGGCTCGCTTTGTCCACTAATAATTAAAATGGCACCCATTCTGTTCCCAAAGGGATCAGTTAATTTGTTCTGCCTCCATTACCATAGACTGTGCCATTTATCCTAGTCAGCCATTCCACAGTCAGCATCACTGATCACAGGAGGGATTGGATCAGAGAAGAAGATGAAACGGAACAGGAGAGGAAAAATATCTCAAAGCGTCATACATTTCCCATCAGCAAAGATGGTATTATCATTCAGAGGACAGAGCTCCCCTTTGTCTTCCCAGGTGTTTGGGGCTTCCCAGGTGGAGCTAGTGGTAAGGAACCTGCCCACCAATGCAGGAGACATAAGTGACTCGGGTTCGATCCCTTGGTCGGGAAGATCCCCTGGAGGAGGAAAGGCAACCCACTCCAGTATTCTTGCCTGGAGAATACCGTGGACAGAGGAACCTGGCGGGCTCCAGTCCATAGGGTCGCACAGAGTCGGACATGACTGAAGTGACTTAACAGCAGCAGCAACTCCCTTTTGTCTACTCCCAGTGTAGGTTGTGTCAGTCAACCCAGGGTATCTCCATAGTATCCCAGAAAAATGCTTCTCGAGTAGAACTTTGCAATTCCATTTTGAAATTTCTTTTGTATTTATGTCAAAACTCAGACACCGAGTTGATAAAAATGATTTGGACTCTGGAGATTGGGGTTATGGCAGTTTACACAGTAGATAAACCAAGAATCATGCTGTGAAGCTTTTGATTCAACAGTAGCAATCCTGCAATTCCTTTCACATCTCCCCACAAAGAGGGGAGATAGGATTCCAGGTCATCTCCAGTCCCACAAAGCAAGTCATGCAAAACATCGTCTGAAGTGTCTAGGGAAAGGTACCTACTGGGCCACTTTCCCTCTCTGAACCACACAAAAATTAAAAAAAAAATTAAACTGAATGAAAGATTCTTTAAATCCTATAGTTCTTTACAATTTTCAGGTATAATCCCATAATAACACTCCCCCACCCCATATCACCCCTCCTTCCTTCTCTCTCCCTACTTATGACCACTAGTTTGTTCTCTATATTTATGAGTCTGCCTCTTTGTTATTTTATTCACTAGTTTGTTGTGTTTCTTAGATTCCACATGTAAGTGATATTATACAGTATTTGTCTTTCCCTGTCTAACTTATTGCATTTAACGTAAAGCCCTTGAAGTCCATCTCTGTTGCTGCAGGTGGCAAAGTTTCATTCTTTGTTATGCTTGAGTAGTATTCCATTGTGTGTGTGTTTATATATCACTTTTTCTTTATCCATTCATTTGTTGACAGACATTTAAGTTGCTTTCATGCCTTGGTGATTGTAAATAATGCTGCGATGAACACTGAGGTGCAAGTATCTTTTAGAATTAGTATTTTTGTTTCTTTTGGATGTCTGTCCAGGAGTGGAATTGCTGGGTCATATGTTAGTTCTGTTTTTTAGGTTTTTCTTTTTTTTGAGAAACCTTCATACCACTTTCCACAGTGGCTGCACCAATTTGTATTCCTACCAATAGTGTACTAGGGTTCCCTTTTCTCCCCATCCTTACCAGCATTCCTTATTTGTGTTCTTTGTGATGATAGTCATTCTGACAAGTGTGAGATGATATCTCATTATCATTTTGATTTGTATTTCCCTTATGGTTATCTTTTCATGTGACTGTTGGCCATCTGCAAGTCCTCTTTGGAAAAATGTCTATTTATTTCTTCATCCCACTTTTAATTGGGTTGTTTATTTTTTGAAGTTGAGCTTTATTGACTGTTGACATATGTTGGATATTAACCCTTTATTGGTCATATCATTTGCATATCATATAGTCTTCTCCCTTTCAGTAGGTTGTGTTTTCCTTTGGTCAGTGGTTTCCTTTGCTGTGCAAAAGCTTTTAAGACGATATTTGACAAACCCACAGCTCTAATGCTAAAAGCATTTCCTCTAAGATCAGGAACAAGAAAAGGATGTCCAATCTTGCCACTTTTATTCAACATAGTTTTGGAAGTCACAGACATAACAATCAGAGAACAAAAATAAAAGAAATACAAATTGGAAAAGAAGTAGTTTGCAGATGCTGCTGCTGCTGCTGGTAAGTCGCGTCATTCGTGTCCGACTCTGTGCGACCCCATAGATGGCAGGCCACCAGGCTCCCCTGTCCCTGGGATTCTCCAGGCAAGAACACTGGAGTGGGTTGCCATTTCCTTCAAGGTACTCTACATAGAGAATGCTAAAGATGTGACCAGAAGACTATTGGAGCTCATCAATGAATTCGATAAAGTTTCAGGATACAAAATTAATGTACAAAAGCTGTTGCATTTCTATATACTAACAACGAACTTTCAGATAGCAAAATTAGTGAAACAGTTTCATTTACCATTGCATTGAATAGAATAAAATACCTAGGAATAATCCTACTTAAGGAGACAAAAGACATGTACTCTGAAAAGAACTGATGAAAGAACTTGAAGGGGACACAAACAGAGGGAAAGACATAATGTGTTCTTGGATTGGAAGAGTTAATAGAGTTAAGGCCACTGTAATACCCAAAGTGATCTGCGGATTCAATGCAATCCCTATGAAATACCAATGGCATCTTTCATAGAACTAGAGCAAATAATATTAAAATTTGCATGGACATGCAAAAGATGCTGAATAGCCAAAACAATCTTGAGAAAGAATAATTGAGCTGGAGGAATCATGCTCACTGACTTCAGACTATATTACAGTGCTACAGCAATCAAGACAGTATGGTATTGGCACAAAACAGATACATAGATCAATGGAATCGGATAGAAAGTCCAGAGATAAACACATGCACTTGTGGTCACCTGCTGCTGCTGCTGCTGCTGCTGCTGCTGCTGTTGCTGCTGCTGCTGCTGCGTTGCTTCAGTCATGTCCAACTCTGTGCGACCCCATGGACCGCAGCCTACCAGGTTCCTCCATCCATGGGATTTTCCAGGCAGGAGTACTGGAGTGGGTTGCTACTGCCTTCTCCGTGTGGTCACCTAATCTTGACAAAGGAGGCAAGAATATACAATGACAATAAGACAGACTCTTCAATAAGTGGTGCTGGGAAAAATGGACAACTGCATGTAAAAGAATGAAATTAGAACATTCTCTAGCACCATATACAAAAATAAACTCAACACGAATGAATGAAAGACCAAAATTTAAGACTGAGTGCTATAAAACTCTTAGAGAAAAACACAGGCAGAACGCTCATTGACATAAATCAGAACAATATTTTTTTGATATGTTTTCTAAAGCAAGGGAAAAAAATAAAAAATAAACAAGTGGAACCAAATTAAATTTAAAAGCTTTCATATACAGATTTTATTCATAAAATAAGTGAATTTTATTTATTTATTTAATTTTCTCAGTAGTTGAATCTACCTGGTTGTTTTTTTAAAGAAGACTTTAAAGTGGACAATAGTCTCAGATAAATCCTCAGAGTAACTTGACTGTTTGAGAAGTACATCAGAATTGAGAATTCTCCAAACCACCGCATTCTCAGTTTTCAATTACTTTTGGAAAACCGTCAGGTATCTCCTGGGATATACATACCTTGGGCTGTTTCTTATCTCTAATACTACTGTAGGTTTATAGCAGTGATTGTTTTCCAGTGTATGGTCCCCAAATTAGTACCGTTAAATGTGCACCTTATTCTCCTTAACATTACATAGTACTTGTTAAATTACATATTTAAATGCAGTGGAATGTAAGCACTGCAAACAATAAAAGTAAAAAGCAACAGCAACGAAAAAAACGAAAACCCTTTGTTTAATGTTCGTAGCAGATTTATAACTTTTTTTTCAGACAGAATAGCTCATATATTAACCATTTCCAAGATGCTTCACCACTTAGCTGTATGCCTGTTCAGGTCCCTTGCACTTGCAAGATTCATTAGTGTCACCTAAAATTTCATCCATTATAGCCAGTGACAGATTGGGCAGGTAGTGTATATTGATGCTCTAATCATTGGAAGAAGTACATGAAATCAGTCCTGTGCTAAAATAATTATTTCCAGAAATATATTTTTCTATTCAAATTACAGCAATAAGAAGAAACAAGACAACTCTTTCAGTTCAGTTCAGTCGCTCAGTTGTGTCTGAGTCTTTGTGACCTCATGAATCGCAGCACGCCAGGCCTCCCTGTCCATCACCAACTCTCGGAGTTTACCCAAAACCATGTCCATCGAGTCGGTGATGCCATCCAACCATCTCATCCTCTATCGTCCCCTTCTCCTCCTGCCCCCAATCCTTCCCAGCATTAGGGTCTTTTCCAGTGAGTCAACTCTTCACATGAGTTGGCCAAAGTACTGGAGTTTCAGCTTCAACATCAGACCTTCCAATGAATACCCAGGACTGATCTCCTTTAGGATGGACTGGTTGGATCTTCCTGCAGTCCAAGACTCTCAAGAGTCTTCTCCAACACCACAGTTCAAAAGCATCAATTCTGCAGTGCTCAGCTTTCTTCACAGTCCAACTGTCACATCCAAACATGACCACTGGAAAAACCATAGCCTTGACTAGATGGACCTTTGTTAGCAAAGTAATGTCTCTGCTTTTCAATATGCTATCTAGGTTGGTCATAACCTTCCTTCCAAGGAGTAAGCATCTTTTAATTTCATGGCTGCAATCACCATCAGCAGTGATTTTGGAGCCCCCCAAAATAAAGTCTGACACTGTTTCCCCATCTATTTCCCATGAAGTGATGGGACCAGATGCCATGATCTTAGTTTTCTGAATGTTGAGCTTTAAGCCAACTTTTTCACTCTCCTCTTTCACTTTCATCAAGAGGCTCTTTAGTTCTTCTTTGCTTTCTGCCATAGGGGTGGTGTCATCTGCATATATGAGGTTATTGATATTTCTCCCAGAAATCTTGATTCCAGCTTGTGTTTCTTCCAGCCCAGCATTTCTCATGATGTACTCTCCATATAAGTTAAATAAGCAGGGTGACAATATACAGCCTTGACATACTCCTTTTCCTATTTGGAACCCGTCTGTTGTTCCATGTCCAGTTCTAACTGTTGCTTCCTGACCTGCATACAGGTTTCTCAAGAGACAGGTCAGATGGTCTGGTATTCCCATCTCTTTCAGAATTTTACACAGTTTATGGTGATCCACACAGTCAAAGGCTTTGGCATAGTCAATACAGCAGAAATAGATGTTTTTCTGGAACTCTCTTGCTTTTTCGATGATCCAGCAGGTGTTGGCAATTTGATCTCTGGTTCCTCTGCCTTTTCTAAAACCAGCTTGAACATCTGGAAGTTCACGGTTCACGTATTGCTGAAGCCTGGCTTGGAGAATTTTGAGCATTACTTTGCTACCGTGTGAGATGAGTGCAATTGTGTGGTAGTTTGAGCATCCTTTGGCATTGCCTTTCTTTGGGATTAGAATGAAAACTGGCCTTTTCCAGTCCTGTGGCCACTGCTGAGTTTTCCAGATTTGCTGGCATATCGAGTGCAGCCCTTTCACAGAGTCATCTTTCAGGATTTGAAATAACTCAACTGGAATTCCATCACTTCCACTAGCTTTGTTCATAGTGATGCTTTCTAAGGCCCACTTGACTTCACATTCCAGAATGTCTGGCTCTAGGTGAGTGATGACACCATCGTCATTATCTGGTTCATGAAGATCTTTTTTGTGCAGTTCTTCTGTGTATTCTTGCCACCTCTTCTTAATATCTTCTGCTTCTGTTACGTCCACACCATTTGTCTCCTTTATCGAGCCCATCTGTGCATGAAATGTTCCCTTGGTATCTCTAATTTTCTTGAAGAGATCTCTAGTCTTTCCCATTCTGTTGTTTTCCTCTATTTCTTTGCATCGATCCCTCAGGAAGGCTTTCTTATCTCTCCTTGCTTTTCTTTGGAACTCTGCATTCAGATGGTAATATCTTTCTTTTTGTCCTTTGCTTTTTGCTTCTCTTGTTTTCCTAGCTATTTGTAAGACCTCCTCAGACAACCTTTTTGCTTTTTTGCATTTCTTTCCCATGGGGATTTCCTGTACTATGTCACGAACCTCTGTCTATAGTTCATCAGGCACTCTGTCTATCAGATCTAGTCCCTTAAATCTATTTGTCACTTCCGCTGTATAATCATAAGGGATTTGATTTAGGTCATACCTGAATGGTCTGGTGGTTTACCCTACTTTCTTCAATTTAAGTCTGAATTTGGCAATAAGCAGTTCATGATCTGAGCCACAGTCTGCTCCCGGTCTTGTTTTTGCTGACTGTATAGAGCTTATCCATCTTTGGCTGCAAAGAATATAATCAATCTGATTTCTTTGTTGACCATCTCGTGATGCCCATGTGTAGAGTCTTCTCTTGTGTTGTTGGAAGAGGGTGTTTGCTATGACCAGTGCGTTCTCTTGGCAAAACTCTATTAGCCTTTGCCCTGCTTCATTCTGTACTCCAATTCCAAATTTGTCTGTTAGGCCAGGTGTTTCCAGACTTCCTACTTCTGCATTCCAGTCCCCTATAATGAAAAGGACATCTTTTTTCGGTCTTTGGTTAGGTTATAAAAGCTGCACTCAGTTTTAGTAACTATTAAACGAACACCTTTCACAGACAAATAGGCATTCCAGTATGCTGCTGCTACTGCTTAGTCACTTCAGTCCTGTCCGACTCTGTGTGACCCCATAGATGGCAGCCCACTAGGCTCCCCCGTCCCTGGGATTCTCCAGGCAAGAATACTGGAGTGGGTTGCTATTTCCTTCTCCAATGCATGAAAGTGAAAAGTGAAAGTGAAGTTGCTCAGTTGTGTCCAATTCCTAGCGACCCCATGGACTGTAGCCTACCAGGCACTCCATCCATGGGATTTTCCAGGCAAGAGAACTGGAGTGGGGTGCCATTGCCTTCTCCAGTATAATAAATCTTTTATGTCACTTAGTCTAGAAAAGAGAGTGGTAGCAATTTAGGCTCTAAGACCTTTTTTTGTTGTTGTTGTTGTTTTTGTTTTTTACTGTTGGTGGTTAAATGCAACTCTCAAAAATTATGTATGAATGGGCAGATTATATACCTGTTGCAACAGCACAAAGACATGATGGTTTTCAGTGGAGTGAGACATACATACATGCAAGCAAACTATTAGATTCTCCTCATATACACACTCATATTTACATTTTAAAGTCTCTGGGTAGTATGTGCAATTCTAATAGGTAATTAAAGGAATAATGAAGTTTTACATCCAGAGTATAAGAATAGCACCCATGAGGGTTAAGCAAGTCAAGAGACAGCTTGGAAGCTTTGTATTATTAAGTGTCTGGTTCTGTGGGATTAGGGTAGATACATGCAGTCATATTATCTGTTATCATTATAAAATGACAGCAGAGATTAGGGATTTGGGTTTATGGCAGAGAAAAATACATCTCTTAAAAGTAAAAGTCTATTATGATTTTTCTTCAAATTTGTTAACTTTCATAGCACAGAAAGCGAAATCATCTCTATTTTGCCTCTTTGAGAATCCCTCATCACATCTCCATGAGCAGTGCACTTGTTAAGAAGCTCTCCTAAAAAAGTTTTTCAGGTTTTTTCAATATTACAGCATATGCCAAAAAGCAAAAAATTTCACCTAAAATGAATCAGTGGTTCATGCCACTTCTTATTCACAATGGAATTTATGCACTTGGAGGGGATTGAATATAGAAGATTATGTGTTGAACTTTGTCTCTTTCAATTAACATTTGAGATTTGAGGGATTATAAAAATAAATACATTCTTTTATATATTTCTCAAGGAAAATGTATAAAGAGAAATCAAACTTATAATCTTCCCTTTCAAACAAGCTTCATCTCTATTTCTGTAAAGCATGGAACTACAATTCTCTCTATTATACAAGCTTAAAAGCTCACAGCTGCCTTTCTTTTTCCCACATTGGTCATGCACTAGGATCTGGGGAGATAAAGTATCAAACAAAAGCACACTTTGGTAGCCAGTCACCAAGACGTCCCTCAACCATTCTCTTCTCCTGATATCTGTACCCTTGTATAGTCCCCTCTCATTTTGAATTATGACTGCCCTATGTGACCGATAGGATGTTGTAAAAGTAGCAGTGTGAGACTTCTGACCTAAATTATAAAAAACATTACAGCTTCTGCCTTAGACTCTTCAGTTGCTCGCTCTGGGGAACGCCAGTCACCACAATATGAAGACGTACAAGCTGACTTATAGAAAAGCCTTTGAGGGGAGCAGTTGATGCTTCCTGCCAACAGCCAGCCAATACCTTGTTAGCCATGTGAGTGAGCCACCTTGGGAGTGGATGGTTGAGCCCTGGGTGAGCCTTCAGATAACTGCAGCCTTGACTAGCAGCTGCCCATAACTTCTGAGATACCCCAAGACAGAATCCCATTCCCCAGCTCAATCAACTCGCATTTTTCTGATCCTCAGGAATTTTAAGAGATAATATACATTTATTGTTGTTTTATGTCACTAAGTTTTAGAGTACTTTGTTACATATAACCCTTACCCACCATCTAATCTGCTGCCAAATATTAGAAATTCCACCTCCATATCTCACATGATCCCTTCTTTGCCATTACCTTCATTAGTACCATGTTTTTTTTTTTTATATTTTCTCCATTTTACTATCACTCTTGCTCCCCAAGTGATAATGATGAGCCTACCCTTTCATTTCTTCACAATACTGTTGAGTTAGTGTGCTGAAATTTTGCAGTGTTCCTCCGTCCCCACAGCACGACTGAACAAACGAGCCTAAAACAAAGTGACCACCACCGCCCCCTTGTGTCAGGGTGGAAATTAGACACTGAAGAGACCAGCAAACAGAAGAAGCTAAAATAAACAGAGGGAACCACTTTGGAAGTGACAGGGGCAATAGATTAAAACCCTGTAGTTAGCACCGACTACATAGGAAGGGGCCTATAGGTCTTGAGAAGTATAAGCTGGATCAAGGAACTATCTGAAAATGAATTGATCCCACACTGTCCACAACAGCTTCAGATAAAGTCCTAGATATATTTTTACTATTATCATTTTTTAAATCTTTTAAACTTTTTAAAAAATTTTTAAGTCCTCTATTACTCCTTTAATTTTCATTTTTATCACCTACTATTACCTTGCAAAAAAAAAGACCCTATTTTTAAAGCAAACTTCATATATATATATATATATATATATATTATACTTTTTGTGATTTTTTTTTGTTTGTTTTAATATTGTATTTTTGAGAATCTAACCTCTATTCTGGATTTTTAATCTTTGATTTTTGGTATTTACTATCAACTTTGTACGTTTAAGAACCCCATCTTCAGTACTCATTTTTACTTGTGAGCAAGATTACTGGCTTGATTGCTCTCTCTCCCTTTTGACTCTCCTTTTTCTCCACCAGGTCGTCTCCTCCCTCCCCCTTCTCTTCTCTACCCAATTCTGTGAATCTCTTTGTCTGTTCCGGGCTGTGGAGAACACTTAGGGAACTGGTTACTGGCTGGATCTGTCTCTCTCCTTTTGATTCCCCCTTTTATCCTTCTGGCCACCTCTGTCTTCTTCCTCCCTTTTCTCTTCTCTGTGTAACTCTGTGAACATCTCTGAGGGATCCAGACTGTGGAGAGCACATAGGGAAGTGATTACTGGCTAGCTTGCTTTCTCCCCTTTTGACTCCCCCTCTTCTCCTGGTCACCTCTATCTCCCTCCTCCCTGTTCTCTTCTCCATGTAACTCTGTGTACCTCTCGGGTGCCCCTCACTGTGAAGAAACTTTTCATCATTAACCTAGATGTTTTATCACCGGTACTGTATAGATGAAGAAGTCTTGAGACTACTGTAATAATAAGACTGAAAACCAGAGGCAGGAGGCTTAAGTACAAATCCTGAGAACATCAGAGAATTCCTGACTCCAGGGAACATTAATCAATAGGAGCTCATCAAAAGCCTCCATACCTGCACTGAAACCAAGCACCACCCAAGGGCCAACAAGTTCCAGAGCAAGACATGCCACGCAAATTCTCTAGCAACACAGGAACATAGCCCTGAGCTTCAATATAGAGGCTGCCCAAAGTCACACCAAACCCAATGACACCTCAAAACTCACTACAGGACACTTCATTGCACTCCAGAGAGAAGAAAACCAGCTCCACCCACCAGAACACTAACACAAACTTCTCTAACCAGGAAACCTTGACAAACCACCCGTCCAACCCCACCCACAGCAAGGAACCTCCACAATAGAGAGGAACCACAAACTGTCAGAATACAGAAAGGCCACCCCAAACACAGCAATATAAACAAGATGAAAAGGCAGAGAAATAGTCAACAGGTAAAGGAACAGGATAAATGCCCACCAAACCAAACAAAAGAGGAAGAGATAGGGAATCTACCTGATAAAGAATTCTGAATAATGATAGTGAAAATGATCCAAAATCTTGAAAACAAAATGGAGTTACATATAAATAGTCTGGAGACAAAGATTGAGAAGATGCAAGAAATGTTTAACAAGAACCTAGAAGAAGTAAAAAAGAGTCAATCAATAATGAATAATGCAATAAATGAGATCAAAAACACTCTGGAGGGAAACAACAGTAGAATAATGGAGGCAGAAGATAGGATAAGTGAGGTAGAAGATAGAATGGTAGAAATAAATGAAGTAGAGAGGAAAAAAGAAAAAAAGAAATAAAAGAAATGAGGACAACCTCAGAGACCTCTGAGACAATGTTAAATGCACCAACATCCGAATCATAGGAGTCCCAGAAGAAGAAGACAAAAAGAAAGACCATGAGAAAATACTCAAAGAGAAAATAGTTGAAAACTTCCCTAAAATGGGGAAGGAAATAGTCACCCAAGTCCTAGAAACCCAGAGAGTCCCAAACAGGATAAAACCAAGGCAGAACACCCCAAGACACATATTAATCAAATTAACAAAGATCAAACACAAAGAACAAATATTAAAACAGCAAGGGAAAAACAACAAATAACACACAAGGGGATTCCCATAAGGATAATCACTGATCTTTCAATAGAAGCTCTTCATGCCAGAAGGGAATGGCAGGGCATACTTAAAGTGATGAAAGAGAAAAATCTACAGCCTGGATTACTGTACCCAGCAAGGATCTCATTCAAATATGAAGGATAAATCAAAAGCTTTACAGACAAGCAAAAGCTGAGAGAATTCAGCACCACCAAACCAGCTCTCCAACAAATGCTAAAAGATCTTCTCTAGACAGGAAACACAGAAAGGGTGTATAAAGTCAAACCCAAAACAACAAAGTAAATGGCAATGGGACCGTACTTATCAATAATTACCTTAAATGTGAATGGGTTGAATGCCCCCAACCAAAAGACAAAGACTGGCTGAATGGATACAAAAACAAACTCCTATATATGTTGTCTACAAGAGACCAACCTCGAAACAAGGGACACATACAAGGGCAAGAAACAAGGGCTAGAAAAAGATATTCCACACAAATAAAGACCAAAGGAAAGCAGGAGTAGCAATAATCATATCAGATAAAATAGACTTTAATATAAAGGCTGCGAAAAGAGACAAAGAAGGTCACTACATAATGATGAAAGGATCAATCCAAGAAGAGGATATAGCAATTATAACTATATATGCATCCAACATAGGAGCACCACAATATGTAAGACAAATGCTAACAAGTATGAAAGGGGAAATTAACAATAACACAATAATAGTGGGAGACTTAGTACCCCACTCACACCTATGGACAGATCAACTAAACAGAAAATTAACAAGGAAACACAAACTTTAAATGATACAATAGACCAGTCAGACCTAATTGATATCTATAGGACATTTCACCCCAAAACGATGAATTTCACCTTTTTCTCAAGTGCACATGGAACCTTCTCCAGGATAGATCACATCCTGGGCCATAAATCTAGCCTCGGTAAATTCAAAAAAATTGAAATCATTCCAAGCATCTTTTCTGACCACAATGCAATAAGATTAGATGTCAATTACAGGAGAAAAACTAATAAAAATTCCAACATATGGAGGCTGAACAACATGCTGCTGAATAACCAACAAATCACAGAAGAAATAAAAAAAGAAATCAAAATGTGCATAGAAATGAATGAAAATTAAAACACAACAACCCAAAACCTATGGGACACGGTAAAAGCAGTGCTAAGGGGAAGGTTCATAGAAATACAGGCTTACCTCAAGAAACAAGAAAAAAGTCAAATAAATAACCTAACTGTACACCTAAAGCAACTAGAAAAGGAAGAAATGAAGAACCCCAGGGTTAGTAGAAGGAAAGAAATCTTTAAAATTAGGGCAGAAATAAATGCAAAAGAAAAAAGAGAGACCACAGCAAAAATCAACAAAGCCAAAAGCTGGTTCTTTGAGAAGATAAATAAAATTGACAAACCATTAGCCAGACTCATCAAGAAACAAAGGGAGAAGAATCAAATCAACAAACTTAGAAATGAAAATGGCGAGATCACAACAGACAACTCAGAAATACAAACAATCTTAAGAGACTATCAGCAAGTATGTGCCAATAAAATGGACAACTTGGGAGAAATGGACAAATTCTTAGAAAATTATAACCTTCCAAAACTGAACCAGGAAGAAATAGAAAATCTTAACAGACCCATCACAAGTGAAACTGTAATCAGAAATCTTCCAGCAAACAAAAGCCCAGGACCAGACAGCTTCACAGCTGAATTCTACCAAAAATTTAGGGAAGAGCTAACACCTATCCTACTCAAACTCTTCCAGAAAATTGCAGAGGAAGGTAAACTTCCAAACTCATTCTATGAGGCCACCATCACCCTAATACCAAAACCAGACAAAGATGCCACAAAAAAGAAAACTACAGGCCAATATCACTGATGAACATAGATGCAAAAATCCTTAACAAAATCCTAGCTAACAGAATCCAACAACACAGTAAAAAGATCATACATCATGACCAAGTGGGCCTTATCCCAGGGATGCAAGGATTCTTCAATATCTGCAAATCAATCAATGTAATACACCACATTAACAAATTGAAAGATAATTGCCATATGATTATCTCAATAGATGCAGAGAAAGCCTTTGACAAAATTCAACATCCATTTATCATAAAAACACTCCAGAAAGCAGACATAGAAGGAACATATATCAAGATAATAAAAGCTATATATGACAAACCCACAGCAAACATTATCCTCAATAGTGATAAATTGAAAGTATTTCCCCTAAAGTCAGGAACAAGACAAGGGTGCCCACTCTCACCGCTACTATTCAACATAGTTTTGGAAGTTTTGGCCACAGCAATCAGAGCAGAAAAAGAAATACAAGGAATCCAGATTGGAAAAGAAGAAGTAAAACTCTCATGTTTGTGGATGACATGATCCTCTACGTAGAAAACCCTAAAGACTCCAGCAGAAAATTATGAGAGCTAATCAACGAATATAGTAAAGTTGCAGGATATAAAATTAATACACAGAAATCCCTTGCATTCCTATACACTAACAATGAGAAAACAGAAAGAGAAATTAAAGAAACAATTCCATTCACCATTGCAACGAAAAGAATAAAATACTTAGGAATATATCTACCTAAAGAAACAAAAGACCTATATATAGAAAACTATAAAACACTGGTGAAAGAAATCAAAGATGACACAAATAGATGGAGAAATATACCATGTTCATGAATCGGAAGAATCAATATAGTGAAAATGAGTATACTACCCAAAACAATCTATAGATTCAGTGCAATCCCTATCAAGCTTCCAATGGTATTTTTCAGAGAACTAGAACAAATAATTTCACAATTTGTATGGAAATACAAAAAACCTCGAATAGCCAAAGCAATCTTGAGAAAGAAGAATGGAACTGGAGGGATCAACCTGCCTGACTTCAGGCTCTATTACAAAGCCACAGTCATCAAGACAGTATGGTACTGGCACAAGGACAGAAATATAGATCAGTGGAACAAAATAGTAAGCCCAGAGATAAATCCACGCACCTATGGACACCTTATCTTTGACAAAGGAGGCAAGAATATACAATGGAGAAAAGATAATCTCTTTCACAAGTGGTGCTGGGAAAACTGGTCAACCACTTATAAAAGAATGAAATTAGAACACTTTCTAACACCAGACACAAAAATAAACTCAAAATGGATTAAAGATCTAAACGTAAGACCAGAATCTATAAAACTCAATATCACTCATTATCAGAGAAATGCAAATCAAAACCACAATGAGGTACCATTTCACGCCAGTCAGAATGGCTGCTATCCAAAAGTCTACAAGCAATAAATGCTGGAGATGGTATGGAGAAAATGGAACCCTCTTACATTGTTGGTGGGAATGCAAACTAGTACAGCCACTCTTGAGAACAGTGTGGAGATTCCTTAAAAAACTGAACATAGAACTGCCATATGATCCAGCAATCCCACTGCTGGGCATACACACTGAGGAAACCAGAATTGAAAGAGACACATGTACCCCAATGTTCATCGCAGCACTGTTTATAATAGCCAGGACATGGAAGCAACCTAGATGTCCCTCAGCAGACGAATGGATAAGAAATCTGTGGTACATATACTCAATGGAATATTACTCAGCCATTAAAAAGAATACATTTGAATCAGTTCTAATGAGGTGGATTAAACTGGAACCTATTATACAGAGTGAAATAACCCAGAAAGAAAAACACCAATACAGTATACTAATGCATATATATGGAATTTAGAAAGATGGTAACGATAACGCTATATGTAATACAGCAGAAGAGACACAGATGTATGGAACAGTCTTTTGGACTGTGTGGGAGAGGGCGAAGGTGGGATGATGTGGGAGAATGGCATTGAAACATGTATATTCTCATATGTGAAACGAATCGCCAGTTCAGACTCAATGCATGAGACAGGGTGCTCAGGGCTGGTGCACTGGGATGACCCATAGGGATGGGATGGGGAGGGAGGTGGCAGGGGGGTTCAGGATGGGGAACACATGTACTCTCATGATGGATTCATGTCAAGGTATGGCAAAACCACTACAATATTGTAAAGTAATTAGCCTCCAATTAAAAGAAATAAATTTATATTGAAAAATTTCAGTCAATTAAATAAATAAAAAAATAAAATAAAGTAAAATATAACTCTGTCATCTTCAGCATCGTGCTTCTTATCTGACAGTAAGGGGAATGACATGGAAGCACACACATGGGAATTTTTATTATGGATCTGACCTAAAAGTGTAGCACAGCACTTAGGATCACATTTCATTCATCAGCATGTAGTTATACAGCAACATCTAACTGTAAGGAAGACTGGGAAATATAGTCTAGCTTTTTGCCCAGGAAAAAGAAAGAATAGGCTTAGTGAACAGCTAGTTAATATCTTCCACAAATATTTATCAACAGAAATATATTAACTACCTTACCTCTGGTAAGTGGGTCAGGGATGAATATAACTTTCTATTTTGAATTATTTTCAATGAGTGTAACTTTTATGGGCTGAATTTTGCCTACCTCCTTCAGAATTCGTATGTTGAAGCCTTAACCCCCAGAACCTCAGCATGTGATTATATTTTGAGCTTGGCCCTTAGGGTAAAATAAGAGCATTAGAGTGGGCCCTAATACAATCTAACTGGTGTCCTTATAAGAAGAGGAAATTAGGACACACAAAGAAACCACCTGTGCACACACACAGAAGAAGGACTATGTGATAACAGAGAGAGAAGGTGACCATCTATAAACCAAGGAGAGAGGCCTTAGAAGAAACCAGATCTGCCAACTCACTCCTTAGTTTTGGACTTTTAGCTTCCATAAGTATGAGAAATGAAATTTTTGTTGTTTAAGCCACCCAGTTTGTGGTACTTTGTTATGACAGCTCTAATGAAGTTCTGTATTTCTATATGACATATTTTTGTAATAAAATAGAAATTAAACCTCAATACAGTTACCTTAAGTGTAATATTCAAAAGTGAGAGAAACAGCCCTAATAGCAAAATCTCTTCCATTTCAGATAAGTACTCTTTAATGGTTTTACATAAAAAGATTTATGAGCCACAATTTTAAAACACCCCAGAAGTAGTACATCACTTTCTAAGAACAATTAAGTTTCAAATTAACCAGAAGATTAATTTTCTCACTTAGATTCTAACAATGCCCATATAGTACACTGAATTACTCTGTTTAAAATTTGCAAAGATGGAGAGTTGAATCCTTTTATATTTTTTAAATAGGTGAGTTTCTGCTTTTCAGTATTTAATTTTTTTTTGTTTTTATTGTAAATACTGAATTTTATGATCAAAAGTTGAAATTTTGTGTCCTCTTCATACTCCTGTTGGTTAAGCAGCAAGAAAATATGTGACAGCAAATATTTATTGAGCAATCACTGCAACAAGGAAGCCAAGGAAGAGTCTGTATATTGCTGACACAAACTTAATGCAGGCATTTATATATATATGCAACAAATTGCAAGTTAATGCATGTCTAACTCAATTGTCACTAAAGCGGCAACTGATAACCACTTCTTTCTGGGATGTGGAGGAGACTATGATTCTGTCTTCAGGATTTTCTCCTTGCATTGCCCTCATAATGTTTGTCAGGAGGTGTCAAATTCTTAATCTAATCCAGCTCCATGCAAGATTGTTCTCTTACAGCTATCAGAAGCAATATTCTATTATAGCATTCTAAATGCATAGAATCCACATAGTATATCTTCATCCTAAATTCAGCTATTGTATTTTATTTCTCTTTTTTCTACATCAGTTTGAAATGCTGATGTTCAAACCTGTGCCATTCATAACTTGATGATGTAATATCATGCCCCCAAATTCCAAGAAATGCCTTCTGTGTGCACCTTGTTTGTACATGCTTACACAGTTTTCACATATTTTTATAGCTGTAGGAAGAAAAGTATCTCTTGTGATAGTGCTATCATTCAATTGCCCTTTCATTTGTAGCAATATGCTTTTTTTCTATATAAAAGAAATGAAGTAAGAGCCTGAAACAAGGGAGAAGAGTTGCAAGGTTCAGTGAACCCTCTTCAGGTTTCGAAAGTGATACCAGGATCTAATGCATCATAATTGAAGATATGAGTTCCTATTCATACTAGTAATAGTCATATAATTCTATAAATGTGATCCTGTGATCTTCACTGTTCTTTTAATTTACTCTTGCAACTTTTCCCACTTATTTTAAAGAATATTTTACTTTTCCTGTGATCATTATTAGCATCCTTCTGTGAACCTATCATTAGAGGAAGATGAGTGTTCCAGGAGCTAAAGTAGGCAGCCAGGGAGCCCAGAGGTGCCTTTTTCTTAGAGAGCTAAATATAATTAGATTGGGTCAGAGGAGATGCAGACTTTATCCACATACATAGTCATTATCTTACTAGAGCTTCCTCTTAATACTCCTTAATACTGAAATTTTATTTTGTGTGTGTACGTGTGTTTGTGTGTATGTTTGTGGGTATGTCTTTTCTCAGAAAATGTGTGATACTAAACTTGCTGACATAATTTTTATGGTTTCCAATGTATTGATAAAGGAAAATTTTGGAGCCTCTTTGGAGAGAAGAGGAATATTGTTTATTTTTTTGTAAATGAAATCAAGCCTGCCTTCACCACATGCAGCAGCAGTCCAAGGCTGTGATTCACAGAGTGAAATTACCACCTGACCCTTGGAGATTCAAAGTGCATCAGCAAACAGCAGAATCTCATTCTTTGTTGTGTGCCCAGAGAGGCTCTCCGAATCACCCCATTCCCTCACCCCAAACACAAACACAGGCAAGAACCAAGAACCCCCAGGGTCTACCAACCCTGGCATTGTTATAAAAGTCAAGATAATAAAAAATGCAATGTCTTCTCTTGAAATAAATAAAATGATTCCCTTTGCATGGAAAGGGAACTAAAAAATATTTAGTCAGTAGAAGAACAGATTGAAGTGTTGTGTATAGTTTTATTTCTGTATTCTATATTTGACATGAGATCAGTCAGACCATGAGTATTTAATGAAAATATAAAGAAATATATTTAAAAAAATGGGCTCTGCACATTTTTCTGACAAGTAAATATATCATACAACATATTAGAACTAATGTAATCATCTCAGGCTCTAATTTATACAACCTAAGACCCTAATTTGGCTTCCCTAGTGGTTCTGATGGTAAAGAATCTGCATGTATCTGCCTGCAATCCAGGAGATGCAACTTTGATCCCTAGGTCAGGAAGATCCTGTGAAGGAGGGCATGGCAAACCACTCCAGTTTTCTTGCCTGGAGAATCCCATGAACAGAGGAGCCTGGTGGGCTACAGTCCAGTTCAGTTCAGTCGTTCAGTTGTATCCGACTCTTTGTGACCCCATGAACCACAGCACGCCAGGCCTCTATGTGCATCACCAGCTCCTGGAGTTCACCCAAACTCATGTCCATTGAGTCGGTAATGCCATCCAGTAATCTCATCCTCGGTCGTCACCTTCTCCTCCTGCCCTCAATCTTTCTCAGCATCAGGGTCTTTTCAAATGAGTCAGCTCTTTGCATCAGGTGGCCAAAACACTGGAGTTTCAGCTTCAACTTCAGTCATTCCAATGAACACCCAGGACTGATCTCCTTTAGGATGGACTGGTTGGATCTCCTTGCAGTCCAAGGGACTCTCAAGAGTCTTTTCCAACACCACAATTCAAAAGCATCAATTCTTCAGTGCTCAGCTTTCTTTATAGTCCAACTCTCACTTTCATACATGACTACTGGAAAAACCATAGCCTTGACTAGACGGACCTTTGTTGGCAAAGTAATGTCTCTGCTTTTTGATATGCTGTCTAGGATGCTCATAACTTTCCTTCCAAGGAGTAAGCGTCTTTTAATTTCATTGCTGCAATCACCATCTGCAGTGATTTTGGAGCCCCCCAAAATAAAGTCTGCCACTGTTTCCCCATCTATTTGCCATGAAGTGATGGGACCAGATGCCATGATCTTAGTTTTCTGAATGTTGAGCTTTAAGCCAACTTTTTCACTCTCCTCTTTCACTTTCATCAAGAGGCTCTTTAGTTCTTCACTTTCTGCCGCAAAGGTGGTGTCATCTGCATATCTGAGGTTATTGATATTTCTCCCAGCAATCTTGATTCCAGCTTGTGCTTCTTCCAGCCCAGCATTTCTCATGATGTACTCTGCATAGAAGTTAAATAAGCAGGGTGACAATATACAGCCTTGACGTACTCCTTTTCCTATTTGGAACCAGTCTGTTGTTCCATGTCCAGTCTGTTGCTTCCTGACCTGCATACAGGTTTCTCAAGAGACAGGTCAGATGGTCTGGTATTCCCATCTCTTTCAGAATTTTACACAGTTTATGGTGATCCACACAGTCAAAGGCTTTGGCAAAGTCAATAAAGCAGAAATAAAGGTTTTTTTCTGGAACTCTATTGCTTTTTCGATGATCCATCGGCTGTTGGCAATTTGATCTCTGGTTCCTCTGCTTTTTCTAAAACCAGCTTGAACATCTAGAATTTCACGGTTCACGTATTGCTGAAGCCTGGCTTGGAGAATTTTAAGCATTAATTGACTAGCGTGTGAGACGAGTGCAATTGTGCAGTAGTTTGAGCATTTTTTGGCATTGTCTTTCTTAGGGATTCAAATGAAAACTGACCTTTTCCAGTCCTGTGGCCACTGCTGAGTTTTCCAATTTTGCTGACATATTGAGTGCAGCACTTTCACAGCATCCTCTTTTTGAATTTGGAATAACTTAACTGGAATGCCATCACCTCCACTAGCTTTGTTCGTAGTGATGCTTCCTAAGGCCCACTTGACTTCACATTCCAGGATGTCTGGCTCTAGGTGAGTGATCACACCATCGTGATTATGTGGGTCATGAAGATCTTTTTTGTACAGTTCTTCTGTGCATTCTTGCCACCTCTTCTTAATATCTTCTGCTTCTGTTAGGTCCATATCATTTCTACTCTTTGTTGAGCCCATCTTTGCCTGAAATGTTCCCTTGGTATCTCTAGTTTTCTTGACGAGATCTCTAGTCTTTCCCATTCTATTGTTTTCCTCTGTTTCTTTGCATTGATCACTGAGGAAGGCTTTCTTATCTCTCCTTGCTATTCTTTGGAACTCTGCATTCAGATGGGAATATCTTTCCTTTTCTCCTTTGCTTTTTGCTTCTCTTCTTTTCCCAGCTATTTGTAAGGCCTCCTCAGACAGGCATTTTTCCTTTTTGCATTTATTTTTCTTGTGGATGATCTTTATCCCTATCTCTTGTATAGTCCGTGGGATCGCAAAGAGTTGTACGTGACTGAGCGACTAACACTTACAGTTAAGAACCCTAGTTATGCATTATTTTGTCCATGTTTCTTTCTTATAAAACCTAAAGTTCTCCTTTTCTCTGTTTTATAGGCGCTTATAAGAAATACACACGACACACCATCACTATATGATTAGACCAAAAATACTACTGTGTAACCATAGTGTTCATCATGAAGCAACTAACTAGGTTATTTTATAATTATAGTTTAGCTATTAACTTTGTGTTTTTTTTGTATAACTGTCATAAATATTTTATTAAATTCCCAGAGAATAGGAAAACAGAGAAGCTGCTGTTGTTTTATAATCACATGCTATTATTCTGTTGCCAAGAACTACAAGATGCATTTTCAATATGGTAAGTTAGGTTCAAATGGTTTCTTACATTAATAGTGATTGTTGCCAGTAGAATATTTGAATGTCACATTCTTATTTAAAAGTATAAAAGTTCTGGTTTGAATGTGTTAGTGTAAATCAATTTGAAATCTCCTTCAGTACAGCAATCTGAGATTCAGAATATGGACAACAACCTATCTGGGGTCATGCAATCTTGATCTGTTCTCTGGGCACAGAGATGTTGTTCAGCTGCTCAGTTGTGTCCAACTATTTGCAATCCCATGGACTGCAGCATGCTAGGCTTTCCTGTCCTTCACTATCTCTCAGAATTTGCTCAAATTCATGTCCATTGAGTCAGTGATGCTTTCTAACTATCTCATCCTCTGCCTCCCTGTACTCCTTTTGCTCTTAATCTTTCCCAGCATCAGTGTCTTTTCCATTGAGTCATCTCTTCACATTAGGTGGCCAAAGGACTGGAGCTTCAACTTCAGCATCAGTTCTTCCAATGAGTATTCATGGTTGATTTCCTTTAGGATTGACTGGTTTGATCTTCTTGTAGTCCAGGAGTCTTCTCCAGCACTGCAATAACAAAGCACCAATTCTTTGGTGCTCAGCGTTCCTTATGGTCCAACTCTCACATCCATACCTGACTACTGGAAAAGCCATAGCTTTGATTATGCAGACTTTTGTCAGCAAAGTGAAGTCTTTGCTTTTTAATATGCTGTCTAGGTTTGTCATAGTTTTCCTTCCAAGGAGCAAGTGTCTTTTAATTTCATGGCTATAGTCACTGTATGCAGTGATTTTGGAGCCCACGAAAATAAAGTATGTCACTACTTCTGCTTTTTCCCCTTCTATTTGCTATGAAGGGATAGAACCAGATGCCATGATCTTACTTTTTGAATGTTGAGTTTTAAGCCAACTTTTTTACTCTCCTCTTTCACCCTCATCAAGAGGCTCTTCAGTTACTCTTTTCTTTCTGCCATTAGAGTGGTATCATCTGCATATCTGAGATTGTTGATATTTCTCCCATCAATCTTGATTCCAGCTTGGGATTCATCCAGTCTGGCATTTCCCATGATGTACTCTGCATACAGGGATTATACTTAGGTGGCACTAGTGATAAAGGACCTACCTGCCAATGCAGGAGACATCAGAGAGGTGTGCTCGATCCTTGGGTCAGAAAGATCCCCAGGAGAAGGGCATGGCAACCCACTCCAGTATTCTTGCCTGGAGAATCCCTTATACAGAGGTGGTTGGTAGGCTACCATCCATAGGGCCCCACAGAGTATGACATGACTGAAGCGACTGAGCATGCACACACTATGCATATAAGTTAAATAAGCAGGGTGACAATATGCAGCCCTGTTGTACTCCTTTCCCAATTTTGAACCAGTCTATTGTTCCATGTCTGGTTCTAACTGTCGCTTCTTGATCTGCATACAGGTTTCTCAGTTCAGTTCAGTCGCTCAGTCATGTCCTACTCTTTGCAACCCCATGGACTGCAGCACACCAGGCCTCCCTGTCCATCACCAACTCCTGGAGCTTGCTGAAACTCATGTCCATCGAGTCAGTGGTGCCATCCAACCATCTCATCCTCTGTCGTGCCCTTCTCAGTAATTTTGATGCACAGGCTCAGCTTCCCTGAGGCATGTGGGATCTTTTCCAACCACAGATCCAAATCATGTCTACTATACCAGCAGACAGATTCTTAACCACTCTGGACCACCAAGACGCTTGCTCCTTGGAAGAAAAGCTATGACAAACCTAGACACCATATTGAAAAGCAGAGACATTACTTTGCCAACAAAGGTTCTTCTAGTCAAAACTATGGTTTTTCCAATAGTCATGTATGGATGTGAGAGTTGGACCATAAAGAAAGCTGAGTGCTAAAGAATTAATGCTTTTGAACTGTGGTGTTGGAGAAGACTCTTGAAAGTCCCTTGGAGTGCAAGGAGATCAAACCAGTCCATCCTAAAGAAAATCAGTCTTGAATATTCATTGGAATGATTGATGCTGAAGCTAAAACTCCAATACTTGGGCCACCTAATGCGAAGAACTGACTCCTTAGAAAAGACCCTGATTCTGTGAAAGACTGAAGGCATGAGAAGAAGGGGACAACAGAGGATGAGATGGTTGGATGGCATCGCCGACTCAATGGACATGAGTTTGAGCAAGCTCTGGGAGATGGTGATGGATAGGGAGGCCTGGCGTGCTGCAGTCCATGGGGTTGCAAAGAGTCAGAGACGAGTGAGTGGCTGAACTGAACTGTGAATCACCAGGGAAGTCCCTGCTGTGAATATCCTTGTACATGTCTTTTGGTAAACACATATATATGTTTCTGCTGAATATTTACCTAGAAGTGGAACAGCTTAGTTTTGTTCCATTTTAGTAGATACTGCCAAGAAATTATCTCAAGAGGTTGTACAAATTTACACTGATACCCACAGCCAAATCAAGTCCTGGCCATTATATTGGTTTGACCAAGAATTTCATTTTGGATTTTCCATAACATCTTATGGAAAAACCGAAATGAACTTTTTGGCCAACCCAATGTCTCCTCACTGATACTTGGTATTTTCTTTCTTTTCAAATTTTAGTCATTGTATTGATGCTTATACAATCAAAGAAGGTAATGCATACTAACATTTACTAAAGTGGTTATCATAGCTCCAAAACATTATTATTATCATTACCATTGTTATTATTAGCATCATATTAAAGGCACATTTTGAAAGAAAACTCAATTGTATTGAAAACATCAAGGCACTATGCCTTATTATAAACAAATAGCCATCACAGAACCAGAGTTACTAATTTCTGTGCTGCTCCGAGTTTTCTTGTGAAACTTCTCAAATATGCATACTCATAATTGAGTTCTAATAGGTACAGCACTTTGAATTTTTCCTCCTTGAATCTATTTAAATGCAAATGTCGCTATCTCTAATTTGAGTCAGTCTCAATGCTCTGAAGTCCAACTGGGCCCATCTGGCTATTCAGAGGCAGTCCAAGCACATGCATCTGCCAAAGGACAGGTTTGCATATGGGCTTTTGTGCCTCCAGTGCCATCTTCAGCCTCCACCAGGTGCTTTCAGGACACAGGCTTGCAATGTGCAAGTTCTTCTTCCATATCAGCTTCTGTTTGGTTGATTCCAGTTAAGCAAATCTGTTCCTTTTTTTAAACTAACATTCCATCCCTTCTTCCATGAGCTTACAGATCTGTTCTTGACAAGATATACTGCAAAGGACAAGATCTAAATGGAGCAAAACCATTCGAGCTCTAAAATCTCCAAACAGACTTGTTAAATATAAGCAGTTTCAGGAATGTAACATTTAGCCACTGTTGATAATCTGAAATAAGAACTTCCTTTATGCCAGAGCAAAGAAAAGCCCTTCTGGATAAAGTCCGGTAGCCTATTTCAAGATGCTAAACATCTGGTTGGTCATATTGGAAGTCAGCCTTATTTTTGCCACCTGTGTTATGATCTCTCTTCCCTTCGTGACACGGGCACCTGGACTATCTGAACATCCATTACTGTGTGGCTGATGGAAAGCCTAAGTGTTCAGTGTTTTTATTGGAGTGCTTTAACAGTTCCTCCAAGGATAAAGCCGAGAAGGCAGAGATTCAAGTTAGAAATTTTTGAGTGTTCCCTAAGCCTGTCAACCACTATAAATGTGTTAAATTTTAGCTGTGCAATGTACATGAGGAGCAGTTCTTAAATATTTTGTCTTCATTATGTGGTACTTACTAAACTCTTAGGAGACCCTTTTTTCTTTTAAGTATAAAATATCACAATGCCCTTATGTAAGTGTTGAGTGCAGCTAAAAGTGTCTTCTACTTTTAGTGAGACAAAAGAGAAGGCAATGGTTTTTAGACTCTTCAAGAAGAAAATAAGGCCAATGATTCTGAAGGAAAGAAGTAACACTGTCTACTGACCAAGACTGCCTTATCATTCCCTTCAGCTTGACTAAACTTTAGATATTTTTCTTCCTGCCATTGGGCCCCTGACCTCCCTTTCTTAGCGTATTTACTTAAGAAAACTAGCGATTGTAAATTCTTTCTCTATTCCTTTAAACTGCATGTAAATATTCTGCCAGCCTCATGCCCAGTTTTACAACCTTGGAAACACCTTTCTCACAGGACCTGTTTAAAATGTAAACTTCAAAGATGAAAGGATGATAGCACCCCTATCTCGCAGTCTCAATGGGAAGGTGGGAATCTAACTTTGATGGGTATCAATTAACAAACACAGATGCCCTAATCACATTGAAGATAATTTGCAAAGTCAGGAATAACTCAGTGTGTTCCAAACATCCCATTGACTAACATCTTCCCTAACACCCTCCAGTACTTTTCCATTAGCTCACCCAAGTGCTTAAATACTCTCCCACCTTTTGTTTTAGCAGGTTTGAGTTTAATTGTACTCTCTTACTGCAATGTCTTCCTTGCCTATTGAACTTTAATGGAATTTTGGCTTTGGTGTGACATAATGATGGTGATGCTAGCTTAATTCTAAAACTGTCAGCTAAGTGTTTACTGAAGAGAAGGGGATAACCTTTCTTTGACACGTATAGTATGCTATACAGTGTGCTATTCATGTTATTTCATTTATTCCTACAAATGGGAGGTGACTGACTGCCCAATGTGCTTAAACTGAGGCTTTCCCAGGACATGAGGTTCTCAGTGCTAAAGTCAGGAAGGTCCTAGGCAAACCAAAACAGTTGTCCATCTTACTCCCCATGTGGTATTGCATTATGAATCAACATCTAATTGGAGGGAGGGCTTAAGAACATTAGGTAGCCTAGTGATTCAGTCCAGTTTCACAATCTGGATCTTAGGCTTTGCAGATCCAGTCCTAAATTTGAACACTTAATATGTTTAAAACATTGTTGGTTATGACACTGGAGATACCAAGACATAAGTATCACATCCTGCCATCAAGGAGTTTACATTATGAAATGGCAAGTGCTGCCAGATCCTACTTAATACCCACTGAAAGGAGGATGTGTCACTTCCCTCTGAAATAACAGGAGCTACTTCAGAAAGGACGTGATATTTAGACCTGATCTGAATGAATGCTGTAATAAAGAATCTTTCCCCAAACACCAAATAAATCCTGAAACCTGTCAGCAATACTATGTGTGAAAATAAGTGAAGACCACCCCAGTGAGGATAAGCAGAGGGTGTTTATTCAGCGCTAGCTGTAGCAAGGGGGTCAGCCTCCATCACTTGCATTTGGCAGAGACTCAAAGGCAAGGGAGAGAGTGGAGAAGCTTTTGTAGTTACAAAAAGAAAAGCTTCAAGTGTGTTCTGATCTGAAGTTGTTGGCATGGAGAAGCTGAAAGCAGGCTAACTAGAAGCATGGCATCTTGTGTGCTTATTTGGGAACCATGTTTAGCCTTCTATGGTTGGTCCTGTGTTGGAAGTAGGTGAAAAAATATAGGGAAGCTTCCAGGGACTGACCAAGTTATGACCAGTATGGCCTAATTGCAGTAGAGCTTAAGGTTTGGCTTCCCACTCAGGTTGCTGCACAGATTGTGGATCAGAGACCTGTTGGCATGCTTGGACTGATCAATGCCCCTTTTCCTTCTCTTGGGAACATGTGCTTTATCCTTAGAAAAGCAGAAAAATTATAAAACTCTTTCCTGTCCTGTTGTTCCACATGTAAGACAATTTGAAGTCACTGTTAGTCCATAATTTCTGTCCTGTGCTGAGTTATAGTGAGTACCTCTCTCTCCCACCATGTCTTTGTAGAAACAGTACATGCTGTAAGAGATGGTATGCCTATGTCTTGTCACTGATATCTGACTATACCCTGACAGGTTAAGAACCCAGGAATGATCTGAATAATAAAATACTTCCTCCTGGAGATAAAAGTTGGCACCTCATGTGGGAAATACCTAGGTATTTTTATGCATTAAAACTAAGAAGGGAATAAAGGACACTGATAAATCCTTTGTCCCCAGTCTCTATCCCTTATTTTCCTGTAGAATATGTATCTTTCTGACTTCAAAAATCATAGTGTGCTGTGGATCAAAATATGGAGGCTGCAGAAATGAAAATGAAGTTGATATAATCATTCAGTTTGAAGCACATTGTAGTATAAGTGGTATAGTGATATCACAATAGTGATAGTTGGAGACAGGAACCTAAACCAGAAACATACCATGCTGTATACATGTAGATATTGAGAGAGACTCCTATCAAGACAGCATCAGTGCAATTTCAAGCCCATGAAAGCCAAAGGCATATATAAATGCAAGGCAGCATCAGAATCTCAGGAGTCTGTGTAGAAGACAGAATATGATGTGCAGAATTTCAGGAGGTGGAGTTTTCAGTATCATGTGAATAATATTACATCATAAGTGTGGAAAGAGGCAAAGCACGCCTTGTGAACAACAAACTCCATGTACAGGAGAGCATGACAAATAAAAGATGAGACCAAGTCGGTAAAATGATACCAGCATATATGTAATTGCTTCCAAAGTGCAGTTAAACATTTAAAGAGCCACATTGTTTCACAAAATGTGTTATATTGAGTTAACCCGTTCTTCCATACACACACATATATAATGTAGAGAACATTTCATACAGAAACATTCATGCTATTATGCATTAAGTTCTCCCTTGACACTAGAGTTGTAGGAAATGATCTTTAATAACTTGAATATGTCAGGGAATTGGAAGTGGGTATGGATGAGATTTGAAAGCATGGCAGAGAAAATCAGCATGTAGACAAAAGCATGCTCAGTCTTTTGTAAGCAGTTCCTCTGGAGAATTGGGGTTTTGGTTTTGGTTTAGCTAGAAGCCTAATGTGTTCATCATGTTTGTTTTCAAACTAGTTTGTTGTATTTTGAGCTTTCAAGTTGAGAGACTCTTCCTTCTGCTCTATAGACACATGATGTCTGTCTAACTCTTCTCCCTCCATCAGGAGCTTTAGGCACCAGTATAGAAGGATGGGTTATTACCAAAAGTTTGGTTTCTCTACCTGTACGCTATTTGGACTATTATAGAGTTCCTTACATTATCTTTCTCTAATGAAATTAAGGAAAAACTGATGATAAACTTGGGTTAGGACTTGGAATGAAGAGAACAAAAATAGTTTAAAATGATAACAAAATATGTTGAATACGTGCTGAGGAAGGACAAAATGTAGTGTCTAAGAGCAGTAGCAGCTTGGGTCAGCATGAAGATACAATGAGCAGGAAAGAGAGATCTCTTTTTCCTGGAAGCTACAATAGTCATGAAAAAAGTGAATCCACAGATAACAGAAGATGATGGGAAGGGATAATTCAGGTGAAAATCAAAACAGCATAAAAGTTGAAATGTTAAAAAAATATTTAGAGGTCTTATTTTGGAATAGTTTAAGATGGCTATGTGCTTGTATGAATAGAGGAGCTCTTTTAAATAACTGACTCTTGGAGCATAAGGTATTTGATGGCATGGACAGTGACTCGTCAGTATTTGCTTACCTCATGTGCCCAGTACAGTGTCTTATATATAATAAGTACTCAATAAGTTGTTAATAAAATAATCCATATGGAAATTAAATAGTAAACTTGCTCAGCCCTAGAGTAATTTATACTCAAAATCCTGTAAGAAATAGCTTAGACTAAAAAATGTGACTCAGTACATTAGTCTGTTGTCCCTCTTTTAGCTATCTGAAAGTATATTAAACCATTCTGTAGCATATTTTCTATAAAGCATATTAATAGACAGTTAATTTCAAAATAATAACAGCCTCCATATAATGAGCACAACAATGTGCCAGGTATTTGTTGCACTGAATTTTCAATATACATTTCCCCTTTTACTTTTCACAAAAATCTTTAAAATAGACACTGTTTTTATAAGAAGTGAAAAAATATGGAACTGAGGGTAAAGGATATTCATTAATTTCCCGATGAGCTAGGATTTATACTCAGGCATTTATTAGGACTTTGATTTCTTATCTAACATTCTAAACTGTAATTAGGATACACTTCCATACTATTCACGTAGCTATCTCAGATAAAGTTTAATAAAGTTCAGCAACATGCTCAAATCATTCAGTTAGTACTCTCAGAAATCAAGGTAGATTTTGACATAATACATGGAATATTGTAACTAAAATGACCTGGTAAGAGGATTTAACAGCTTAAAGAATGGCCTTCCCTCCCATCATAAACTTCTAAAAAACTGCACAAATGCATTCAACAATTATTTTCAGACATTGGCCAACACACATTGCAGGATTGTGGTCCATGAGATGAAGGAAATAAGTGATACTCTATGATTACTCCAGCTTATTGGCTGGAGTCAGTTTCCAAGCCAGTGTGGGGAGAGTGAAACCAGAGCCAGTGATCTCACTGAGTTAATAAGACAGATAGCAGTGTTCATAAAGATTGAGGCACTAGAATTTGAAGGGTAGAATATAAAGAAGAAAGAACTATATAGAGGGCTACAAAGGACTGGGGAAAGAACTACCATGAAGAGTTACCTAAAAGTTCCTAGAGCTCATGAAGGGATGAGGATAGTTTGTATTTTCATCAGCCAAAGGGGAGAGACCTCAGAGGGATGTCATGATTTTAGTGAGATTCAATTAATCTCAGAATAATGACTATTCAGGACCTTCCTTACCAAAGTTTAAAATTAATTTTTGAAAAAATTATACTTGTTAGAAGTAATTTAACTCTATGCCAGCAGAAAGTCAAATACTCTTAAAAGAAATGTAACAGAATCCATTATGCAACAAAGTAAAATTCACAGTTTCAGACATCCAATAAAAAATTGCCTGACATACAAAGAAGGAAATAAATATGACCCATTAATCAATAGATAACCCCACATGTTAGTGAGATGATATAAACAATACAAAAGTGGAACTATAGAGACTAAAATATAGTATCTAAATATGTGGATGTATATCAATAGAGAAAAATAGAATCCCCTTTAAAAGAAAAAGATTACTTATAGTCTGTCTATGAAAACCTACACATGAAGACACAGATAGGTTATAAGTAAAGAGATAGAAATACTATGCAAATGCTAATCAAATGAATGGAGGAGTGGCTATGTTATTATTACACAAAATTTTCTTCAAAATAAGGAAAGCTATAATAAATAAAAGTTTCATAGTGAAAAGAGTTCTAATTATCAAGAGGATTTAATTTTAAATGTAGTACACAAATAGAATTTAAAAAATACAAAGCAAAATAAGATTAAAATTAAAAAAGAAATAGGTACTTCTACAGAGATATCAATATTGGAGGCATCAATATTCATCTTGAGTGAGATAAATTATTGATAGAACATATGAACAGAAAATTGGTGAGATTTCAGCAATGCTATATACCAACTTGATCTAACTGAAATTTATAGAGCACTCCACTCAAACACAGCAGAACACACATTATTTTCAAATGTACTTGAAACATTTACTAAAATAGAACATATGACAGGCTATAAAATATTTCTTAACAAGCTTTAAAAGATCATATAAAGGATGCACTTGTATGATCAGGCCACCCATGGCAGCGATTCTCCTGCTGTCTGTACATCCCCTGCCTGACCAATGCCTGCTCACTTACCTGCTCACATGACTGACCTTCCCTCTTAATCATAAAGACATACTGACCCCAACTCCAGCTAGTGAGTGTTCTAATCTTTAGAACGTCTCCATCATGATAGTTTATCAAAGGGGCAGTGAAGGTGAGTGCTCCTTTACTGGTTTCCCTGTCCCTGGTAACCAATGAACCAACCTGACATCAGTGCCAATTCTTTGATAACTGGTAACTTCCCCACTTGCCCCCCACCACCCCCTTCCTTGTCATGCCTGCTCGCTGTCTGCTGCACACAGTGAGGTGTTGCTGTGTCACTCCAGGATGTTGCTTCAGGCATGTAAGCTCCCCTATCCATTAAACCATTCACGTGTCTGTTGCTGACTCCGGGCTCTTTGGTTTTGAGGCTGGACAAGCACAGGCCTTGTAGGCCTATGCAGTGCAGCCCAATAGAACACTAACCACAATCAAACTGAATTAGAAGTCATTGACAGAAAGATATTTGGACAATCTCCAACTATTTATAAATTTAATAACAAATTTAAATTGCACATGGATGACAAATAAAACACAAGTTCAGTTAGAAAATATTTTGTAAATGAAAATAAAACCACAATGTATCAAAATTTGTAAGATCCATCTAATGTATTGAAACATGTATATTATCACATGTGAAACAGAACACCAGTCCAGGTTCCATGCATGAGACAAGTGCTCAGGGCTGCTGCACTGGGATGACCCAGAGGGATGGGATGGGGAGTGGGTGGGAGGGGGGTTCAGGATGGGGAACACATGTAAATCCATGGCTGATTCATGCCAATGTATGGCAAAAGCCCACTACAATATTGTAAAGTAATTAGCCTCCAACTAAAATAAATTAATAATAAAAAAAAAATAAATAAAGTAGTCCTAGAAGGAAATGTATAGTTATGATTGTTGTAAAAGAAAAAAAATCTAATACTAATGATACAAGTTCCCACCTTAGGAACTCAGGAAAAGAAGAGCAGTTTAATCTCAAAGGAAGCAGAATGAAGGAAATAGTAAAGTTAAGAAAAAACTCAATAAAATAGAAAATTGGCAGAAAGAGTAAAATTAGTGAAACCAATAGTTGTTTCACTGAAAAAATTAATACAATGGACACAGACACTCCGTAAGTCAAGATGAATAAGAAAATGCTGGAAAATGAAAGTTTGCGGTATCAAGAATGCAAGGGCTTATATCACTACAGATACTCAAAAAGATTATAAAGAAACATTATCAACAACTTTAGGCTAGTAAATCTGACAACTTAGATCAAATGGGAAGATGTAATAAAATGAACAAATAGTGAATGATTCAATTTACCATATCTCTCAAGAAAACAAAAAAGTAAGTTTTATAGCACTGTATCTATTAAAGAATAGCACTGACACTAAAATCTTTTCAAAGAAAACTGCAGGCCTACATTGGTTCTCTATTGCTTCTGAAGAAGATTACTATAACACATATTTATTTATTTTTGTTGAAGTATAGTTGATTTGCAATGTTGTGTTAATTTCTGCTCTACAGCAGAGTGATTCAGTTACACATGTATATACATTCTTTTTTATAGTCTTTTCCATTATGGTTTATCACAGGCTATTCAATATAGTTCCTTGTGATGTACAGTAGGACCGTGTTGTTTATCCATTCTATGTATAATAATTCGCATTTGCTAACCCCAAACCTCCCACTGCATTATTCTCCCACCCGCATTCTCCTTGCCAACTGATTTGCCATCACAAATCTGTTTTCTATGTCTGTGAGTCTGTTTCTGTTTTGTAGATCAGTTCATTTGTGTCATATTTTAGATTTTGTATATAAGTGCTATCGTGTGTTACCTGTCTCTTTCTGACTTACTTCACTTTGTTTGATAATCTCTAGTTCCATCCATGTTGCTGCAAATGGAATTATTTCGTTCATTTATATGGTTGAGAAATAGTCCATTTTGTGTGTGTGTTTGTGTGTACCACATCTTCTTTACCCATTCATCTGTTGGTGGACATTTAAGAATTTCCATGTGTTGGCTCTTGTGAAGAGTGCTGCTGTGAACATAGGGGTGCATGTATCTTTTTGAACTATAGTTTTGTCCAAACATATACCCAAAGCAACACACATTTATTATCTTATAGTTCTGAAGGTGAGAAATCCGGAATGGGTTTCACTGGTCTGAAATTAGGGTGTTGCAGGGCTGTGTTCCTTTCAGAAGCTCTAGGGGAGAATCTGTTTCTTTGTCTTTTTTAGCTTCTAGAGCTGCATTCCTTTGTTCACGGCCTCTTCCACCATCTTCAACGCTAGCAGAATAACATCATCAAATCTCTCTCTCCCTCCTTCCCTTTGCTCTGCCATCACATGTGTATTCTCATCTAACCTCTCCCTCCCTCTTACAAGGACATTTGTATTAACATTTACTATTTACTTGTATAATTCTGAAGAACTTCTGCATCTTAGGATCCTTGATCATGTCTGCGAAGTACCTTTTCTCATATATTGTAACATTCACAGTGTCCTAATATTTGAATCTAGGTATGTTTGGGGGTCACTATTCAGCTACTCTAAGGCCCAAATGTCTTCACTGGTGTATTCTGTCAGATATTTAATAAACATTATTATTTATTCTGTACATATTCTTTCAAAAAATAGAGGTGGAGCAAATACTTCCAACTCATCAAGACATCATTGCCCTGATACTGAAACCAGACAAAACCAGTAAAAAGAAAAAAAAAAGGTAAACTGATTTTCCTCAAGAACATAAATGGAGAAATACTAGCCCAAGTGTTGGAGAATATAGCAAGATATACACATGATATTATTTTGTGACTAAATGAGGTTTATAATAAGAATGAATAGTTGGTTTGACACTCAAAATTAAAGTAATTAATATTATTAAAATAAACTAATCATTTGATGCAGAAAAAGTGTTTGCCAAAATTAAAACACTCATCATAAAAATTCTCTTAAAACTAAGAGACATTTTCTCAAACTGATAAAGGGAATCTTTTAAAAACCTTTTATCTTATTATACTTGATGATGAATAACTGAGTGCTTTCTTCCTAATATCATAATCAAGGCAAGAATGTCCATTCTCAACACTCCTGTTCAATACTGTTTTGGAAGTTCTAAGCGGTACAGTAAGGCAAGCAGAAAAATATTAAAGACATACTGATTGAAAGGAAAGAAGTAAAACCGTGTTTAGTCATAGTCAATATGATCTGTGCAGAAATTTCTAACGAATCTAGAAAATACTGTAAGAATTAATAATGATTTTTACTATCATTACTGGTTAAGGTCAATATACAATAAGTAGCATTTCTATGTAGTACTAGAATACAACCACTTGAAACAAGATTTTTTAAAATGCCATTTATACCTGCATCCAAAATGTGATATATGTATGGATAAATTTAACAAAACATATGCAAGAACTGCACAATGAAAGCTATAAAACATTGCAAAAGGAAAATTTAAGAGACCTAAAAATAGATATATATCATGTTAATGTATTTCAATATTTAATATTGTTATAATGTCAGTTCTTCACACCTCAGTCTACATATTCAGTGTACATGCACGCTCAGTTGCTAAGTCGTGTCCAACTCTTTGCAATCCCATGGACTGTAGCCTGCCTGGCTCCTCTGTCCATGGGATTTCCCGGGTAAGAATACTGGAGTGGGTTGTCGTTTCCTCCTCCAGGGGATCTTCCAGACCCAGGGATTGAATCTGCATCTCCTGCATTGGCAGGCAGATTCTTTACCACTGAACCATGAGGGAAGCCCCAAATTCAGTGTGATCCCAGTCAAAATTATAGTAAAATTTCTTTCAGTAGAAATTGACAAACTGTAAAATTTATATGGAAATACAATGAACCTGACTGAGCAATTCAAATTCTTTTTAAAAGAAAAACAAAGTTGGCGAATTACCTTCTTTTTTAAAATAAGTAATTAATTAATTTTAGTTGGAGGCTAATTACTTTACAATATTGTAGTGATTTTTGCCATACATTGACATGAATCAGCCATGGGTGTACATGTGTTCCCCATCCTGAACCCCCCTCCCACCTTCCTCCCCATCCCATCCCTCAGGGTCATCCCAGTGCACCAGCCCTGAGCACCCTGTCTCATGAATTACCTTCTTTCAAGATTTATTATAAAGCTAAATAATCAAGACTGTGTTGTGGGCATTTGGAAGAATTGGACAGAATATAAGACCCAGAAATTAACCTCATTTATATGGTGAATTTAAGATGCCCATTAATTCAGTGGAAAAAGTATATTCTCTTCAACAAATTGTTCTACAATTATTAGATATCACGTGGAAAAAATATACACAGTCACTCTTACTTCTCTCCATACACAAACAAACTTGTAATTGATCATACACCTATGTGTGAGAGTGAAAACTATAAAACTTCTAGGAGGAAACATTTGTGACCTGAGTTAGGTAGCAATTTCTTGAGATGACGCAAACAAAAAAAAACATAAAAGAAAAACACAGTTTTGTTCTTCAAAAAAATATTGTTAATATTGGTGAGAAAAGAAAAAAGGAAAGGAAGAGTGTTGTCTCCATAGACTCAGATAATATCTGAAAAGTTATTTGTCATTAAGGATTTGTGTACTTAGAGTATTCAAAGGAAACTTTATAGTTCATTAATAAGAAGACAGTGAAACCAGTTGGGCAAAAATTTTGAACAAACATTGCAGTGTAGACACTGTATGAAATCCCAATGAGCCCATGAAAAGATACTCAATGTCATTAGGCATTCTGAAAACACAAATTAAAACCATAATGAGAGGCCACTGCTACCCATTACTTGTATCAGCCACTCTTAGGTATTTACCCAAGAGAACTGAAAACTTGTCTTTTTTTTTTTTTTTAAGGAACTTATATGTGAATATGTATAGCGCTTTTATTCACAATAGCCAAAACTTTGTTAACAATTGAAGTGTCACTACAATGAAAGAAAGAAAGTAGTTGCCAAGGACCAAAGAGTTGGTTAAGGAGATTGACTACAAAGGAGTACAAAGGATCTTTTTGGGATGCTGGAAATGTTCTACATCATCATTGTCCTAGTAGTTACATAAATGTATTACATTTGTCAAAATACATTTATTTGTGCATTTAAACTTGGTGAAATTGCATGTAAACTGTAATGATTAGGCAGATTTATAGACATATCTTCTTCTCTCCCAAAAAATAAGATTAAAAAAAACTTTGGAGCCAAACTCTGGGTTTCAATTTCAATCATGAATTGCCCAGTATCTATTTGTGTGACTTTGGAGAAGTTATATACCCTTGAGATCTGCCTCCTAGGGTTGAAAAGGAAAGTGAAAGTGGCTCAGTTGTGTCCAACTCTTTGCTACCCCTTGGACTATACAGTCCATGGAATTCTCCAGGCCAGAATACTGGGGTGGGTAGCCTTTCCCTTCTCCAGGGGATCTTCCCAACCCAGGGATGGAACCCAGGTCTCCTGCATTGCAGGCGGATTCTTTACCAGCTGAGCCACCAGGGACTGCCATTTAACTCTGCCAAGTACATAAGACAGTATTCAGCACAAAGTAAGTGCTCAGTGAATGTTTGCTGTTCTCAGTTGCTGATCTTGACTTTGCCACCTGATATGACATTGACTAGATAATTTAATTTTATATGATTTTTTTCCAACCTTAAAAATGTGATGACATGGATCCCTATGGTATTTCAGGTTTTCTGGTACCCTAAAGTCTATAAAGACATAGAATGATTTTTTTTTCAACTCTCTTAGGAGACAGGCTTTGCAGTATTGATTCAAGGAAGATTTCTAAAAGAAGCATCTGCACCCTGAAATTATAGGTTTGTCTAATAGAGGGATTTTTGTTTCATTTGACAAAAGTGTTAAGATGGCTTGCACTTTTTCACTTTAAATAAATTAAATTTCACCAAAGAGGTAGGCTAAAAATAGTTTTTTAATTTGATCAATATTTATTGTTTTAACATGTTGTTAGCACACACTTTTTCGGTGCAGTTTTGCTTTATTTTCTGGTATATCATATAAAGTTGTCTTTCAAGATTGATAAAAGACTCCTGATTTGTTTAATGTAGTGAAATACTAGGCTTACAAGTTTCCGTTTCCCTTGATGTACACTATTGAAGGCATCAAACTCAGGAACTTGTATCAGATCAACACTTTTGCCCTAGATACCTCATCTCCCCCTTCATTTGATGATGCTGTCCTTGATAATGTAGTGATACTCAACAAGCTGGAGGCTATAGGTATCAGGTAGTAGAATCCTGACAGATATTTGGCAGAATTATTAGTTTTTACCTATTAAATATGTCTCCCTGAAAGTGATTTGTTGTGCAACAAATTAGAATCTAATAGTGAAATGCCTGAACACTCAAGAGTTATAGCAATCAGTTAACTGTGTAGAATTGCAGTGGAAGGTCCATTCTATTTGAAAATTCTGTCAAAGGATCTTTCACTTCCTATAAGAAGCAAGAAACCTATTTCAAGGGTTCAGATAACTTGAAGTTCATACATATAAATTATGCAGTTTTCTAAAAAATAAATAATACAGTTTTTTCACAATAATAAAAGACAATCACTAACATCTTTCAGAAAGATGCATCAAGATTCATCTTTAATAAAATTTCCTGTCATATTTTTGGATTCTCGCTATGAAAATTCTTGATGAGTGATTGCATGTTTAATAAACAATATATATTACAGTTGTCATGTTCTTGCTAAAACTTTGTTTCCCCTCTGATAATTGTGTGAGGAAAGAGGAGTGTGATTACACTTCTTGTCAGTATTTCCTTGAATGGTGTTTTATGCAAAGACAGCCAAGCTCCTGAGGCTAATTCTTTCATGGGCTGTAGCCAATATGAGCACTTTGTGTACTGCTAGATGCCACTGCTCACTTTCCTCCCTGAAGATGAAAACCCTGCATGATGGCTCACCCTCAGGACTCCAGGAGGCTCTCTGAGTCTGAAATCAAGGCTCTCTGACTACTAGGATTGTGTGTTTATCTTCTTTGAGGTAGTCCCAACCTCTCTGTGCTCTGAGGAAATATCCTTCACCTTAGGGCAGTGTTCCTTTATTAGTGGAGTCATGCAGAAGAGTAGAGACTTTCCTTCCCTCCTAAGACTTCCGTTATTTCTCTTGTCAAAGGGAGAGTGTAGAGGTTATTTCTACTGTTTGACTGTATGGCAGTAACACTGCAATTCAACTCTCTCATCTTCAGAAATTAGAGAATTGATCTTAGTGAATCATTCCCTTGGAGAAGGAAATGGCAACCCACTCCAGTATTCTTGCCTAGAAAATCCCATGGACAGAGAAGCCTGGCTGGCTACAGTCCATGGGGTAGCAAGAGTCGGACACAACTTAGTGACTAAACCACCACCACAGTAAATCATTCAGAAACTACTTACTGAGTACCCACTGTGTAGGTTTGATTTTTCTAGAAGCTAAAACTCCCAGTGAAATTTCAGTCCAGGAGGGGATATAACTAAAAGCACTTGGAAGCAAGTGTGCGTGTGTGTGTGTGTGTGTGTGTGTGTGTGTGTGTATGTGCACATGCATGTGGATGTGTGTGCGTATAATATAGTTTAGACTTAAACTTATTTGATTTAAATAATTTATAAAGTCCTTTTATATACTTTCATTTGATGAAATTTGATCTTTCAGCCCCTCCTGCCTCTGACTTCTTTCAAGAATGAATTTGACAAAGCAGAGAAGATAGGTCCTAGTGGCTGATGCTTGTTCTCTCCTCTGATACCTGGGACAAGGCCCTCTACCTCCCAGGCTGCAGCTTCCCTGCTGTAGCTATGTGCCTCCTGACTTGTTCTCTCTTGCCTTGGTCAGGGCTTGTTGGTTCTCCCTGACTAAACTGATTTCATCAGAGCTCCTGCTGGCCATATACCCATAAGAATTAAGCTGTGATATCCATATAGTCCCTGTACTGATTTTGGAGATTAGCCCCTGCATCTGTTTAAGGGATCACCTGTCACTGCCTTCATGAACCACTTGCAAGGCCAGCCGACCTTCAAGAAAATGCCGCAACTATACAAGAACTGAAAGGGGCTTGGAGAAGATAAGTTTGGGAACCTCATTCTGGTGATAGCTGATGCACAACACCTCTGCCCATTAAAATACCCATGACATATATCTAGAGCCCCAAATTGACAGCAACATCTTAAGACAAAGATCAAAGAAGACTCATTGAAATAAGAGCAAAGTACAGTTTCAATAACTGATTCTCCAAGTATGATGAGTTAAGAAATTTATTTAAAAAATAGAACAAGAGAGATGACCCTAAGATGGTATTAACCTAATTCCAGGATTTCAGGCTGCAGTGGCCAGAATAATGTGGCTGTTTCCCTACTACAAGGAAACGAAATCCTGAAACAATCATAGCCCCTCCTCTCCCTCCTTCCTCCTCTCCCTCCTTCTTTCATCTATCACCTATTTTGAATTTAATCACAATGGAACAATAGACAAGGGTCAGTTAAGGTGATGTCAGCAAGATGGAGGCCGCAATACTTGTCACCCCTTCAAAACCCACAAAAACAGTGAATAACTAATTACAAACTAACAAAAATAGCTCTGGGGAAGGCTCTGGACTTCAACGAAGAAGCAAGCAGTAACACTGCAAGGCTAAAAACCAAGAATGACCATATAGAAAAGCATAGAAAATATTTTAGCTCTGTCACTCTACCCTCAAGGCCAGAACAGCTCGATGGCAAGAGGGATCCCTTTGGAGGGATTTCATTCTACAAGGAAAAGAAGAGTAAGAGTAACTCAGAAAGCCTCACCACCATAACACTTGCAGCCTTTGCTACCAAGGACCCCCATAGACTTCAGAAGTACTGATTTCAGCTGATGGAACTGCTTAGGGTCTGGCTTCTACATTTCCTCCCTAGGGTGGGAGTGATCCCTGTGGTGATCCTGTTCCCTGGGGTTCCAGTTGCCTCAGTGTCCCTGCTCTCTGAGATTTCGATGCCACAGTGCATCCTCATTCAAGGAACCAAAGCTGCCACTGCTCTGCACACCACCCCCAAATCCCAAGTCGTAGATTTGACCTGTTATTGCTACATCTGCACTGCTGCTGCTCCACACCCTGCCCTGGGTCCTAAGCCATGACATTGACTTCTCATCACTGGGGCTGTGTTATTGCTGTTCTGCCCCCTGCCCCTAGGTGCTAATGCAAGGCTTTACCTGCTGTCACTGTCCACTCTGTTGCTGCTCTGCACACATCCCAAACCCAGGGTCTAAATTGTGGCTTTCTCCCAGTGGTACTGGAATTGAACTGTTGCTATTCTGCAAATGCCCCTCTGAGACCAGAATAACGACTTAGACTCACCATCTCCAGGGTGTGCTACTACTGAAACCTGCACCCTAACAGACACTCACAGAACATTCCTTCTAGAGCAGGAGACTAAACTTTCTTTTCAAGGAAAGAAAGTGGAACATTATGTAGTATAGATGGTTTGTTAGGTCACAAAACAAGTCTCAGTAAATTAAAAAAAAATTAAAATCACAGAAAATGACTCCGCATATAAGTGATATCATATGGTATTTGTCTTTCTCTGTCTGACTTACTTCAGTTCAGTTCAGTTGCTCAGTCATGTCCAACTCATTGTGACCCCATGGACTGCAGCACACCAGGATTCCCTGTCCATCACCAGCTCCCAAAGCTTGCTCAAACTCATGTCCATAGAGTCAGTGATGCCATCCAACCATCTCATCCTCTGTCGTCCCCTTCTCCTGCCTTTAAGTTTTCCCAGCATCAGGGTCTTTTCCAGTGAGTCAGTTCTTCCCATCAGGTGGCCAAAGTATTGGAGTTTCAGCTTCAACATCAGCCCTTCCAATGAATAGTCAGGACTGATTTCCTTTAGGATTGATTGATTTGATCTCCTTGCAGTCCAAGGGACTCTCAAGAGTCTTCTCCACACCACAGTTCAAAAGCATCAATTCTTTGGTGCTCACCTTTCTTTATAATCGAACTCTCACATCCATATATGACTACTGGAAAAACCATAGCTTTGACTAGATGGGCCTTAGTTGGCAAAGTAATGTCTCTGCTTTTTAATATGCTGTCTAGGTTGGTCATAACTTTTCTTCCAAGGAGCAAACGTCTTTTAATTTCATGGATGTAGTCACCATCTGCAGTGATTTTGGAGCCCCCAAAATTAAAGTCTCCCACTGTTTCCATTGTTTCCCCATCTATTTGCCATGAAGTGAATGGACTGGATGCCATGATATTATTTTTTTGAATGTTGAGTATTAAGCCAACTTTTTCACTCTCCACTTTCACTTTCATCAAGAGGCTCTTTAGTTCTTCTTCACTTTCTGCCATTAGGGTGGTGTCATCTGCATATCTGAGGTTATTGATATTTCTCCCAGCAATCTTGATTCCAGCTTGTGCTTCATCCATCCTGGCATTTCTCATGATGTACTCTGCATATAAGTTAAATATGCAGGGTGACAATATACAGCCTTGAAGTACTCCTTTTCCAATCTAGAACCATTCTGTTGTTCCATGTCCAGTTCTAACTGTTGACCTGACTTACTTCACTTAATCCATAAATGTGTGGAAATCAAGCAATTCATTTAAACAGTCAAAGGATCAAAAATCTTACAAGAAACTAGAAAATACTTGGAGAAAAGTAAAAATAAAAACACAGCAGACTAAAACATATGGCTTCCAGTAAAAGCAATGATCAAAGAGAAATTCATAGCTGCAAACACCTACATTAAAAAAAGAAAAAAAAGACCTAAAATCAGTAACCTAAGTTTGCCCTGTAAGGACCCGTTCTCTGTTTATTCAGAAATTACACATCCTAACATGCAGTTCAGAAGAAAATGTCAAGTAAGTAGAAGTGATCTTTTGCATACAAACATGTTTAGTTCCCTTAGAAGCAGCACTATAAGCAAGGAAAGACTTAGGGAAAGTTTGGAAGTCCTATAAGATACAGAGTGTAATATTTCAAATACTTTCATCTTTTTCCAAAAAAATCACAAATTGCATCTGAATCACTTGCTAAGGTGTGGAACTTGAAAATCAAAGCAGTAGAAGATCCAGCCTCTCTCAAGCATAATCTCACTAAGTGTCTGATTTCCTCACCAAATATCCCACTTCTGGACATTTCACATTGACCCAGATGGCATGTATATAATCCTGATCTTCAGGTTTGTATCTTAGAAACTGAGTTTGCTGAAGTGTGGAATCAGTGAGCCAAAGGTTTTTGTCTCACTTGAGAAAATCAGGGCATGAATGGTTCACTACTGATTCAAGGTTAAGAAAACACAACAAATATAAAACATTACAGTGAATCCAATACAAAAGATGCTGTAACTTAAGGAATAAGAAACAATGCATAGAAATTTTTGAAAAATACTGTACCTCTGAAGATGTTTTTCTAAAGAAGCAAAAATAAGGATTCAGACTTTTTGTTTCAAAATATATGCAGGAGGGTGAATCTTCTATGTAATAGAATGGGCTGGTGTCTTAATGAAGAAACAAATAGTACAGAAAGCTCGACCTAAAATGCTGCATAATGTCATTTGCCATTTACATTACATGCTAGAAAAGAAAAAGCTAAGGAGATTTAAAAAGGTATTTACTAGTTTTGTGGCATGGGAAGAGAGCTTGACTACAAATGACCATAAGTGAAAATTTGAGGTCATGGAACTGTTCTATATTGTGAAAACACAACTCTAATCATTTGTCCAGACTCAAAAATCGATATACCACAAAGGGTGAATTTTCATATATGAGTTAAAATAATTAGGATATTATGGGAAACCAAAATGGGGTACGACTATGACAGGTGAATCTCTTTGTATTGTAAATGAGTGCTCTGATCATAGTGAATGAAATGGTGAAGAAATAAGCTGCAGCACATAACTTTAAAAAACATTGTTTCAACTTATTGTTGCTGATGGTGGTTTACTCGCTAAGTTGTGAGACTAAAGACAAAAAGATTGGTACACAAACACTGCACTCGAGTTTATAAATTTTCAAGTATGTATGTTAGTAATTTTGAAATGGCCCTTCATGTATACCAGGTTTGAACAAATAAGTAAATATGTTACAGAGGCAGTTTCTTAGTCACAAAATGGTGAGATGATGGTAGAATGAACTATGTGTTACTGAATTAGAGGTAAAGGTATAATTTTGAACTCGCATATATGTAGATAGATAAGTAGATAGATGATAGAGCTATGGAAATTAATACAGATATGTGCATATATATGGGTTTCTATGCAAACACATGGGGCTCCCCTGGTAGCTCAGCTGGTAAAGAATCTGCCTGCAATGCAGGAGACTCCAATTTCATTCTTGGGTTGGGAAGATCCCCTGGAGAAGGGAGAGGCTACCCACTTCAGTATTCTTGGACTTTTCTGGTGGCTCAGATGGTAAAGAACCTGCCTGCAATACAGAAGACCCGGGTTCGATCCCTGGGTCGGGAAGATCCCCTGGAGAAGGGAATGGCAACCCACTCCAGTATTCTTGCCTGGAGAATCCCCATGGACAGAGGAGCCTGGGGCGGGCTACAGTTCAAGGGGTCACATAGAGTCAGATGCAACTGAATGACTAAGCACAGCACAACAGGTGCAAACACATATGGCCCAGCTTTATCCCCCAAGAGAACATAGAGGCAGTGACACCTTGGTAGCAATGAGCATACCTTTTTCCCAGGTCTTTGTTTCTAAATGACATTCTTTTTTTAAAATTGAACTATAGTTGATTTACAATCTTGTGTTAGTTTCAAGTGTACAGCAAAGTGATTCAATTATATATATATATATATATATATATATATATTTCATACTCTCTTCCATTATAGGTTATTATTAGATATTTCCCTATGCTGTACAGCAGGTCCTTGTTGTTCACCTATTTTATATATAGTAGTATGCATATGTTAATCCCAAACTCCTAAATGGTGTTCTTTAATAACCGAAATGAAGGCTCCTTGGAACCCTGATCTAGGGCTGCTCTCAGGCTGGGGAATGGAATACACAAGTCAAGCGTAGAACTTCTGGGAGTATTAGAGAGATGAAAAGTGTTAAACAAGAAGATTGGGAGCATGGCAAAAGGACAAGAGAAATCAATTAGAGCTCCCAGTGGCCAAATCTAAAACAGTCTGTCACAAAAGAAATAATGAATGTTAGACTCTAACTCTGTGATGGTTAGCTTTATGTGTCAAAGTCATGAAAGACATGGTAAGACTGAAGAACTATCATCACACATTAAAAGAAGCTTGGGAAAAATAACTAAGTGTGGTATTCAACGTTAGATAATGAAACAGAAAGAAGCACATTTGTGGAAAGACTGGTAAATACGCACAAGGTATTGTTTATTTAGATGTAATTTAATTTATTTTGTTAATTTTGTTACTTCTTTACAATCATGTTATGGTTGTGTGGGTTGTTATCATTGGGGTAACTGGGTGAAGGGTGTATGAGAGTTCTCTGTACTATTTTTCCAACTTCTCTATAAGCCTAAAATTATTGCAGCTAAAACCTAATCAAGTAGCATTTATAATCTATGAGAATTTCAAAATACTTGTATGAAAAATTCTATTCAAATGAAGCCAAATATGAGAATTCTGATTTCATCCTCTTTTCTTCAGTGTAAATCATTTAATTTATTTAAATTTTCTTCACTTTCGACATATAATTCATCTTTGTTTTTCTGGTCTGCATTTTCTTCAGAGCTCTTCATCTATCTTAAGCTTTGGTGAAGCAGTATCCTGATTGACACAGGCCAAAGGATGCCATATTAGCATCAATATTCACTACATTTTGACCCAGGCTGCAGCTATGTAAGCCTGTCTTGAAATACTAATGAGAGGGATGTTGAAGGAAAAAGTCTCAGAGTTCTAAAGTTCAGATAAATGTAAACAGTACTAGAAAAGTTGTAAAGAATAAAAGTTAGCCTGAAAAGAGTAGACTCAACTGTTAAAAGTATAAATTATAATGAAAATTGTAGTTTATAAATTATTTGTTGCAAGTTATTTTTTTAAATTTGGTAAAGTTTAATTTGAAGTCAAAAATAAATTAGTAGAAATTTTATATCTAATACTCAACTATTTGAAAAAATATCAATAAAGATTAATACTTATTTTAAAAGCTATTACTCATTTAAAGTCAAATTTACGTAACAGATACTGAAGGAATGACTTTACTGTAATGCAAAATCTGAAACTGTAAGAAAATTTTATACTTTAATAGGTAGAAAAGTTTTAGCTTTTAGTTGGCTGCTGTGATTAGCTGTATACATGCCTTTAGTTAAATCACCTCAGCCAAGACAGCTCCATGATGGTCACAGAGGGACCTGACACCTGTCATTGCACAATTCCAGCAAGGGCTGTTCACAGATTCACTTCAGAGTCTGTGGAATAGGACTCTTGGAGTTGTACAAAAGAGTTCCTGGAATGCAATTATTTGTCCTTTCAGATGAGTAAATCAAGTTTCCGTGAGCTTCAGAAATGGATAGAAAAATGAGAAGGTGGCAGCCTGGATTCTAGAGTTAGTAAGAAGGAGAATTTCTGGACAGGGATTACAGTTCTCATTCAGTTCAGTTCAGTCGCTCAGTCGTGTCTGACTCTTTGCGACCCCATGAACCACAGCACGCCAGGCCTCCCTGTCCATCACCAACTCCCGGAGTCTACCCAAACCCATATCCATCGAGTCAGTGATGCCATCCAGCCATCTCATCCTCTGTCGTCCCCTTCTCTGCCTGCCCCCAATCCTTCCCAGCATCAGGATCTTTTCCAATGAGTCAGCTCTTCGCATGAGGTGGCCAAAGTATTGGAGTTTCAGCTTCAACGTCAGTCCTTCCAATGAACACCCAGGACTGATCTCCTTTAGCATGGACTGATTGGATCTCCTTGCAGTCCAAAGGACTCTCAAGAGTCTTCTTCAACACCATAGTTCAAAAGCATCAATTCTTCGGCGCTCAGTTTTCTTCACAGTCCACCTATCACATCCATACATGACCACTGGAAAAACCATAGCCTTGACTCGACAGACCTTTGTTGGCAAAGTAATGTCTCTGCTTTTAAATATGCTATCTAGGTTGGTCATAACTTTCCATCCAAGGAGTAAGCGTCTTTTAATTTTATGGCTGCAGTCACCATCTTCAGTGATTTTGGAGCCCCCCAAAATAGAGTCTGCCACTGTTGCCACTGCTCCTCATCTATTTCCCATGAAGTGATGGGACCAGATGCCATGATCTTAGTTTTCTGAATGTTGAGCTTTAAGCCAACTTTTTCACTCTCCTCTTTCACTTTCATCAATAGGTGTTTTAGTTCCTCTTCACTTTATGCCATAAGAGTGGTGTAATTTGCATATCTGAGGTTATTGTTATTTCTCCCGGCAATCTTGATTCCAGCTTGTGCTTCTTCCAGCCCAGCATTTCTTATGATGTACTCTGCATAGAAGTTAAATAAGCAGGGTGACAATATACAGCCTTGACGTACTCCTTTTCCTATTTGGAACCAGTCTGTTGTTCCATGTCCAGTTCTAACTCTTGCTTCCTGACCTGCATACAGGTTTCTCAAGAGGCAGGTGAGATGGTCTGGTATTCCCATCTCTTTCAGAATTTTACACAGTTTATTGTGATCCACACAGTCAAAGGCTTTGGCATAGTCAATAAAACAGAAATAGATGTTTTTCTGGGACTCTCTTGCTTTTTTGATGATCCAGCAGATGTTGGCAATTTGATCTCTGGTTCCTCTGCCTTTTCTAAAGCTAGCTTGAACACCTGGAAGTTCACGGTTCACATATTGCTGAAGCCTGGCTTGGAGAATTTTGAGCATTACTTTACAAGCATGTGAGATGAGTGCAATTGTGCAGTAGTTTGAGCATTCTTTGGCATTGCCTTTCTTTGGGATTGGAATGAAAACTGACCTTTTCCAGTCCTGTGGCCACTGCTGAGTTTTCCAGATTTGCTGGCATATCGAGTGCAACACTTTCACAGCATCATCTTTTAAGGTTTGAAATAGCTCAACTGAAATTCCATCACCTCCACTAGCTTTGTAGTGATGCTTCCTAAGGCCCACTTGACTTCACATTGCAGGATGTCTGGCTCTAGGTGAGTGATCACACCATCGTGATTATCTGGTTCGTGAAGATCTTTTTTGTTCAGTTCTTCTGTGTACTCTTTCCACCTATTCTTAATATCTTCTGCTTCTGTTAGGTCCATACATTTCTGTCCTTTATCGAGCCCATCTTTGCCTGAAATTTTCCCTTGGTATCTCTAATTTTCTTGAAGAGGTCTCTAGTCTTTCCCATTCTGTTCTCATTAGGTAAGACAATAGTTCTCATTTGGTAAGACAATTCTTGTCCTGCCGTGGATCTATTAACTATCTAGATATCTTTCTTATGGCCAATTATTTTTAACTTGGGGTAGAATACATGTACAGCCATATGCTCTAATGTGAAATGTAAAACTCAACATCTTTGAGATTCACCCTTATTGTTGCATTTAGCAATATTTTTTTATGTTGCTCAATAGAATTTCATTAAAGAAATACACCACTGTTTATTCATTCCATGTCTCATGATCTTTTAACTAAATATTTTAAAGAAGTAATTGTAGCTGAGATAAGGCAGTCTGGTTATACCCAAATATTAGGTTGTTGTGGTAGAGCTGGATAATTTCCAACAGAGACAAGAAAAGGCCTCTAGGGCTCTGCTCTCAGGATTTTGCCACCAGTGGTCTAAGTCAGCAGTCCCCAACCTTTTTGGCTCTAGGAACTGGCCTTGTGGAAGGCAATTTTTCCACGGACTGGGAGAAGGGGATACTTTGGGGATGATTCAAGTGCATTATATTTACTATGCACTTTATTTCTATTATTATTACATCAGCTCCACCTCAGATCATCAGACATTAGACCCTGTAGGTTGGGGACCTCTGGTCTAAGTCATGCCATATTTATGAGCAGGTAGTCATCACTTTGTCTTTTTAGACATTTCACTAAATGTTTTGTTTCAAATCTTTATACACGGCAGACATGGCACTATTCAGAATCTCCAAAGTGGCTTCACACAAGATTCAGATGTAATCATAGCCCTGGGGCTTCACTTGTAAAGGTTGTGGCTTCTCTAGACCTCTTATACGAATTCATGCAAAGGCAAAAATATAGATAATATTTCTAGCCAATCCACATATGTTGAAACCACTCAAGTCAGCAATTAAGATCATTCCTTACATTATACTAATTATCAAACCATCTGGTGCTGATCAGAGATAAAGATAGTTGAAGGACACTGGCAGAGCCTAGAATTTCTGAATACATACTGTGAAATCCAAAGTAACAAGGCCCAGTAGCGAATGATCTTGATTAGGGGCTTCAATGCTCACTGATGATCTCCAAGATACAGATTGAAAGCCAACACACACATATATATTCCACAAACCACATTTAAAACATTTTCAAGAAAACTGAAAACAATATCAGAAATTTTCTTATGAACAACCAAGTCTAACTTGTTAAACAGATCTAATCTCTACATGAAGAAGGGAGGCTCTTCTTCTTGACAGAGTGGTGAATGACTTCCCTGGTGGCTCAGATGGTAAAGAATCTGCCTGCCAATGCAGGAGACGTGGGTTCAATCCCTGGATTGGGAAGATGCCCTGGAGAAGGAAATGGTAACCCACTCCAGTATACTTGCCTGGAAAATCCCATGGACATAGGAGCCTGGTGGGCTACAGTTCATGGGGTCGCAAAAAGTTGGACACAACTGAGCAACTAACACTTTCTGGCTATTCAGTTGTTTGCCACTGTCCTAGCTTCTCAGCCTTGGGCCATCTCTAAAGTTTAACTCTCCTTAAAAATATTTAAGACATGGAAGCAACCTAGATGTCCATCAGCAGACGAATGGATAAGGAAGCTGTGGTACATATACACAATGGAATATTACTCAGCCATTAAAAAAAATACATTTGAATCGGTTCTACTGAGATGGATGAAACTGGAGCCCATTATACAGAGTGAAGTAAGCCAGAAAGAAAAACAACAATACAGTATACTAATGCATATATATGGAATTTGAAAGATGGTAACGGTAACCCTATATGCGAGACAGAATAAGAGACACAGACGCATGGAACAATTTTATGGACTCTGAGGGAGAAGGTGAGGGTGGGACGTTCTGGGAGAATGGCATTGAGACATGTGTATTGTCATATGTGAAACAGAGCACCATTCCATGTTCGATGCATGTGACAAGGGCTCAGGGCCGGGGCAATGGGACGATCCAGAAGGATGGGATGGGGAGGGAGGTGGGTGGGGGGTCCGGGAAGGGGAACACATGTAAACCCATGGCTGATTCATGTCAATGTATGGCAAAAACTATTACAATATTGTAAAGTAATTAGCCCCCAACTAAAATAAATAAATTTATTAAAAAAAAAAATATTTAAGAGTGAGACCTAGTGTTGTTGTTGTTCAGTCATTAAGTCATGTCCGACTCTTTGTGACCCTGTGGACTGCAGCATGCCAGGCCTCCCTGTCCCTCACCATTTCCTGGAGTTCTCCCAAGTTCATGTCCATTGAATTGGTGATGCTATCTATGCAAGCATGTCATCCTCTGCCACCCTCTTCTCCTTTTGCCTTCAATCTTTCCCAGCATCAGGGTCTTTTCCAATGAGTGGGCTCTTTGCATCAGGTGGCCAAAGTATTGGAGTTTCAGCTTCAGTATCAGTCCTTCCAATGAGTATTCAGGGTTTATTTCCCTTAGTGAACAAATTGTTATTTATTATTGTAGTATATTGTTAAATTAGGGCCCCTAATATTTAACTCTGTAAACAGTAGGAACATCTACTATATTCATTAGCTCTGCCACAACACTCAGTGACTTTAACAGAAGTTTTTATTTCACTGGATCTGCACTTGGATAGAATGAGTCAAATGAGAGTCAGGCAGTCTAGTCTGGGCTGACTCAGCTCTGCTCTTGTCTCATTCGTGGTCCAGGTTGAAGGTGCAACACCTGACAAAAACTCTTCTCATGCTGAAACTTGAGGTGCAAGAAGGGCAGAAGAAACTTAAGAGGCCTTGTAGGGTCATCCCCACCTGCATGCCATAAGCCAGAGTAAGTCTGCAGACCAAGCTGAAAGTCAAGGGTCAGGGAGGGGCACTCTACCCATGATGAGGCCACTGTCAGGCAGTAGGTACAAGGAGAGTGGCAACATTTGAGTCCCTCCTTCAGCTGCCACAGTCTCCCCATGAACCAAAACATACTCCTCCTACCTTTCACTGACTTAAATATTTTCCCCTTTTAATTTTACTTATTAAAACATTATTGACAAAGAAGAAAGATGTTTTGCTTTAAATACTTTTTGTGTATAAGCCTCCTGCAAATAGTACCTGATGTATATCCATTTTATAAACATGTATCCATTCATTCACTTATTGAGCACCTTATATTGAGCACCTACTAGATACAGATCATTAAGTGAAGCAATGTGAGAAATACAAAGAGGGTTCAGATAGATTCTTTCTCAGATTCTCTCTCAATGATCTTGGGGGTTTGGAGCTTCAGGAAGGAAGCTTGGGGTTGGAGTAGCATCAAGTACTAAAATAGAATAGGGTGGTGAAAGCAATTAGTTTTGGACTCAGGCAGACCTAGATTTGAGTCTTGGCCCCAACATTTCAGACAGGCTATTCTCCTTCTCTTTTAGTTAACTGCCCATTTCTACCCTATTTGACAGATGGACAAAACAAGATCACATACATTATAGATGGAGGGATGGAAATTGGTTTTGGTAAGTTATGCCTGGCATCTGTAAGTATTCAGTTAATAGCTAGCATAGGGTATGAGATTACTTTGACCAGAATATACACCACCTCCCTACCAGGGAGCTCTCGCGTTCCCTAAAGAAATGATAAGGGGTATCCTGACTGGAACAGAACCAGAAAAACCTGGATAGAATATTCATGTCACCAACTTGACCCTGTGCCATGTAATTCACAGCACAGTCCAGTTGGTTGTAAGACCACAGAGTAGATTTTTTGACAAGACATTGATTTTCTAGAATTTCACTAAGAAACACATTCTCAAAATCAATCAACTAGGAGACATGACAGCTCCAAGATGAAACAAAACAATTAAGCAAGCTGCTCATGTGATTTTAGGCTGAGTTTGCATAAGGATTACTCCCTCTTTACACTGGATTTTGGTCCCTAGTGAACCTCTTGGGGGCAACAGTCAGTCCCTGCCTGCCTCACCCTGTGAAGTGAGTAGGAGGCAGGAGCCATGAAGCAGTTATTTACAAGGATATTAGCATCATCAAGAATGACGGAGGAGTTGGGATGGAGAGAAAAAGTTTTCTTTTGGACATATAACATGAAAATGTCTATATTATCAGATAAAATTTACATATATAAGTGACCCATGTTTACCATTAAGGATTCAAAAGGTTTAGCAAGGAACATATCTTCTGTGTTACGATTGAGGAATAGAGCTACTTCCTGTCACAGGGGAAAGTTCCATGAAAGTTAGTCTCCTCCTCTGGCCCAAATATGGATCAAAGTGAATGGGAAAAGGGCTTTTCCTACTGTGTAGACACATGGCATTTCTCTTTTAATTTTTTAAATGGACAAAAAGATAGCATCCTTGTGATTTCTACCCAGTAATAAATCTTTTGGTTCTTACTATTAAATTGTATGACAAATACTCATGAAACAAGTTGAAGACTAGAAAACTTTATTCATGAAGAGGATTCACCCTGTGTAAGGTAGGCTTTATGAGAAGCAAGCAATCCTAGCCATAACTTTGTACTCTTTTATTAGTTCCCCCAAAGCCACAGAGTCTTCCTGAGTGCTACATTTGTAGACTTAGAAGCTGGCCTGGAGATACTCCACTGAACACAAGCCTTTTACTTCTGCATACCCAGGTCTTTTCCAAAGTTAAAATAAGGATGTCCCTTTCCTTGATAAAGATACTTTCTACTGAGAGAGTTACTCACTATTTGTGTTTTTAAACTTAGTAGATTATAATATTTGATTAGTTGAACCAATGGGTTGGAACTATCAATTTTAAGAGACAATAGTATTGCAGGAAAAGTAACTGATTGTGCTAGAAGTAGTCTTAGATACAGCTGGAAAGTATAAATTTAGAAAGTGTAAATTCAGTCCTTTCTTCATTTTGTTTCTTGCTTTCTCTTCCCAACTCTGAAGTCCCAAGACCTGAGTCTCCCACTGGCCTTCCAGAAAACGTCTATGCTTCCAACTCATAATTTTTCCCTTCGCCCTCTTCACCCATCCCAGTATTTTGGGCCTGTTTCTCACTGACTTTTATAGAGAAAACCTTCCTAATGTACTAAATGACAAAGTGTTTATTATGTATCAAAAAAGGCTTTTAAAGGTTAAATTGTGGGATAAGGGGATGAAGAGGAGAGGACTTCATGAAGTGGTATGCGTCAAATCAGAATTTCTCAATAGCATGCACCAGAATCACCTGCAGGACTGGTTTACAACAGATTCCTGGGCTCTGCCTCTAGATTTCTGGGGCCTGAGATTATGCATTTGAAACAAGCTCCCACATGATGCTGTTGCTGCTGCTGATCCATGGACCACACCTTGAGAACCACTGCTTTGCATTAAACAATCTAAGCCCCTTCCTAATTTGTCTAGACATCCAAATGCTGCCATGAGCAGGATGCTGGCACATTCTACCCAAACTTCTTGCTCAAAATTTGAGATATTTTTTCTCATTCATTGTGAGAGTCATAAGCTATACTATCAGGAGTAAAAGATGGGATTTGGAATAAGATTTGTTGGTTGTCTACTCTGCCACTCACTGGAAATTTCTTTACAATCTCCAAGCTGCCCTTTTGTACTATAGGGAATAGAACAATAAATTCAGTCTTTCAAGTTCATTGTGGGGCTCAAAACACAAGACGTGTGAAGGTGCTTTGTAGGCTATCAAGTGCTCTATGAATGGTATAATTGTTATAAAGAAAGCAGCTTCTCTGAGGTAGCTATTCAAAATGAAATTATAGAGGACCAAACCCTGTTTTCTGAACACTGGAGCTACCTGTGTTCCCTGTGTCACCAACAAAGCCAGTTTCCTCAAAACCTTTATGTCGTGGGGTAAAAGAAACACTGTATGGTTTTGACAGAAGGCTTTTTGTGCCCTGGAGAGTCCTACACAATGCAGATCTTTATAGAACAAAGAGAAACTTTCTAGCATCCTACATATTCCAGGAGGGGCCTTAGTCACCATCATGGAAGATCCATAAGAAAAACACCTGTACAATCTTTCTTAAGATCAGTGTATTTGGAAAGCATCAGGATAGAGTTGCATTAACATGATTCACTGAATGTATCCCATTCCGTTTTTTAGTCCTCATCCTTCACACAACACTTAATAACCAGGGGGGAAATACCTCCTGTGAATACAGCACACTCTGCTATGCATTCCATTTGTTAGACTCAAATCTCATTCTTAAAATCTTTATGCCGCCCCTCCCAGCCCCTGAAAATATGCAGCTCTCAAAGGATACAGTCCTAGATCCAGGAACAGCTGAGAGGAGCCATTATTGTGGCCTCATTCACTGGTGGTTCCGACAGTGAAGAGTCTACCTGCAATGTGAGAGACCTGGATTCGATCCCTGGGTCAGACAGATCCCCTGGAGAAGGGAATGGCTACCCACTCCAGTATTCGGGCCTTGAGAATCCCATGGACAAAGGAACCTGGCAGGCTATATATAGTCCATGGGGTCCCTAAGAGTTGGACAGGACTGAGCAACTAACACACACACCAATTCTCACACCCAGAGCTAAGACAGGAATAAACAGTGTCTGCAGGGGACAATTCTAATCCCTTGGAATCATTCCTTGCAGGCAGCAACCCTTGAAGAAGGTGTAAGAGCTGCATATCAGGGGCTGGCCTTTTTTTTTTCCTTCAGCTGGTAAGATCCCTAACACTCAAGATTCTTCTTTCATTAATATAGGAGCAAGTGAATGCTCAGGTGCTGAATCAAGGGACACAAGACTCCATACAAAGCTGAAAAGAACTGAGGTGGGATAGTGAACTCAGGTCATGTGATGCCATGGCCCAACCCACCTGCTGACACACCAAATGAGATTGTAGGTCCCAATATGCATAGGGAAAGTTTAGAAAATAAGGGAGAAAGTGGGGGAAGAGAAAGCTATACTTTTGCTTCTTGTATATTTTCTCATCAAAACTTCACCTTGCCTTCTGGTATTCCCTCTCTCAGAGGAAGCAACTCAAAGCCTCCAGGGTCAAACAGTGATGGGTGTCCAAGACTACAGTCACCCTAGTAGCTCTGTGAGGTCACCAGAGTTGTGTGTGTGTGGGGGGAGGTGGGTCATTTATCCCTCCTATTTTTTCTTCGTTGACTTTTTTTTCTCCCTCCTGAAGTTCTAAAGGAATTTAGATTTTTTTCTCTCTACTCCTTTCACCATCCTCGTGTTCTCTGTTTGCAAATTCATTTGTGAACGTCTTCCAATTATAATATGGCCTTCGAAGTTATGGGAGGAATGCAAGACCAAGAGAAATGATATCTTTACACCTTTAGTTCATTCATTTCGTCAACAAATGGTTTGCAAGCATCTTCTATGTAAAAGCCATTCTTCCAAATACTGGGCATGTATCACTGAACAAAACAGAAAAAAAAAAATAACTCCTGCTCTCTCAGAATTTATGTTCTACTGGATTTATAATCTGAAATTAAGTCTAATCCTCAAGTCCTTATTTTGCATGAAAGAATGAAATGTGTTTATTCTCAGGAGGAATAAATTCTAATTCAACTAATATTTCTCAAAGTGTCTTCCAGAAAACCTCCATCAGAATCTCTTAACATGCTTGTCCAAACAAAGATTAATGGTCTCCACAGCAGGCCCACACAGTTAAACTCTAAAGGGTGAGGTGCAGTAACTTCAACATTCTTGGCATGAGTGCCCTCTAACCTTTGAGTGCGTGTATGCTAAGTCGCTTCAGTCGTGTCCAACATTTCAGGCACCAACATTAGAAACCAATGTTTCCTAAACTTCCTGTTAAAATCACCCAGTCAGTCTAGTCGCTCAGTCGTGTCCAACTTTTTGTGACTCCATGGACTGTAGCACCTGGAGGCACCTGTTAATACTGGAGTTTCCCAGACTCATTTCACACAGATCTGGATCTAGTGTGTGTGTGGTGGGGCCACAGGTGATTCTGCGGTTAGCAGTAAAGTTTACGAAATACAGAGCTTTGTGATAAGACTGCAAATCAGGGACATCAGACCAGTTCCACACTCAGGAAAAAATACCTGAGTGATATATTAGTAATAGTCACTTTTATTTTTACCTCCATTTAGTAACTCCTTTTCTAACACGAATTTGCTGGTTTTTGCTTTTCCATTTTCTTTCTCTGCTGGATATGTCTTGAAAGCTTACCTGTGTGAGCCCTGAGCTTGATGGAATAAGCTTTTATCACAAGACTTGTCAAGGTTTATACCTATTACCCTGGCCAGTCCTCCACTAGATCATTAGATCATCAAGGGTGGGGACTAATCTTGTCAAACCAGTACCCACCTAGGGCCTGTCCCCAGTAGGTGCTCAATAAATATTTACTCAACACTAGTCTGTTTAATAGTATTCTGAGGGATTAGAATGTGTTTGAATCTCATTTAGACCACATCTTGCAGTCCTCCTGTGGTCTTACAGTCAGTTTTTTACCGCTCAGTAAATGAAGCACCACGTGTCAGTACCTTTGCAGATCACCCCGGAACACCATTTGGTTCTAGCTCCCCGATGTCTCTTCTGCACACCACCCCACTCCCACACCCCTCGCCAAGGACAGTAGGAGAAGAGAGCAATGTGGGCTGATCAGCAGAGATCAGAACTGCACTTGAAAGAGATTACAGCTTTTGATTTCTTTCTTGGCTGCTGACATCAAGCTGGGTAACTTCACCATTGCTGTGGCATTTTGGTTTTAAATAAAGGTGCACTTTTAAAGCAAGTGCATTTGTTTTGAATTTTTTGACATTGAATAAAAATCTAATTACCGTCTTTTTTTTTTTTTTTTCATTTTTATCAGCATGGCCAAGTGAGGTTTGAAATGAAAAAAAAAAAAAAAAAACCCAAAAATGAGATCATTTGCGAAAAAGATATATGATTAAAATATGTTAAGTAGGTTTGAAGAAAGGAAATACAAAAGAAATGTGGTGTGAAAATATCCTCTTTGAAAATCTCTCTGCATGTCTTTTTTGAGCAGAAACTCTGGCTGAGTATAGTGAGCCGAAAAGCAGCTCAGATAAGAAAAGTGCAAAGACAGTTTGTAAGATGGGGAAAGTGGAAAGAGAGCAGACTTTAAAGGCAACTAAACCCAAAATGACCACATGATACTTGGCAAGTCATCAACCTCTTGAACAATGGCAAAATGTCCCTGAAGAGTTTTTTTTTTTTAAAGATTTGTCAGAATAAATATGCATAAGACTTGTCAAGCCAAGTTTCCTCCCTCTTCTCTGAAGTGATGTCCGATAAATTTTTAGGAAAGGAATAATATAGGACAGATATCATGAGCTGTAAACTTGTATATTGGCACAGAAAATACAGCTAATATGGTCCATTAACACTAATTTCAGCCAAACAAAGTAAACAGATCCCTGCCTCAGTTGAAACTAGTTCATCCATTAAAGTTCTTATATGTGTTAAAACAAAAAGCAGAAGAACAGAAGAAACAAGGAGAAAAAAATATTTATTACACAAGAGATTTTAAAATTTTGCGATTTCATTTTGAATTGAAGTTCACTTTGCATTTATCGGACTATTATGTCATTTGGAAATCAGGTTGACATTTCAATAAATTTTGAGTATCTGTAAAGTAGGGTTTCTTACATAGACTTTGAGGAGTCTATTAATCACTACTCTGTGCCTTTGGGGTAAAAACTTCCCTACCTTTTTTAACGTGAAAAAAATCCATTAATTTTACCAGCTATGCAGATTATTTAGATCTAGTGATGGCCACAAGATATTGCTAAATCCCAGCCTTCTGCTCCAAATCCAATTTGTTGCTTGGTTTATGTTAGTTTCTCTTACCTTGGACGTGGTGTATCTCTTCACGGCTGCTCCAGCAAAGCGCAGCTGCTGCTCCTTACCTTGGATGAGGGGTATCTCCTCACGGCTGCCCCTCCTGACCTTGAACGTGGAGTAGCTCCTAACGGCCCTCCTGCGCCCGTGCAGCCACCGCTCCTTGGACGTGGGGTTGCTCCTCTTGGCCGCCGCCCCTGATCTAGAATGTGGGGTAGCTCCTCTTGGCCGCTCCTGTCGCAGCCTGGCGTATAGTCAAGGCTATGGTTTTTCCAGTAGTCATGTATGGATGTGAGAGTTGGACAGTGAAGAAAGCTGAGCGCCGAAAAATTGATGCTTTTGAACTCTGGTGTTGGAGAAGACTCTTGAGAGTCCCTTGG